>NW_028259170.1:0-361724 GCF_977971745.1 Zootermopsis nevadensis
TATCTAAATAATTTTAATGTAATTTCACAGATTCTGTTTCCATAATATGTTTGAGTAGTTATGAAAGATATTAAAACCCATCTCATCTTCAAATTTGTAAGATCTAAGCATCTGTTCTCATACTATGTACATGTCGATAAAGTGAAGTTCTGGAAATACAAAACAAACTTTCCAGAGGTTTTGAAATGATGTAAAACCTGGTATCTTTCTCTGAGAATAGATTGTAAATTACCAATACCATAAAATAGCATATCTGAATTTAACCAGGACAAAGTGCATGAACAATTTAACACATTACATGTCTAACGAAACACAGAGAGATTTATTCAGGTTACCCTTATGCTTACGAATGAGAAATATAGGAGGCTAAAGCATGCATAAAGTTTTATGCTTCATGCTCAGTATTTAATAATTATCAACAAACAGATGACATTTATTTTTAACATTAAGCAGACATTGACTCCCTGAATTCAAACTTACAAGTGTTGAGACTAAATTAAAAATTAAATAAATAAAATTAGTTGTGAACTGAAGGCGTCTTTCTGATAAGCTGCAAGACAAAGAAACCTTAGCAAATCATTCAAAGCTTATTCTGTAACACTGAGGAGTAAATTTGGTAGCAAAGTACAACTACGCCTAGGGTACACCTCTCTGCAGTGGCTCAGTGCGAAGATACTTCCAGATTCTTTCCAATTTACTGTTCATTAATCATAATCACATTCGACACTATACATAGGCAGAACTACAGACAGTTTCGTTAAGTAAATCACAAACAAGAACAGTAAATCGCTCCCTAACCCCCGAAAATCCTTTAGTCAAATTTGCTGCATATCTATGAATTATAAATGTGCTTAAGAGCATAATTGGTTTATTAACTATAACAATTTTTAAAATTAAAGCATTTTAATCAAATCAAATAAATAATTAATTAATATAGTATTACATCAAATTCCACAAAGATAATTTTACTACAGATCACTTCGCTGAGTACGATTATCATATCATACAAGTTAGTCCATAAATTCAATCTGCAGAATCAAATATGAAGGTATATTTCAAATTCATCCTTCTATCAGTCTTTCAACCTACGTATTTTCCTTGGAATTCAGCGTAAACACAATTTCATTATTTTATTATTATATAAGGAAGACAACGCACGCTAAACAAATCTATACGATAACAGCATGGCCGTGTATTTGCAGCCACTCCATCAACTACCCCTAATTACTCTTGGAAATCAGAAGTGATTGTTACCCTTGTGTTCAATCACTCCGACAACTTTCAGACAGGAACGCCAACGTCATCCCATTAAACATCAACACTAATGTTTTCAAGTTTATTAATCGTTAATTACGTTGTTGTTCCTTGGCTATACAACCCAGTTACTAGACTTTGAAGTGTGCATTTTTTGAGTAGTGAGTGACCAGCCCACTGACTTTGCACAATTTCTTTTCAATCCTGATTTGACTACCAGAGCCATCTAGCAGTGAATCAGGAGATTTGGGTAAGAAATGACCGCTGAATTTTGCTCTTAAGGTTCTTTTACATTCCGAAAATCTACGACATGGGACCGCCGGCACTACTTCCCCTCCGAAGGAAAGTGTACTACGAATGTTTATTAAAAATCCATCGACCACGGCCGGATTTGAACCCGCGAACTACCATGGGCGATAATCGTTAATTATACACATTTACTATCGTGATTCGTGTTTCTTTGGTTTCCCTAACCTAATTATTTTTTTAAAAAACCCGGATGCTTTATTTTCACTGTACGAAATATTCTGGGGTTGTGACGTCTTGTAGTTTTATGGGTGGCAACACTCGGATCACTGTGTAGCTACGTCACAACCCAGAAGACCACAGCCGACATCTTCATCGCCATAAGAACCTCAGATCTCTCGTGAACTTTGACTAGTAACTTATTCATAGGAAAACAAACTGAATATCAATTTTTAAACTCAATATTAGCAAATACATATAACACTTCTACGTTGGAAAATATCAATCTATTTTGAGTAAACAACTCATTTTATAAACCGAAACAAAAGCAAATAATTTAAATTAAACCTGATACTACAGACACTGATACCAGCTATTCTGTCGTATTGAACATTTAGGCCTAGATTAATACATCTGTGTTACATGACAGTTCATGTTCAGCGGGGAACGCCAGAATTAAGTCCGCTTTGTGTAACTCCTGTCGGATCCTTTGATCATAGTTATATGTACTAGAATGTATATAGGACGAAACAGAGGTATCAATGGATTACTGTCATCACAAAATATCACTTATTCAAAATGCAGAACGTCATCATATTATAAGCCTGTACGAACAAGATTTTGTGATATAGCACTTAAAAGTTCTCGGGAAACCCCCGTTTGTCATCCCTTAAACTAATGCTAACATTACTCACCCATTATTTCATTATTCTCTGTAGTTACGTATTCATTATCATAAACTTCTTCGTACAATGGGCAAAGCACCCGTTTTTAGCCAGACTTTATTCTTAAAATAAATTGTACTGAAAAAATTAAATTGCTTAGTTATTAATCTTCAAGAATAAACAGTTTAATCTTAACCTAATTCAATTACAACACATATTATTTCGTTTCGGCAACTTTTCAAAGCATTGGCTATCTCAAAGTAAAAAAAAAAATCGACTGTCTGTCGGATCTGCTATCATCGAGATATTACTCATATAGTGTCTATTGGATATGGAAATTCTCCGTTCTTCATAAATGTTCGAAACAACTTAGTTGATATACCCTTAATGGTGGCATACTAGACCTAATTGTTACGTCAACTGAGGATTATCTGCAGCGAGATTCAAGGATACTGAAAAAGGTCGTACGACAAATTCTAGGATAACTGTAAATGATGAGATGCAAATAATGTGGAAGAAATCTTTTTGTGGCCACTTAACTACGGTACTCTGGAGTTCCATGCATGAATGAAGAAAACCTGGAAGTAATTTAGACAGAATAGAGATAGGCAGACCGAGTTGGGGATTAACCAGTCATACCTGCAGTTAAGACTATGAAGCAGAGTCCTTGAGAAAACCCACACTTACTCCTGCTGGTTAAATAACTGTCTGTCCGCCTTATTATGACGCTCGAGAAGTTAATTATTGTTTTCATAAAATTCCACCACCAGACTCTGGAGTCTACATCCTCAAACTTTAATTTCTAAGATAGATATTAATATTATGCGTAAGCCTGCAAAAAACCTACAAGAGGCAATTCTGAATGTATTACGGCCAACTTTTGCTACATGTGCCAACCACATTTAGTGAAAAAGACACTTGTATTTGGAGCTTATTTTGAAGGACGAATAAGGCCTGCGTTTGTAAGTTGCGACTGTACCGTCAATATTACAGAAGAAGGATGGGAAATAGAGTTTTCACAAGCCTTCAAGATCAAAGAAAAGTGCAGAATAATGTTGAAGGAAATAAGATGGTATCGAGGGAAATAAAGAAGGAAGAAAAATATATAGAGAGCGGATTACACGTTATATACAAGCAAGTGATGAACAGGAAATAGCCTTCGCTAAAAGGATCGAAAATAAAATTATTATAGGAGTGTAACTTGAAAGGGAAAAATACTGCGTATGCAAAGGAAGGAATTGACAGAAAACGGATATACATGTGTCAACATGGACCGATTCCAAAGCGAAGAGGCACGTGCGATTCAGTAACACGCCGGAGGAATAGGGACTGTCAGGGAGACGACAAGTCCCTTGGAGAGAGAATTTTGTAAATTGCTAGTAGATTACAGCAGTCTAGCATCGACCATGTTAATGAGTGAAATAATGCACAGAGAGGATTTCGTGTCAATCCGTCTGTTAACACGTTTCATCTCCGAAACTACGAAAATAATTATGTTTAAGATTTCTGTCTTCTGGATTGAATCGCCCTGATGACGGAGGCAGTATGACCTCAGAAACGTTTGCAAACATCGACCAGACTACACAGCGCAAAAAACCCAGAAGACAGAAATCTTCATATTCATCGCCCTGGTGACGGAGGCAGTATGACCTCTGAAACGTTGGTTAACATCGACCAGACTACACAGCGCAACAACCCAGAAGACAGAAATCTTCATACTCATCGCCCTGATAATGGAGGCGGTATGAACTCTGAAACTTTGGTAAACATGGACCAGACCACACAGCGCAACAACCCAGAAGACAGAAATCTTCATATTCATCGCCCTGGTGACGGAGGCAGTATTACCTCTGAAACGTTGGTTAACATCGACCAGACTACACAGCGCAACAACCCAGAAGACAGAAATCTTCATATTCATCGCCCTGATGATGGAGGCAGTATGACCTCTGAAACGTTGGTTAACATCGAGCAGACTACACAGCGCAACAACCCAGAAGACAGAAATCTTCATACTCATCGCCCTGATGATGGAGGCGGTATGAACTCTGAAACGTTGGTAAACATGGACCAGACCACACAGCGCAACAACCCAGAAGACAGAAATCTTCATATTCATCGCCCTGGTGACGGAGGCAGTATTACCTCTGAAACGTTTGCAAACATCGACCAGACTACACAGCGCAAAAAACCCAGAAAACAGAAATCTTCATACTCACCGCTGTGAAAACCTAAAATCTTACAATTATATTTAAATTTCGTACTGGAGGGACTACACTGAAAGTTGTCAAGTATATTTACTCTTATTTGATAGGTCCAGTACAGGTAACTCATGCGATAACCAACTAACTAGATGGCTTACCGAACTCGAAGGTTCATCACCGAATTAACAAAAGCCCTCCACCGAACCCTGTCCTGGGCCAACAAAATCCAGTCTCCTTCAACTCCTATCTCTCATTGATCCCGCCTGAGATTATCCTCCCATCTACGTCTAGGTCTCCCCAGCGGTCTCTTCCCCTCAGCCTTCCCTACCAATACCTGGCGCACACCTCTTGTCCCATCCATGCGCGCTACAAGTCCCTCCCATCTCATTCTTCTCGACTTAATCACCCTGACAATATTGGGGGAGTAGTATAATAAATCAAGGGATGACGGAAGAGCCTTGCTGATTGTTAGCGCCTGTAGAATGTTTTGGGGTTGAAGCTTGCAACTTAAAAGAACATTACTCTATTTACCCCCGTATTTTGTATAAAGCTCAATTTTAACTTTATTCGTTTTCTCAGAAATGATTCGTCCTACAACGTGGTGTTCCGTGACACGTGATACAGATGTTATTAAGATCTATGCCTGCAGCTTTCATTTGAACATTTTAGATTCGATAAATATTTAACGAAATATAACTTAAATATGCCAGAACACTGTGCAATGCGATATCTGTAGTACGATTAGCTGTGGAGCAACAGATATGAATCTGAGCATCGAATGCAAAATAGAAAATAATATATTTGAAAGGAATGGAACTGTGTGAAACAGTTACCCAGCATAGCAGAGTATATATAGTCGCCAATCTAGTCATTAATTTCCCAGACTTATTTGTAACCGGAGGGTTCATCGCTGTATCCAAAACAACCCGTTCCTGGATTATATTCTGAACCAACTAAATTTAGCCCGCATTTATTTATATAAGATCAAAATACCATCCTCCCAACCATGGCCAAGCTCGTCAAGAATTCTCCTCCATTCACTTAGACTGATTTAAATGCATTATAAATTGCTTATCTTCCCCTTGCGTTGTTTACTATGGTTCATTAAATTCTCCTTGATAGGACAATACCAATAACATTTTCTGAGAGACACAAATTATAAAGTTTCTCATTATTTAATTACCACCATCCTTATGTCATTTACTCTCATTTAGATCTAAGCTTTATCTTCAGCTAAATCGATATATTTTTTCCACCACAGCAAGAAACCAGTTTCACACCCATACAGAACACCAGGTAAAATTATACTTTCGTATATTTAAATATTCATGTTTAAGGGTGGGATAAAAAGTATTTTTAACAGAACTGTAGCAAGTATTCCACTTCATTACTCTGCTCTTTACCGACGTTTCAGAGGTACTTTCTGCCTCCATCATCAGGACGATAATCATCAGAATAACTGATCTAGTCTTTCAGTTAAGTTAGTCGTAAAGAAACTTGGAAACTAAATAATGAGATGACATTTTCCATTCCTGTAAAATTAATTTAATCTAAATTAAACTTTCAGTATCGGCGAGAACTCATGCAGCAGTAAAATTTCCTCTGAAATTGGAACAAGAAAACCATTCCGTCTCTTGTGGAGCTGCATGCAGCTGTGCCTGGAAGATATACATCCCCAGTAACCAACAGCACGCGAGCACAAAGGGTGGCCTACATCTTCCGGCATCACGTTATATGCATTCTCTTGGTTATATAAAGTTTCGTCTTAAGAAAACTTCGGTGGTCCGGCAATTTTCCATACCAGCCTTTTGGAAGCTACGTACAATCGGGTTCAAAAGATCATACATCATTTGGCATGCTTCTGGTCCAGACATGTAAACCATAAAACAGACAACGTCTGTGCGACCCCATAAAAGTTTGCTCATATCTTACAGCTAGAGAACAGTGGTTAAGGCGAGAAATGGGCAGTCAGGAGAGCGAAGGTCTTGCATCTGATGGCCTCATGAGTGGTGGACAAGAAATTCTAGGGAGAAATACAGAGAAATAAAGAAATAGACACGACAGAAAGTAGGAATAGAAACAGCAAAGGAAGAAAGAAAAGAAAGGAAAACTTCGTTTTTAACTCATAAAACGGGGTATTATCTTCATTGGTATGCGTTATATTGAAGCATAGCCCGTGAGTTGTACAGGTCTACAGGTACTCAACTACTTACGTACTCCACACGACAAGTTTCCGTTCCGTCTGATCGATTTTACATAGCCTATGTCTTCAGCATTCCTCTCCACAGATCACCAACGCCAAACTGTCGCGATGGTCTCACGAATTCTTTTTTCCATGCATTGCCTGTGGTTCGTAACCTTAGGCCCACATTTAATCACTAGATTATCGAGATCATTAGTTACATTTAACAATTTTAACTGACAATAAGCCAATAATAATAAATTGTTTCTGCGCTACTTATTTTGTTATGGACAAGCAAAGGAAAAAATATATATAAATACCCGTGCAATGGAATTTAGATTCCGACTTAATTTTCAGATATTAATATTATTAATGAAAGTTCAGTAGGCGAAATAATCCTCAGTAACTGAGCCCAATGTTCTCTAAAGCTACAATTTATTAAGATGACATATTAAATTTTATCACAATTAAAGGATAACACATCTTTCCAGACTTTGTACCATGACATGAAGTAGTTCTAATTATAGCATGATGATAATATGTAATTCTAAATTAGTAAATTTTTCGGTTCATTCACTTAATGTTTTGAAGACAAACTACAGTTTCTAAAATTTTCAACAACATATTACGAACCCAAATCTTTCTTCAGCAGTTTAAAATCAGTATGCATCTTATTAATAAATTACCCGTGGATTGTAGTTTCCTGAGCTGTGACGTAATTCAGAATTTCAGGTGGTTATCAACGTTTCGTAGGAACGTATCGCCTCCATCTTTAGTGTGGAGGGGAGACACTGAAGATGGAAAGTAATGTTCCTCCAAAACGCTGCCAACTACCACCAAGACTGCACGACGTCGTAACTCAGAAGACAACAGTCTATATTTCCATGACTGTGCAATTCTCATATCTCATAAAAGGAGATTCCTGGTTTCAGATACCCATAGGTTCGTTGCTGTTTTAACAGACGCTCGACACTGTACCCAGCCATGTGCCAAATAAATGTTTCAAGTACCAAGATCTTCGTGATATGTAGTAAAATAATATTTTTACTATATGGTCTGTTAGCTGTACGCTTTAGCCACAAGATGGACAGAGTCCAGTAGAGGCTATCTTGAACACGGCAACAAGGTGAAATGCCGGGTACGCCACCATAAAAGACGGGGATATCTTGGCGAACATAGCCACTATCCCGGTTACACAAAGGTCTCTCTATATCTCATAGGATGAAATGAGTTACGGGAGAGAAATTATATGAGGGATTCAGTTCTACTGAAATTGCTCAATGGCGGACTTTATTGAACTCAGAACTAAACCTTCGGCTACCATAAAAACAAAATTCACTGACCGGTTGAAGAACTTGAAATTTGTCCACAAAGTGAAGTATGTTCTATAAGGTCCGTTTAAATGACTTGACAGTGTCATAGCAGTCGTCAGATTCCACTACCTTATACGATGTTGCGCCCAGATATTCCTTACAGCAGCAGGTGAAAGTAGAAGGAAAAATATTGCGAGTTTAAGAGCTTTAGATTCTGTTTCCGTGTTCTAGCGAATTTTTCATCTGCAAGAAGCTACGCTGAGAACTAGAATGTGATAATTCAACATTTTTATGTCTCAGAGATGAAAAAAGGGACGAATGAAAGTGAGAAATCCGAGAAAGAATAAAGGACACATAAATCAAGAGAAAAGTCTTACGTGTTCTACCAATGTTCTTGAATGTATTCCTTCTTTACCAAGCAGGGCCTAGACGTAACGTTAACTTCTATCAGACTCACTTTTAAAGGGCGTGTCCCTTATTACAACTTTATGCCTTCAGCATTTTCATTCTAACTTTACCAACCGACTATAAACAATTAACCGAAATATTAAGTTTATTTCATTTCTAAGAAATTAAAAGAAGAATTTAGAAATATTTCAGTTGGACACATTTTGTAGCTACAGCGAGCTCATCTCTGAACCAGGTGTTTAATAAATTATTCCATTAAAATTAAAGCCACTGACTTCTTTCATACTTCCTTTCAATCTCCTCTCATTTATTTTCTTTATTTTCAAATTCCCTTTTCTTTCTTTCTTTCGTCCATTTACAGTTTTGCATAAAACGAACATTTACGCCTATCAAGTCGGATTAAGTAAATATTCTGGTGTAATGCACAGAAATCCTGCTCTGTATTAACAAGGATCCCTTCTCCAATTTCGTCACGGAGAACAGTTGTTTTAACAAGAATTTTTCTTGCCTCCAGGAAGACTTGGGGATATTGTATTGAAATGGACTACGCCACTTCATATTCATCCCGTTGCATTATTCTGTATTAGCCGTTGAGTTCATTAAACCCCATACAAATAATTCAAAAAGAGTCACGAAATTACCCTCCCTTAATATCGACTAATACTCTAAAATTATTTCTCATCCCTCACGTGCTGCAAGTTCCGTCCATATTATCCTTCATTTAATGAATCTAATAATATTATTTGGCGAAAAACATAAAATTCTATTTTTGTTTTTGTTTTTGTGGTATTTCTAAAAATCTTAAATACGTTTGTCATACATTTTCGTAATAATACAATAATGAAAACTGTAAGTTTCCTGATTGCCTCAGTAAATAGTAAGGAAATGTTTGCAACAAAGTCTAGTAGCTTTGTTTCGCAGTTTTAGGACAAACAGACGCATTTCCGTATTTTTATGTCTGGCATTATTAAGTTCGAACTGCGACTGAAGTCTGAGACACGCTGTTTTCTGTACAACCAACTTTAGCATGAAATTGTCAAAGTTCATTTCCAGATGGAATTTCGAGGCAGTATTGTTTTATCCTGGGTAGACCTAATTTCCTGAGGCGCTTTGCGAAGTTAAATCAACTTTAGATTGCTTTTGTTAAAGTTTTGTATTATAACGAATGTTTTTAACTTATTAATCATAATATTCGAAATATTAACAATATTTTGGTTGCATTTATGTATATCTTCAGGGTTTTCAGTGCGGAAACAAAGTTATTTTTCTGTTTTGTTTCACCTCCACGGTATATGAATCACGTATCCTGTTTATCGTATTATGTATTATATATTCATATTGCAGAAGGAACTAAACAATTTTGCCGTCTGATTAGAACGTAACGTGCTCTATTTGTAACAGAGTTCAATGCCGAAAGAATAGTGTGGCTGCTTAATTTACGATTAAACGCATAGCTCTCACCAAGGACGCCTGAAATAATCGACGTTAAGTTCCAATAAAATATCAGCATTTGACTGTTAGGACTGAGAAAAGCCAGTCAACGACTTGGCATTCGAATAAACTTGGTCCTTCGGAGCGAAGAGGTATTACGTTCCTGCAAATTGCAAACAGATCACCAAATACCTTGTATTTGCTAAAGAGTAATAATACGCGTGTCATTTTCTATGTTATTCAACAGTATCACAGACTAAAGTACAGGGTTGAGATAAAAATAAGTAAATACTATTCAATAAAATTAAAATTAGAAAACCATGACAAAATATTTTTAAAATAACAGAATGGGCAATAACACATTCCAAAAAATTGTTCTTCAGTAAAAAAAAAATATATATATACACATACAGACAGACTGTAGGTGGACCATTCACAGGTCTGCCTCGAATTGAGTACAGACTAAAATTCAATCAGCAGATATCTTCATGATGATAATAAATACAGACACAAATATTTTCGTGGATAGTAAAGTTCACGGTACGAAGACGAACACTGGAGGGGAGATACGGCTCCAGACTTTATTAGTCTCGACACTACATGGAGTTGAGTAGTAAGCTTCATACGCCCAGTCTCGACAGTCCCGAACCCTAGATCCCCCGTCAACCTGTCCTGCAGTAATACGTTCGGCACTAGTTAACACTGGCATAACTTAATTTTCAGCTCGACTCGGATTTGGGCAAAGGATTGCTGTTGTCTGCTTTAAATTCAGGCTACCCGCTTTACAAATGAGTCTGGCGCTTTTATGAATAATTAAAACACGCAGTCAGGAAGCCGATAACAAGCGCATATGGCTCTCTGAGACCACCGAATCGTTCATTCGGAAATTGCACAAGAGTCGGTGGTTACATGAGCGAGGGAGGGTATGTGAAATTTGTCGTTCCATTGATATGTCAACCCTCATACGAATACAGAAGTCAGGGAGGGGGTGACTTGGTCGAAAAGGGGTGGATTGTTCCTGCGCTTGAAGGCTTCCCTGGAGAGAGTCTTATGAATATAAATATTCTCCCTCCACCTCACTGGATTCCCTACTAGGATTTCCGTCTCTTGTCCCAATAAATTTCTCCATATTTTGATATGACGTACTATAAAGTGAAAACAGCTAGAAATGACAAAGACGTAATAATAGAATTCCTTTTATGTTCTCTAATGTGATACAATCAGATGAACACATTCCAAATTCTAAACATTTCTGGTCCTGAGACGTATTTGGAAAGCGCAATATTTGTACAAAGAATAGAAAATGCCTGTATTCGTCACTCGATCCGTATATTCCAATTCCTGAAACTACGAAGCGAATTTTGATTGAAACTGTCATTGTGGGCCGAAAATAGAATTTGTCTGGTGAATTTAATTTTGATTCACATTGATTCATACAGGACACGAAAAAGTGGTACAATATATAGATCCCGCTAAAGATGTAAAACTTTGTAACGCATTTGCAAATGGAGAATGTTTAACGAGACACAAAATCAATTCAGTATCTATGTTTTATGCTATTTGTGGTGTCGTAAGCTTGTTACTGGAGCAGACCTGTAAGACCTGGCATTTGTGATTTTTAAGATACACGAATAATTCGTTCTGAAATGCTTACTTTAAACTCTACTTCAGAACCCAAACAATCATTCCCCCACCAGCCTAACTAAAAGCTGCTTTTCCTCAGGGCGACTTTCTAACTCCAATCAGATTCCACCATCTACAGGCGGGCTCTATCAGACTCTTCGCGTTCTCGGGTTTTGTTTTATTTAGCATTAATTTAATGTTATCATATTTTGTGACAATAAAGATTATAACAATAAACAATAAATAAACCTGAGATGATAAAGTTGCGTCATATTGTGATAAATATATATTTGTTTAAATCTTGTCAGTCAAATCACAATAAAATTCCTATTAAATATTAAAATATTACTAAAATTAACATTTAAATATTTAAAATTATGTTCTCTATCTAATTTAAATCGAACATTTCGATAGAGAACATCATTTTAAATATTTAAATGTTAATTTTAGTAATATTTTAATATTTAATAGGAATTTTATTGTGATTTGATTGACAAGATTTAAACAAATAAATAAACTCAAAGGTTGACGGAAGGGTGGGGAACCTGTCGGCCGGAAATAACTGATAAGATGGAAATAGAGTTGCGTGGGACCAAAACATATAACACATGTCCAGTGTGCAAGGAAGGAAAGCATGGCGAAATTGTTGACACCGTTGGAAGAAAAACAATAAGAATTTATATCTTAATTGCGTCATGTTTGTGTTTTATTGATACAATATTTTATTTTCCGTCTATACACAAACTTAAAATAATGTTGTTTAAAATTACTTAAAATTATAACATTCTCAGTAGACACTGCATCTTGTTACAAAAAAAAAAAAAAAGAAAAAAAAAAAGAAAAGAAAAAAAAGATGCAGTTACTACTGAGAATGTTATAATTTTAAGTAATTTTAAACAACATTATTTTAAGTTTGTGTATAGACGGAAAATAAAATATTGTTTCAATAAGAATTTAATTTTAAATATTTTGTTGTGGTGGTGGTAAACAAAATGAGAGCCGGCAACAGAAGGAGCTAGCAGATTAAGAAACGGGAAAAGATAAACAAAGGAAAAACGAACGAAAGATGAAAAGTAAACAATGCAGTAAGAAAATACGAAAACAGACGAGTCACAAAACAAAACTAAAAAAACAGTGAAAGACAACTGTGCTAATAATTTTTTATAAATTAAATGCAGAACGAGGAAAAGAGAAGTCACAAGCAGAAAATGAAAGAATGACGGAAGAAGAGAATAAAACACAGGAAGAAACTAAAAAGAGAAAAATGTATATTTGGGTTACAAATGAATAAGTGGATTGCGAATGCCTCATTCGCGTTGGTCGAAGTGTAAAGCTCAATATTTTCATACATTCTTGATGTTCTGTAGGCGGTCGGTCTTTCAACAGGGATTCATTTTACTAATCACCCTTCTTGCTGGGCATATTGTCTCGTGGTACAGACATGACCAAAACAAGGTAGCTACTGCATGCAGAAAATTTGGTAAAAGAAATGAAATAAAGTCAACCACCTTCAGACTGATAAGCAACTGGAATGTGCAGATGTATAGGCGTGCATGCAGACGCCGTAGATTTTCAGTTCAAAAATGGCCATGCATAACTTCCGGCTATGAAACTACGTACTCGATTGAAATGGGTCCTTCTTGAAAAAATGGCCGAGATATTCCTCCCTTTTATGGAACGCGAAGGCTCATTACCATTTTCAGAAGAGCGCTCTAACTGAATTCCGAGGCCCTCTGAACAATTTCTTAACATTTTGGTACTTTCCGCTGAGGACTTGTCAGTCTCTACCCAATTTCCAATTCAAAAGACCACCTCTTATCAACTGCCCTTGACTGTATTTTAATCCACAACCTCTAAACACGTTATTCCGAAGTGACAAGAAGTCCACCTAATGTAGAAATCTAAACATCATAATCAGAACAAGGAGCAGGGACCCATCAGCTCCAATATCTGAGTATAAACGAAAATACTAAGATTCTTCGCCAGGTACATCAGCAAAAACACACTATCTAGAGCATTTACTTATGTAAGATGGGCAAATTTTCAGTTCTTCTGTGTGGCTACAAATCTCTCCATGATGAGACAGTAGAAAAGAATCCAGCGGGCACATGGCCGAACGATCTAACACGTGCGTGATGGCCGCCCTAAGACTGTAATCGTGGACTCAACTTAATGAGCATGAGAAGAAATTATTTAAATAAAATTACAGGAAAACCTGAAGGGAAGATACAGAATTGGAAATCTAAATTTAAATGAGAGAATGATATTAAAATAAATCTTAAACAGGGTGTGGATTCAAGTGACTCAGAGCAAGGTCTAATGACGGTATAACGAGAACTAAGAAGTCAAACTTCAGATTCGATAAACGGAAACTGCCTCAAGTTGTTATGAGATGTCGATACAGTAATTCAAAACTTTCTGTGTTTATATGGACTCCATAAAGTTCATCTCCATTGCTGTGAATCCCATTTCTTTGAACTGTTTCATATAAGCACAAATATTTAAGATAAAATTTAATACAGACCAACATAATTCTAATCAACGTGTAGGATTACGAATCCATTATTAACTACGTGGCAACAGAAATCAAAGAGTCAACAGGGCTAAAGCAGATCCCTTTTTTGTATAGTGTGATAGCCTGTTATGAGTTCAATTCCCCACAGGCTACCTGAGATGGATACGAACTGGATTTTAGATTATAAATCCGGTTATATGCTATGCGGCCTGGCGATTGTGACGTGTTGTTGACAATGGTTAGAAACGAAAATAGATGTGGGAAGTAATTGTTTTCTTTTTGAGGTCCGGTTCTCTCGCGTCCACAAGTATCAAGGAGACCGCGACTTCTGGCACGTTCTGGAGCAGACGTGTAACTCGTGTGTTATAATAAAGTTTAGACGTTGTTAGATGTTTGAATAATTCCACATGCAAGTTCCTATCACACGTATATTCCTCGAGTAATATAGATCTCGTGCGTCTACAACAACAACAACAAGCATCCTATAACAAACTGTGCCGAACTCACCTCAGATAGTCGGGATACAAGTGCAAATTAAGGTGGGCTGTTACAGTAGCTTGGGTAAAAATCAATCAGAAGAACGCATTGCAAGATAGTGTGGAGTGTGAGGTGGACCGACTGTATTCGTATGCTTCTAGGCCGATTTCGGTCGGGTCACAGCCTAAATCACAAATGTTGCTAACAATATTTTACGACCAAGTGAGATACTTTAGGCCAGAATGGCTAAAATTCAAAATATGACAACACTTTTTACGATACAGATCGCTGCCAAGCTGCAACTGCATGGTGCAGGCTGAAGGCTGAAGGCTGAAGGTTGTCCCTGCCCCAATATGAAGATGGCTGTTGTACGTCCAATCAAAGTTCAAGCTCATAAAAAAGAGAATGAACTACAATAACAATGTCCAAAATTATCCATGATCTTGAGCCAGTTCTGTCCAATCTGTTTCTATAAAAAGCACGGCAATGATGACGTATTCATTAAATTCTCCCCACCGGAACAGATTTATGATCGTCTAAATATGAGTCCGGTTCATTCTAATAGGCTGTAAAAGCTGCCACTATTTTCATTCCCACGGAAACAATTTTAAAATTATACGACGATAATAAAACAACTATTACGGAATGAAACATATAATTCAAAATGGAGACTTAACTGTAAATATAAAAAAAACCCTAACAATTCCGTTCAAAAAATCTCGATGTGGCTGACATAGTAACGTTTCAGAATATTTGTTTCAGATTTACACATGAGTTTTTCACACAGAGTTTCGGGAAAGGAAATTAAAACCTGTCATAAACACCTGAATTTATTACCCCCACCACCATCGCCTCTCGCTCTGTGCTCCGTGTTTGTCGAGTTTGATTTGGTGACCAAATAATCTTCATTAGAGTCCATCTATGCGTGCATCCATCCACCTATTTATGCTTGTATCCATGTATCAAGTCAGCCTCCCGCCCACCCAACGACGGCCCTATTTTCCTGCCTACATGCACACAAACTCATCCATCAATCATCGACATGTGGCTATGTTTAGGCCTATATACACATATACCGTCTCATCTACCCACTCATGTAACTACCTCTATGTTTGCTTACCTATAGGCTATCCTGTAAAGCTGACGTTTCTGTCTTGTATTCAAGTGATGAGTATGAAGATTTCTGTCTCTGAAACGTTGGTTAACATCGACCAGACTACGCAGCGCAACAACCCAGAAGACGGAAATCTTCAATTGTATGTTAGATTACTGAAGCAAATCTCGGTGAGTTTTGTTTATAGTAGTTTCTTCGGAGGGACAGAGTGTTCACGTTAACTATGTTAGCCGTCTTCGCCCGGCTAACACTTAGAAACAAACAAGAAAGTCTTCTGTCTTTCTGTCTTTCGTGGTATTCCTTAACTACATACAGAAGAATCGATTACATAAAACGCATTGCTACTAGTTCCGGTGTTAGCCAGCTATACTGTCTGACTCTACCATCGTGTTGTTAGCCAGCTACTTTAAAATTCTTGCCAATGACGTTATATTCAAAGATAAGGCCATCAGGCTACCTCGACGTCTATTATGTCTTCATGGCCTTATGGCTGAACTCTGGGTCACCTTTATCCTTAACTACGACGATAAATAATCGTCACAGCAGATCTGTCATCGATAGTGTTGGAGCTTAACACCGAAATGTAATTGTAGGGGCACGCAGAGAACGCGTTTAAAAGTCGAGTGGCGGTTTCAAGCAAAATCAGACAGCGTGACACCTGAGAGTGTCTTTATCTCAACACGAACCTACTCTTCAAGAAAATAATGTCGCTTCTTAACCCTTCCCAGTTACAATAATCAAGATAATTTGATAGAATTACTGTCTTGAAACAGAAAAAAATTATACGGTAGCATACTCACTGATAATAATGTCCCGGTACTGATGAAACTGCTATATAACTCACCTGCGGAGAGAAAAAGAAGGATTATTTAAAAACACGATAATCAAACAATGTAACAAATGCAAAGGTAATGTTTGCACAATATTAAGCATAGTAATATTTTTTTTGTGAAGAATGCTTCGAATTAGGTAAAAGGATAAACAGCAACATTTATAGCAGGAACTGGAAAAAGTCAATGCAGAAATGTTGTTGAGATAAAGGCATGAAAAAAAGTCTTGTTGTTTAAAGAGAAAAGGGAAAAGAGAAGAAAGAAACAAAAGTAGTAGAGAAATAGTGGAACACAAAAAAGGAACTGGGTACAAAATAAAGTGAAATTAAAGTAAAATGAGGAAAATACATTTGGTGAAGAAAGAAAAATAGGAAAGTCGAGAGAAATGAGTGGCAATGGAAGAGAATGAAACGTAATTTAGAGGACAGCAAAAGAAGTGTGGAAATGGAGAAAGGAGAAGAAAAAATAAGATAAAATAAAATACAAGCCACGGTGGTCTAGCGGTTAGAACGCCTTGTAATCCTGGGGTCTCGGGTTCAATTCCCGGCGGTGCCCGATTCTATAACTTGTGTTGGGCAAGGCCGTGGTCTAGGCAACACGGAGTTTTCCTCCGTGGCATCCCAACAATTACTCCATTCACCCACAGAAGAAGGCAATGGCAAACCACTTCTGGATCATCTGCCAAGAACGTACATGAACAGGTCCCAGTCCGAGAAAAGGATGGAAGGATCCTGTTCATATGGACCTGTCGTCAGACAGAACACTAAATAAATAAATGATGGCCACGGTGGTCTAGCGGTTAGAACGCTGGCCTTGTAATCCTGGGGTCTCGGGTTCGATTCCCGGCGGTTCCCCAATTTATAACTTGTGTTGGGCAATGCCGTGGTCTAGGCAACACGGAGTTTTCCTCCGGGGGCTTCCCCGGTTTCTCCGTGGCATACCAACAATTACTCCATTCACACACACACAGAAGAAGGCAATGGCAAACCACTTCTGGATCATCTGCCAAGAACGTATATGAACAGGTCCCAGTCCGAGAAAAGGATGGAAGGATCCTGTTCATATGGACCTGTCGTCAGACAGAACACTAATAATAAAAATAATAAAATACAAGATAAGAAATGAAAATAGTGCGAAGGAAACAAAAATGATGACAGTAACAAAATACAAAGAGAGTTTATATTACAAAACAGCATCTGTGACGCAGGAGGAATAATTCGAAATGCGGTTGCAGTGTCTCCATCTAAAATGTTCGTTCTCTGGCTCGTAATTGGCTTTTATTTGCGCAAGACGTGGGAGGAAACAAGACGGCGGAAGTGCAGTGGATTTACAACTTGTGACGCACTTCCGCACACATTGTTGAGTCCCAGAGCAACAGAGGGAATTAATGTGTCCAGTGGGCTCGTCTTTGCTAGCGGGGTATTAAAACCCTCTATCGGAAATCCCCCACTGGAAACTCCGGCTTCCTGGAAAGTGAAGGAGAAGCGATAACCACACGAGAGAATTGGGGTCAACTGAACCCACCACTCAACACAACAGGTTCACAAATGCAGATACCATACAAGATGATTATCCATAAAATCTTTGTGGAGTGATTAGGCCGTGGTATATTTAAAACCGGCATTTGATTCAAATAAATCCAAGGTGGGCATCGAGTTTCAAGTTAATATTCATGTGTATTTATTCCACCTTTTGTGAGTTTTTGTCTTTTGGCTTTATTCGTGTTTATGAATTTTATTTCTACTATTTATTCTTTTACGTCCCACGGATGGATGGTGTGGTAATGCCTTTTTATTCTGGGACTTTCACTTTTTTACTTTGTCCGGAGATAGGGATTAGCTCTATCTAGTGGGCCCAACTGAGTAGAAACCTGAAGACGGAGATAGAGCCCCATCTCCGAAACGTCGTTTTACGTTTTTTACGTTTTATTACTAGACGATGGATAATATCCAAGTAAAGTTTTATTCAATTAAATAACTAATCAATTTAACCACAAAGTATATTTATTTGGCTCTCATGACAACCAGAACAAACAGTAATAATTTCAATAAGCAACATTAGCGAGTGATCTTTGTAATAAAAACACACTTGGAGATTTCAGATCCTGAGGATGGGGAGAGTAAACCCTCGGAAACGTCCGTCAGAATCTACCAGACTACACGGTGCAACATCCCAGAAGACAGCTGTCTTCATTGAGAAAATATGTTTTATTTTCTAAATATTATTTAGAGAAACTTCGTGTTACAAAGTGATATCATTATTCGGGCTTTCAATCAAGTTTGTATGCATATCAAATCTAAAAGTTCTTGACGATGGTGATGAGTCATTTGAGTAAAAATCTTCTTGGATATTATCCATCGTCTAGTCAATAAAATATAAAACGACGTTTCGGAGATGGGGCTCTATCTCCGTCTTCAGGTACCTACTCAGTTGGACCCACTAGATAGAGCTATTCCCTATCTCCGGAGATAGAGCCCCATCTCCGAAACGTCGTTTTATATTTTATTGACTAGACGATGGATAATATCCAAGAAGATTTTTATTCAAGTTTGTATGCGATTACCATTTCCCCACGTAGCCTGTCACCTTAAGATTTACCTTTTTAAATGTTATTCATAAATCTGTTATTTCTTAACTTTCTACTTGAACTGCAAAAGCATTGTTCCTTATGCGTGATCACACATGCACTACTTTCCGTAGTAACAACGACTCCCCCACTCCCGAAGTTAATTTTAAGTAATTACGCTACTAAATATCTCTTAAAATGTTTGTAGCTTAAATGCGTCATGTTTGTGTTTGATTAAATATATATTTATTTTTACAGTCCATACACAAACGTTGAAGTTAAATGATGTTGTTAAAATTATATAATATTAAAACATTATCAAATCAATTAATCAATTAATACATTGCATTAAAATATCTAATAATTTTAAAATATTGTAAAATTGATATAAACCTGAAGATGAGGTATTATCCATCGAAACATGTCGTTTAATAAATAAAAAAGCGCTAAATAATGTAAAATCGTATTTACGATTAAAAGCGCCAAAATATAATATTTTATACTACATAATGTTTTAATATTATATAATTTTAACATCATTTAACTTCAACGTTTGTGTATGGACTGTGAAAATAAATATATATCTTAAAATGTTGTTAAAATAAATAACGAGGCCAATGTAACATATTTAAATACCAAAAGCTTTAGGATTTCTCAATTGGTTTACAGTTTATTGAAAAAAAATTAATTTCTTAAGAAAATAATAGACGCTCAGATGGCGAAGAGGTTCCCAGGCTTTTAAAGTTTTGCAGTCATGTTCACAACAGTCCGCCACTAGTCCTTTACCGTAATCTTACGAAACCAATCGACAAATTTTCAGTCTATTTCCTTCATTATCACTTTTCATTTTATTCTCTTATCTCGGCCTTCCCTGGCCACAGCTTACAGCAGGTATTCTTAAGAAATATTTCTTGTGACATTTTATTCAAATGTTAGACGGATACCTCACTCAGTATAGTGACTACCTACGAACTGAACGATCGGGGTTCGATCAGCGACAGAAGCGGACGATTTCATTTTAGCCTCTGCGCCAGACCGGTCCTGGACCCTACCCAGCTTCCTTTCCCGGGGATAAAACTGACCACTCGTTCATCTCCTTCTAGTGCCGAGGCTGAGAATACATTGGCATGTGTCAGGGTGGCTTTACATTACTTAATTCAAATTTGCAATTGGGCTGCGCTGTACTGAATCCATTTTTCTGCGTATTTGCATATTAAACTTCATTTAATGACGTAAGCATAAAACAACTGTTACCTGGAGCAGCTGACGCTGAACGTAAAAGCAAATCCACAGATGGTGTTCTCCATTCTGTCGCAGATGACTTCGGGGGAAAAAAAGGGAAGTTAGGAAAGGTTCCGTCCTACAATGTAAGATATTTTAAGAAACATTCCCATACCGTCCAAAGTTAAGCAACGTATATCTAGGGTAACTTTAAAATAAATATTGAAATCGTATCTATATCAAGTAAATAAATCTGGAAAATTACATCAATGTTTTAATTTTCAAGGGATATATACACTCAAATTTCAACCAACGGAAGGAACCAAACAGGTTCTTGATTTCTGTGTCAAGGCTTTTCCCAATTCTTAGATTACAAGCTGCTGTAACGACAGATGCTGCAGAATGATCATTAAGGAAGTTAAAATAAGCGTTCGCATCTTCTTTAAAGTGTCATACTGTACCAGCATTTGCTTTGTTAATTATTTATTTCCCGTCACAGTGACCGCGTGGTCTGAGACAGGGCCTCGGTCACTGGGACCGTGGGTTCGAATCCCACTCAAGGCATGGACGTCTGTCCGCGTCTTTCTGTGTTGTGCTATTCTGTGTACAGGTAGAGGCCTTAGGACGGGTCGATCCCACGTCCAAGGAGTCCTACCAAATGCCTATAGATCAAGCCAACGAAAAGATGGGACCCGCAGATGCTCAGGCACTGAAGAACGGGTCTCATAAAATACAAATAAATAAATGTATTTAGCGATGTATTTACAACTACTTCGATTACGTACCGTCAAATAGGTAGGATGGTTTTATAAATGATTTCTATGGTACTTGAAGTAGGCGACTGTGGCCTATTTTGAGGTAATACATACATTAGAATTTTTTCTAGACGGACTTGGAAAACACACTACAATTTCCGGTCAGGATACCCAATTTCCAAGCCGAGATTTGGGCTTAGGACTTCACTAATACGAAAATGTACTAACCACTTCATAGCTATATTCATTTGTAAAAGGGGTTTTAGGTAGGGAAAAGTGTTGAAAGAACATTCCTGTAAACAGGAGTCACTATTGATAAGCACCAGAGTGTACCAAAGCTGTGACTGTAACATATTTGTTGTATTGCACAGAGAAAGTAGTGAGTGAAAGGGGAGGAGGGTAAAGTAGGGCTGGCTTATTTCATAGCCGTATCACCACGCCAGCTACTTCTGTATGCAAAGTGAACTGCGGTCTTGTTCCACAGCCGGTGGACTGCGGGCAGTATTACCAGAACTCAGCTTAGCACGTGTCTAAAAACGAAGTTCACTACTTGTATCATTATTACCATATTTCCCTGTGTACAAGACGAACGTCAGTTTAACCTTTTGAATCCGCAGCTATTGAAAGGGGTTTTAAATTATTGAGAATTCTTGTTCTGCACACCAACGAACTCTGGGTAACGCTCCCAGAACCCACCATTACAGGCACAGAGAGAAACATATCAAGTGTTGTCTTCTGGAATATGAAGGTGTGTAGACTTGTACGCGGTTCTTCAATATGCTGAACTGTATGTGTACTTATTATTCGTTAATCGTGTTCATTTACTTAGAGCCTTTTTCCGAAAAAGACTGTAAGTAAATGGAGGTCCTTAGTGTCTGAAATCAAGTTTGTCTTACGTTCGAACTGCAACGGCGCAGAGAACAAGAATGCAGTACGCATAAATTCTTAAATACGACAATACATATTTCAAATGCGTTCCTTGCTATGTTACGTACATCACTAACGTAGGAGTATGTAAAATTCAGAGAAAATACAAACAAAATTAATAACGGAATTGAGTTAACCTTTCACAGTGATAAAAGCTAAGGACATTAAAATAGAATAGATAAATGCATGGATATGTTAAACATAATATCATGTGTTCTGTCCACTAGTAAATATGCCTACGGCTTCAGCCCTGAGCGTGCTAAGACAGGTCTACTATCCCAGCTGAGGACAGATGAAAGAAATTATTGTCGTCTGTGGAGATCGAGTTAGAAGCTTCAAGGGAAAACCTGTCACGGACCTTCTGGTTTATGTGGAACACAATCTGGGGATAAAGCACGTGATAAATGGCTTCTGTGACAAAGGCTCTGCAGAGAACTTATTGTGAGGCGGGAGGCCTGCAATCAGGAATGTGACGATCCTCTGACACGCAGAGCGCAGTAACGGATTTCTGCCATGCTTCCTAACTACACGCACATGGGAAACCCAATTTTTGCTCCTCATTCACCGAAATAATTCAGACCGCAATTTTAATTTTAATTAGATTTAATAAATAACACAATTCCAAAAAATTGAGTATCTAAAATGTTCAAAAATCTCCTATTAATCACACAGAGTCCGCCTGACTGTCTGCACACAAATGATATCAAAACTAGAGACCGATTATAACAAAACTCAATATGTTAGATGCACTGTAAATTTTGTGGAATCATGGCAAATTATATTATTTTTATAAAGTTTTGTTAATCTTAAGGACAGCTTCATTTAGGTTTAGATTATCTAGTTAAGGTTTTACTTAGACATAATTTGGTCGTAATGATGTATTTTAATAAAACTCAAAATATGGCATTTCTTGTGTAGGAATATCGTTATGTGTTAGTTTCATTTAATTATAAGTCTACATATGTTCGTCACGTGACGTATTCAGACGACAAAATTAACAGAACACAACAAACGCCTAGTAAGCTACTTATAATTACAAAGCTCACACAAGAATATGGCACATGGCTTTGACCTGCTAATTACTTTAAAGTGATGTGTACGGGCTCGTCCTTAGATTAACAACCAGTCTCACCAACCAACCCACGCAAATGTCACACACAACAATCCATTAGCAAACTCAATCTCTGCGCCTAGAGACAGGCGATTTCCAAAATAATTTTATGGCACACCCCACTAACTTTATAGAGTGGGTAATACAGATGATGCACTGATCACATTAGAGTGATTACATAACGAAAAGAGGCGGTCGAGATATGCCTACACAACTTTGAGCGGAAAATCTAAGAATAGAAAAATTGGAGCCGTACAAAGAATTATAATATTAAAATAGAATTTAGAGACATAGGGATGAATATGGTGGGCTGAATTAAATTGTATCAGGATAGCGTCTAATAGTGGGTTACTTATGAACACAGCAATTAACCTTTAATTATCATTAAATACAGGTACCAGGCTACTTATTACTAACTCCAATGGAAATCCTTTACCACAAACCTTGATCAAATTATACTTCTGTTTTGTGTTGTAGTGATAGACAGAATATTTTGCTCGAAAATCCCTCAGGGCACAGATCGCCTAAGAAATGTAGTTCTAAAAAGGTTAGCTTTAAAAAAAGTCTTACAGAAATACCGCTCGATCTGGATTCGACTGAATGAAGATGCAGTCCATTAGTGGACTGCCGTAAACGCGGTAATTATCACATGGGTTCCATAAAAGCCAATAAATTTCTCGATCCGATGATCGACTATAAGATTGTCCAGAAAAAGTCTGCTCTGTGGAGCCAGTTGACGTTGTAGAAACGGGCCGACCTTCCAGTCTTTATATTGAAAACTAAATTTAATGCATTAATCCCTTGTAGAACAGCAGGAATCTCTAGCGGCCTTATTAATCAGATTAAACCACGTTAAACAGTGCAAACCACGAATAATCCCAGTCAGACTGGACCAAAAGTGACAATATATTATCAAATCTAACTTTCTGATACTGGGATACTGGATACTGGGAACGACCCGTTCTTCAAGTGCCTGAGCACTGCGGGTCCCAACTTTTCGTTGGCTTGATCTATAGACATTCGGTAGGACTCCTTGGATGAGGGATCGGTCCGTCGCGAAGCCTCTACCTGTACACAGGACAGCACAACACAGAAAGACGCAGACAAACATCAATGCCTTGTGTGGGATTCGAACCCACGGTCCTAGCGACCAAGCGGCACAAGGCCCACGCCTCAGACCGCAAGACCACTGCGGACCCCCTAACTTTCTGATACCCAACATAATAGAGATACGGTGCTGTAATTGAAAGAAAACACCAGGTGTAAAAAAATTCTCTAGCGAGGCATTTCGAATGCAAGACCATTAGTCGATCCTACACTTTCTTGTCAGTCCTTTAACATGAGTGACATATATTCGGAAGAACTTCGGTCAGATACTTCGATGTTTCTTTTACTGTTCCTAAGAACAAACAGCTATGTGACACGCCACAGAAAACAAACATTAGAAATGATCAAAGAAAAAATACAAAATAAAGACAGGCAGAAAATAAAGTGAACGAAGGACAACAAAGAAACAAACTAAAAACAAAACAAAGAATATAAAGGAATAACACTATAAGGATCAGAGTCCTTAAGGAAGTGGTAAAAAGATTTTTATTCCCTTCTGGAAACACTCTTAGCCACAATAATCCTGTCCGTACCCTTCCAACTTATTCTTTTAGGTAGATTTTAATGTTATGTAACGAATGAAGAACCGCCACGGTGGCCTAGCGGTCAGAACACTAGCCTTGTAATCCTGGGGTCTCGGGTTCAATTCCCGGCGGTGCCCGAATTTATAACTTGTGTTGGGCAAGGCCGTGGTCTAGGCAACACGGAGTTTTCCTCCGTGGCATCCCAACAATTACTCCATTCACACACAAAAGAAGGCAATGGCAAACCACTTCTGGATCATCTGCCAAGAACGTATATGAACAGGTCCCAGTCCGAGAAAAGGATGGAAGGATCCTGTTCATATGGACCTGTCGTCAGACAGAACACTAAATAATAATAAGATGAGGTGGTCTAGCGGTTAGAACGCTGGCCTTGTAATCCTGGGGTCTCGGGTTCAATTCCCGGCGGTGCCCGAATTTATAACTTGTGTTGGGCAAGGCCGTGGTCTAGGCAACACGGAGTTTTCCTCCGTGGCATCCCAACAATTACTCCATTCACACACAGAAGAAGGCAATGGCAAACCACTTCTGGATCATCTGCCAAGAACGTATATGAACAGGTCCCAGTCCGAGAAAAGGAAGGAAGTATCCTGTTCATATGGACCTGTCGTCAGACAGAACACTAAATAAAAAAATCATGGCCACGGTGGTCTAGCTGTTAGAACGCTGGCCTTGTAATCCTGGGGTCTCGGGTTCGATTCCCGGCGGTGCCCGAATTTATAACTTGTGTTGGGCAAGGCCGTGGTCTAGGCAACACGGAGTTTTCCTCCGGGGGCTTCCCCGGTTTCTCCGTGGCATCCCAACAATTACTCCATTCACACACAGAAGAAGGCAATGGCAAACCACTTCTGGATCATCTGCCAAGAACGTATATGAACAGGTCCCAGTCCGAGAAAAGGAAGGAAGTATCCTGTTCATATGGACCTGTCGTCAGACAGAACACTAAATAAAAAAATCATGGCCACGGTGGTCTAGCTGTTAGAACGCTGGCCTTGTAATCCTGGGGTCTCGGGTTCGATTCCCGGCGGTGCCCGAATTTATAACTTGTGTTGGGCAAGGCCGTGGTCTAGGCAACACGGAGTTTTCCTCCGGGGGCTTCCCCGGTTTCTCCGTGGCATCCCAACAATTACTCCATTCACACACAGAAGAAGGCAATGGCAAACCACTTCTGGATCATCTGCCAAGAACGTATATGAACAGGTCCCAGTCCGAGAAAAGGATGGAAGGATCCTGTTCATATGGACCTGTCGTCAGACAGAACACTAAATAAAACGAATGAAGATAAGAAAGAAAAAAACAAATAATTTACTTAAGGACAGAAAACACTAAAGAGGAACTAAAACAGAGGATGAGCGAAAGAAGGAGAGATATACAAAAATCATAGCTAAGAAAAGAAGAGAACGAGACAAATACAACGTTAAACAGACTCAAAGAGAAACAGAGAAACAAATTACAGAAGACACATCGATCAGAACAACTTCGTTAATTTCAAACGTTGTTCTTCACTTTATCCTTACATTAGAATATTAGCCAGTCCAACTGTTCCACACAAAGGTAACGCGCGTGCGCAACTCTCTCTTTTGAACGATTTCAAAAACAATTTTCTAAACAATACCTCATTTATTTCATCCAACAAACTTCCTTCTCTCTCGCTCTCTCTTTCTCTCTGACTGTCAGCTTCTTTATCACAAGAATTCTTTTCTTATTTCATTCTCGCCCCTCTGCACACGAGTTTCTGGATATTCCTTCTTCCCTTTCTCAAACGCTCTTTCCTTTTGAAGTTCGTGCAACCGACTGAGCAATGTGTTTGGGCCACTTTCCACTTTCAAAATAAGGAGTAAAAAGTTGCCCTGACTGACAAATCTTACGGTGCGACTTCAAATGTTGATAGAATGCAATTCAAAAGCTCTCTTCCCCTCGGCCCTCTCACCCCCGAATCCATCTTTGAATGTGCTAAATCAGAATAGGAATTCAATACTAGTTGTGAAGTTTCGAAGATTTCATCTGGATGAGTTGCTACTGTATGTGACGTAGCAAAGATTTGCACAAGTACAACTTCAGGTAGTCAGGACTCATGTTCGATACGACAGACACATTCAGTAACGACGATTTTTAAGGTTTTTCGGCACCTGTATCCACTGCTAAAACTTCATAATGAGGAAGTACTTTTCATGTACGATATATCTAGTATCTAGTATCTAGTGTGTAGTATGACTCTCATTGCCGACGGAGATAAATTCACTAAGTCAAAATCTCCGTTTCTGCTACCCACAACAGACTATTATGAATCTATCTCTGTTCTACAAGATAGTGCTTACAGCAGTTGGCGTAATATCAGTGAAAGAAACATTACCAGTAATTCCCTGGCAGTGAACAATCGGTGGATTTTCGACAACATAAATTATATGTTACCATGGTAACGCAGCAAAATAAGCTTTCTTTCAATAAAACAAGCATGGAAAATGTTAACACAGTTTGTTTGCTGACAAAGTTATATGCAACTGCCACTTGCCGGCTCACCGGCAAGAACTGCACCGCCCAGCGCTAAGAGCATCTGTGGTTCCTTTTGTTCACGCAACATTACAGCTGTTTCTAACTCCGTGTTAATAATTTTTTTAGTATTGTGTGCGTGGATGTCTTTCGAAATACCGTCTGTATGAAACGTGGTTCCGCTAGAATGTGTCGGAATAAATTTCGTCGAAATTTCCCAGCTTCAAAGAGCACAATAGGCATGCATAAATCAATTAAGGTAAAGTCTACTGGGTCACTTCTGAGCAAGAAATTGCTAAAAAAAACCGTATGCTTGCCGAATAAACACTAGAATAAATACGTGATAGGTTAAAACACACATCAAGGAAATCAGTTAGTTAGACGCCTTGCACAACAGACCGGCATTCGAAATCATTAGGTAAAGTGACGACGCGCTGAATTTAAATCTATTTAAATGGAATAAGGACAGCGTGTGTGTACAGACACATAATTTCTATACATTTATCTATATACAGTTAAGTTTATTTTATTTTTTTAATGGAATATTATACTTGATTCGTGAATCGGCTAAGTACCGTAGCGCTGGGCGGTCAGTCACAATTCCTGCTGAGCCGGCATGTAACAGCTGTGTGTAAATATGCCTCCGAACACACCATACTAACATATTCTTATTTTATATTTAAGTCTTGCCCTTAAATAATAACAGTTTTCGGCATTGATTACCAGTTTTCTTCTTTAACACGGATAAGCAGACGAGTCTGTAAACTTTGTTGTTTACCTATTCTATCGAGAAGTTAAGTGTGTGACGATAGAGATGGAAAAGTTTCAGGCCCATTATTCCGCTATACATTACAAAACCGCTTAAATAAGAGCAATATTATATTCCTAATATCAGACAAAGCAAAGTACTGTTAAGTTACTGTGAGACAGACTAAACCTAAGAAAGGCATATGCAATATTTTCTTAGAAATTTGATTTGGTTTATGAAACTCTTTTGTCGCAATGGCGTGTCTCCGAGTCACATAAAAATAACTCTTTAAATTATTATATTTCCTATGTCAATATCCAAAATCACGATTTGAAAATTAATTTTACAGATATAAAACATCCAAGCACAACCTCCAAATTTAAAGGAAGAGACAAAAACTTAAAATTAAACAAATCAAATTAATCAATATACGCAACGCAAGATGTACAACAGTTTTTAAAATATATTAAAATTGATAGACCTGATGATGATGTAATACACATTGAAACATGTCGTCGATAACAAAAAATGTAACAAGATGCAGTATCTACTGAGAATGTTATAATTTTAAGTAATTTTAAACAACATTATTTTAAGTTTGTGTATAGACGGAAAATAAAATATTGTATCAATAAAACACAAACATGACGCAATTAAGATATAAAATAAAAATAGTGATTAATAATGCTCCGGAAAGATTTATTTACGTTAGTTATTTGGTTTGTTACCATACAATAAGTAAGAAGCCAGCCAGATAACCTGTAACAAGTAATATAGATAGCCAATCACTCGCCACGTCAATCACCAAGTTACGCAGGCAAATAAACATTCATTCAGTTCATAATCCAGTGAACTAATCAGTATATTAGTTGGCAATACAGTTAGTCAGCGAGTCGATTAATTAGGCAGCTAATCAGCTATTCAGTCAGGTAGGCAGTGAATTAGACCGAAGCTAATAATACGCCTACTGTCGACAGGTTAGATCTGCTTCACTTGAATAGGATAAACGTCAAATTCCGGGTCCATGATTGCGCATTCTGCCATAATGTAAGAGCGAAGCGAATTAAGGAATCCTAAGACTCGTATGTGGACGAGAAGGCGCGCATTCTAGTTAGCGCCTACTCTTAACTTCGGTGGCGTAAATTTACGTCCACTTTCGCTGAATAACCGGAGGTACTGTAGATCGACAGGAGCGAATATTACAGCAACAACGTCCACACTAGCTCATTCGCTGTTACGTTGCGCAGAATGAGCAAATGTGAACCCGGCTCAACACATGACAAACTCATTCATTGAATTAATTAGGTGCAGTCGTAATTATTTCGCTCTGTAACTGACACATTTCTTCAAAATTAATAAATACTGTGATCACAGAGACTTGAAATTAAACAAAAAGATTTTTTACGTACATGCATGGATTAAAAACACAAAGACACGATCTTAGCGGCCCCGTGGTTTAAACCATGGGTCCTTATTACTTGGCTACTAGGATCCAGGTTCGAATCCCTCTCAAGGCATAAATGTTTGTCGCAGTCTTCCTGTATTTGGCCTTGCTGTGAAAGTAGAGGCCTTACGACATCTGACCTTTGGTTCAAGAAGTCCTAAAAACTGTCTAAAAGTATATTCTGAAACCTCTTACAAGGAGGCGACCAAGGTTATCCAAGAAATGTAGAGTAACAGGGAAAAATCAAGTACAAATTAACCATACTTAAGAATGTGTGTGGAACGAAGTACAGGATTGTCACACCTTGACATTAAATAAAGGAAAGTGATTAGTTTCAAGATCCCGTTGTCCTTAAGAAGATTATGTTACTAAAGCATCGAACCCCAGTCACTTCAACATGAACTAGTAGCTATCACAGATAAAAAATATATATAGATATAATCTGCAACTAATGCAAGTAGCCTTAATTTTTATAGGAAGCAGAGTTAAAAGGTGTTAAATGAAGTACAGTAAAACCACTCTAAGTTGGACACTTGGGGTTTCACGAAAATATGCCCAACTTACAGAGGTGTCCAAGATATAGGGAAAGAGAAAAATCAGGTTGTGGTCTAATGACAATATAATCTATTTACTTACATACACTAACTACTTGAATTAAGAATTAATGACAATAGTATTAATAATAAAAATCTTTTGAAGCCCACTCCCATTCATTGCACATTACACCCCAGCCTCAATAACATTTTCTAAAGTTAATTCCACCAATTTTCGGTTCCCCATCGCAAAAAGAAAGATTCCATTTCTGTTAACGCAGTCTGAACTCAAATGCAAGCACAGTACTGATGGAGTTAAAGCCGTGTCTTCTGCAAAACTGTAGTCCAGTTAAGGGTTCAGCAAAAGAATAGCTAAACACTTGCAATGCATTCCAATGATGGGTTCAATGTCCATAAGATAATCCTCCAGAGATGAGGCATTCATCAGTCAGAAATTGAAAATAACAAAATATGCGACTGAAAAAGTTTCCTTGAAAAGCGTCGAAGCTAAGTGCATGAACCTGTCCAACTTACAACAAAAGGGGTGTCCAAGATATAGGGTATTGTGGACATGTAAAATTATAGGATATTCGCCGGTTCCAATTAAAAGTGTCCAATATAAAGGGGTGTCCAGGATATAGGGGCGTCCATCTTGAGGGGTTTTACTGTACTTTTAAAGAGTGTCAAAGCTATTTGCTCAAACAATTTTTGAATCGTAGATAAGGTTCACTAAAATGACATGCAGTTCTTAAAATATTTAATATTATTTACGTAACATCCAAAGTTCTTCATCTACACTCCCATCTAATGCCGGAAATTAATAAAAAGGCATAATACAATGGTTAATTTCCATTCTAAATGTCTACTCCTTGTTTTATCTTCTCGTATCCCCCATTTTCACTTTCCTCTAGATTATATTAAATTAGATCAGACATTACAGTCGTCCGCGGGCTAAATCCCCCCCGCCCGTCCTTCTGGTATCGCGATATTTTGTCGCTTTGTTTTGGAGACACGAGATTAATTAACGCAGGGAACAAAGTCGTGGTAAGATGATTCCAGATAACAAAACACTGTGAAACTGTTTGCTGAAAAAGCGACCTAACGCCCCACTGGTGCAATACGTTTGCAAACAGAACTGGGCAAAACTTGTGATGGGCACATGCTGTTGTATGATATATACTGAATGTACAAGACATTTCGAGAGCGCGATTCACTTCTGCCTTGAAACAGAGATTTTTAACCTGCAAGATGGTGACAAAGTTAAAGAAATAATTTGAAATATGCTATATTTGTACACTTATCTGTCTGTGAAAAATCAATTCCTTTTGGAGAAGGAATGAAAAAAAAATGTTTCAGTTAAATTTTCTTCTTTTCTGACAAATTCATGACCTCAGCAGCACTCATCCACTATAATTTCCGTTAGACGCCTTCGAAAATATTACCTCAGAAAAATGGGTCACATGGAACAAATATTGGAAACCCCAACACTAGTAGTTTGCAAACAACTTCGTTACGCAAAAAATTCTGGGTTCGAGTGACTGATCCCTCTGTCTGTGAGAATATTAACTTCCAACAAGAACCTTGCTTCAGGTAGTTCATAGTACGCATGAGGTGGTCGAGACATGTGTACAGTATTTTAAGGGAAAATTCTCAAGGGCAGAGACCACTTGAGGTACCTATGCATAGAGAGCGTGAAAAAGTAACCTGAATAAATACGGAGGGTGCAGAATTATAAGGGAGAAAGCTGTCCCACTATACGCCATGTAGGCGCTTGGGGGGAGAGCATATAACTCCTACTCATTCTTGACCTCGGCACTAGATGGGGGTGAGTGGTGGGCATGACGTCCGGGCAAGACATGATGACATATTTTAAGAAACTACCAATAGGTACTGAGTAAAAACACGCATAATCTGCCGGGATAGCACGGCTAATATTTTGAGTAGTTACCTGAAAGAAATCAAGGAAGATGCATTTACTTCTCAGTTAACTATGGAGTATACATGTTGTACGATCATGGTAGTAACAGACAAATGAACACATAGATTACGAATTCTGGTGCGGTAGTGGACTTAGGCTACTGTAGAACGGAAACGAATGATATGACTCGTCTATTTTAAAAACGAAAACAGTATAAACATGCTATTAAAAATATATTAAAATTAGCCGTCAATCACAAATATAATATTATTAAAAGATTAAAATATTATTTAACGTTCCCTATCGAGTACTCGATTTACATGTGGAACTTACACGACTAGTTTCGGCTATATATAGCCATCATCAGGTGTTAAGTATTTAAACTTATCACTGAATTACTGATTTTTACTGTTTTCAGTGATAAAATCAGTAATTCAGTGATAAGTTTAAATACATAACACCTGATGATGGCTATATATAGCCGAAACTAGTCGTGTAAGTTCCACATGTAAATCGAGTACTCGATAGGGAACGTTAAATGATATTTTAATCTTTTAATAATATTATATTTGTGATTGACGGCTAATTTTAATATAATTTTAATACTATTTAAATAAATCACAATATGACGCATCTACAATATCTTATAAACATGCTACTTGAATTATATCACAAAATAAGCTATAGGCTTTTGTATGGAGCCTCACGCAATGCAATTTGGCACAAAAACTAAGGAGTTTACAAATGTCAGTTAAAGTTGCTCTACAGATATTCCTTAGTCATCAAGAATCAAGAATCTTGATTACAACATATTAAGACACCTTCAAGATATGTATATATTGTACATTTCGGATTTTCTTAGTAAACGCAAAGAAAAAAACAACCAAATGACTTCTGACTGGTAGTAGCAGCAGACAGGGAAGCACATGTCTAGACAAAATACATAACGTAAGACAATAAAATAGTTACATACATAAGCCTATTTTATGTGGATAATCGTCTATGAGGATTAAATTCTGGAAATGCTTGCTACTTCTCAGTTCAAAATATTTTGTCTTCCCGTCTGATTTCTAGGAACCTGAAAATTAAAGTATACAAAACAATAATATTGCCTGTTGTTTTGTATGGGTGCGAAACATGGTCTCTCACTCAGAGGGAGGAACACAGATTGCAGGTGTTTGATAACAGGGTGTTGAGGAGGATATTTGGGCCTAGGAGAGAAGATGATGGGACATGGAGAAAACTGCATAATGATGAGCTTAAAAATCTGTACTTCTCCCCCAGTATTGTGAGGGTGATTAAGTCGAGAAGAATGAGATGGGCTGGGCATGTAGCGCGCATGGATGGGACAAGACGTGTGCACCGGGTACTGGTTGGGAAACCTGAAGGGAAGAGACCGCTGGTGAGACCTAGACGTAGATGGGAGAATAATCTCAGGCGGGATCTATGGGAGATAGGAGTTGAAGGAGACTGGATTTTGTTGGCCCAGGACAGGGCCCGGTGGAGGGCTTTGGTTAATTCGGTGATGAACCTTCGGGTTCGGTAAGCCATCTAGTTAGTTAGTTAATCGTCTATGAGTAAGGCAACTAAAAAGCTTAAAATATTAATAAAGCAGGCCATATTTATTATTGATCCTTTTATTAAAACGTTCCAGCCTCAGTCTTCCAATTTATTCTTAGGTCGTTTATGAGCTCTTGTTCCAAGTGGTCAGTATTAATTAATTTGAGGATGCTCACTTAGCCTATATGGACAGGGAACATTAATTAATAATTCTGGATTAAAATTCACATGGCCCCTAAAGAAGACCATTTCACGGATAGTGCAATGACGTTGTGTTTCCTATAAACATCATTTTAAGATATAGCCAACGCCTTGTAAACATAATTTGTTGCTCACGATTGATTTCAAAAAGGAAAATATTAATAATTTTAATTTTCATTTTCAAAGTCTTTCAGATAATAAACTTCTAAAGATAAATTCCTTATAATTCCGTTCACCTTATTCAAAATTACTATGATGGGGAAAAACGTTGCCAAACGGAAATGACGAAACAGTTGGAAGACGGAGAGAGATGATATGAAACATTAAAATTCCAGGTACCTACTTTTATCTGTGTTCAGATATCAGTCATCTTCGGCTTCTGTAAGAATATTTCACCCGTCGTGTAAGCAGCTGGTATTCTATTGTCTTCTAAATCATAAGTAACCGTCTTCTCCGGTCCAGAACACTCAGTTCGTACCTTCCCCACCCACACATACGAGGTGCGATCAGAAAGTTTCCAGACTGCACCTATAAAAACCCGTACACTTATCTCAGGTATTAAATTCATCCATCACCCTCGAAGTAGTTCCCCTGGGAGTGAACACAACGATCCCAGCGCCGCTGCCAAGCCTGGAAGCATCCCTGGAAATCTTTCTTTGTCAGCCTGTCAAGCACCATCTGCGATTCTGCCTGAATCTCTTCTATCGTCTCAAATCTCCTTCCCTTTAGCTGAATTTTCATCTTTGGGAAGAGGAAGAAGTCACACGGAGCTTAGAAAGGAAGTTGGGGTCGGTTCTTGCAAGATCTTTGAGCTCCTGACAAACGAGAAGTCAGTCGATTCTGCTTCTGGTCCTCAGACAGGATGCGTCGCATGTGGAGTTCTTCCTTTAGAATCAGCTGACAGGTCCCATAGCCTATCCCAACAATGTCGCACAAGTCGTTGATGGTACGACGTCGATCTTCGTGAATGGCCTGCCGAATCTTCGTAACATTTTCGAGCGTTGTGCTCGAAGATGGTCGTCCAGAATGCTCGTCATCATCGACAGAGGTTCGGCCATTTTTAAAACGTGAATGCCACACAAACGTTTGTGCACGACCCATTGCGGACTCCCCAAATGCTTGCTTTAGCATTTCATAGGTTTCCGTAGCCGTTTTGGCGAGTCTTTGGCAAAATTTGATGCACACGCCATTCCGAAATCGCAGGAGGGTCGGTGTAATGCACTACCAAAACGCCCGTAACTAAGAAACAAATGCTAATTCGATGATGCCGGCTGGCACACTGATTCACTATGAATGTAGGCCCAACCCCCTAGCGGCAGAAGCTCGTACTACATCCGGTTCGCCCTCTATTGACACAGTCCTGAAACTTTCTGATCGCACCTCGTACATCTAGCTAGCATCTCCTAGACTCAGCCTAATTAAGAACCTGTAATCGGCTTCTTGGCACTTTGCTTAAGACGCAAAACGAGCCAAAAAAAGGCACCAGCAAAAGATCAAAGCCAAATAACTACCACACCTTTTGGTATTCGCCCTTAATCTTTACATGGGAACATTTCTGACGGCGGGGGAGAAGGCGCTGAATATTAAAGAAAGCGACAGAGCGGTTAGAGTTAGCAAATACGGTTCAAAATAGTAATTCACGTAAAGTAATGTAATAATAACTGTACGTGTAAATAACTCCACGGAATAGTCTTCCTTGATTAGTTACAGTTAAACTTTTTATCTGTAGTTTGTGCTCTTAGACACTTTATCTATGTTATTTCGTGAACTTCAGGTAATGTCATATTTCAATATCGTTAATTCTGCAATGAAGACACGAGAAAGCAGAAGAAGAATAACAAAAATTTGAGCTTAAATGAGAAACTTTTGGGCCGGTCTTACCACACTCTGCTTCAGCTTCTAAAAGGTGACGTGACATTAAGCTATAATGAAAATGCGTGTATTACAAATGAAATTAGTAATCTTTAAAAATCTTTCGTTGGAATTATTTAATGTAGAATTAAAGTAACCACGTCAACAGCCATTTGCAATAAAAGCAGTTGAGAGCAGACTCCGTGAATAGCGGAAGAAAAGACTTAAATCTGAATGCCGTATTTTTTAATCCTGCTGTGATATAAATTACAGTAAGGGTGTAAGTCCATTTATTAATTAGTTGCTATTTATACGGGTAAACAACACGTCGCTCCTTAGATAAACAATTTAATATTTTTAACTTCTTAAATCGTTAAGATTGAACAAATGAAACTATCTGTTGTGTGTCATACGGACTGACTATTTTACGTATTCGGTAAATTTTCAATCAGTTCAGTCCTTAGATAAACGAAAAAATATTAATTAACCGAGAATTACGTTCAAAGACGCTTGGAAGGGTTGGATAGGTTTAAATAAATCTTATAAACGTCACAAGAGATATTTATTATTATTATTATATTCCATCTATTCACCATTTTATAGGGTATTTACTTCTATGTACCAGATACAAACCTTGCCCCTGAGGTACATAGTGCAGCAGATATTTCCGAAATACATTTTGTTTTTAATACGTGTTACATGTATTTTATTATATAGTTTTATTGTGAGGGATGACTATATATTTTACTACAGCGTCTTTCGAATGATGTATGGAGATCGTAAAATGACAGTTTTCTGAAGTTTTATTCATATTCTTCCTATTATTATTATTGTTGTTGTTAAAATTACCATCGCAGAGGAACTTATGGGACTTTCTATGTTTATAGAGTTCTATAAAGTCGTTCCATCATTTTCCCACGATTTGACTGGCGTTTCTAAAATCAACGAATTAGTGAATATTCACTATCTTTATCTAATAGGCTTATATATTTAAATCTGATTTTCATAAAAATTTTGTCTGTATTTTTGTTCATTATATCAATTACTTTCACGATTTTTTTATGTTCCTTTGCAGTCAGTTCTGTCAAGGCAACGTATTACTCAAGTTTTAAGTCAGACACTCTGCACGCGAAGTTTCATTTGCTTATTTATTCACATTTTAGTTTATAAGTGTATGTAATGTTTTTATTTGAACATGCGCTAGTTGTACGACTGGACTTGTGGCTCTTAAGATATCATATAAATAACTTAATTATTATTATTATTACCATTAGTGCTTTAGGTCTAATGGATCTAAACCTTGTATGAAAGAGGAAGGAAATGGCATTTCTTTACTCAGGTCCATAACGAATTTACGTATCCATATTTTATTCATTTTTTATGTACTACATTGCACATTCTTTTAAGTCAGAGGTTCCCAGACTTTTATACCTTGCGCCCCCCTTAAAACATTTCATAAATCTCACGCCCCCTTCCAGAACAAGTGCAAGCAAACGGATTTGACATAAAATTTAGCTATGAGCACACATTTTTTATAATTTTGTACATATTATTCAATGCATTTAATTTAAAAAAACTGTTATAAAATATACGCTCGCTTCGTACCTGGATTAGTGGGATGGATGTGGTTGCTTCTGTGAACATAACTTATCATACCGAGGTTGGAGTTTTGAAATGACCGCCCTAAGGTCGTTTTCCAGGTTCATCGTAGAACGATACTTTGTTTTGATGGCTGCCACTGCTGAACTGCTTTAATTAAGTGAAGGATGTTAAAAATGTTTCTCCATATTTCGTTACAAAGAGTTTTTCATGCAGACAACACGCCCCCCAAGAGAACTACTCCCCCCAGGGGGGGCGCACCCCACACTTTGGGAACCTCTGTTCTAAGTGCATAAAACACTACATTACATTACGTTACGTCGTTCTAATAAGCCAGCTTGCGCACAGCAGAGTAGGAATGTCGAGCGTGATGCTTACAGTGACCTACTCAATATCCAACTCTGTAAGTGAATCATATTTGACGTAGCGAATTCAAGTTAAAAGTAAAGTTTACAGAGAAGAACATATAGTACCAATAAAACTGAGATTAAAAATTACGTGTCTCGTGGTTTTATAGCCAGAGTACCAGGGACAGACGCTGTGGGGGGTTGAAACGAAAGGTGTTGAACGTTCTGTCGGGTCCCATTCTTCTTAGCATCATGGCTTGCGTGCTCTCTCAACACGTCACGTCTGCCGTGAATCAAAAAACCGCTTACGGTGCTAACAATCTAAGAATTTACAGTCCTACTGTCTACTTTTCATAGTTTCTCTTTCCCCCATTTCTTGTTCATTTCACTTTCGGTCTGTCTTTGTTTTGAGTTTTCCTTTCTCTTCTTTAATACTTCCTCAGTCATCACTTTATCTACTTATGGTTCTTTCTTCTGATCCCTTAAATATTTAAATAAGCATGTACTTGATTTATTTAAAGACACTTTTCCGGCGCAATGATTATACAATGTTAAATAACCTGTGAGAAACGTTAAGTAGTCGTGGCCTATTTTACGACATTCTACAAACATTTTCATGAGGTTACTAAGAAGAATCACAAAACGTTTGACATGATGGTCGGTTTTAGAACCGAGATTTGACATACAATCTTCGGAATTCGAAGCTGGAATGATAACCACTGCAGAACACGTGTTTTCCGAATACGAGAAAGCTCCGATACATTTATTGGCCACGCAGAGTTCATATAAATGGTATAACGTTGATTGCGCTATTTAAAAAAATTATCGATCTTTCAGACCGACAAAGCGGTCTAAATCAAACATTCCTATACCAGCAGCTTCAAAGGTTCATGGTGGAAGATTCAGACATAGCGTACAAAGCGACTTAAGTTGATGAAAGAGTCTCGGGTTACACGCCGCGTCAGGTGGCTGAAAGGCGAATGAACCTTAGGAATGATGATATCTCTCTCAGCTGGGCCTCGTATCCTGTGACAAAACTGCTGTCCGCCCAGAAGGCCGAGTCAGCGAGAGCGAGCACTTGACTACCGGTTTCTATTGGTCAGCGAGAAACAAAGCAAGAGACGAGCCACCAGCAACACCAACCTTCCACTGCCAGTTCCCATCGGCGAGCGCTCTACAGAGGTCCAGTTGGTTACACAGCTGCCCACAGGATGATAGCAGAGATGGCTCTCGAAACGTAGGCAGGGAATATGGTGTATTCACCATTCAGACACCTGACGCGGTTTTTAACCCGAGAGTGTCACAAAACAGCATGTTAAATATTAATTTACTGGGATATTTAACTACGCTCGTCCAACTAAAGACATTACATAGCATCGAATAAGATGAGGAATGCTAATGTTTCGATATGAGTCGGCCGTAGCCTATTTAAAGGCACTATTCTGAAATAAGAAACTGAGGAAAATATGCAGACTACAAGACAACCTGTAATCTGGTTAAGATACGAACCGCGTACCTCCGAACACAAGTCTTCAGCGTCACACAAATCTAGATTGTGGAACTTGACTGATATCTATCGGAATATTGACGACACTGCATCAACTACAGATATCAAATGCCATGAAAGGTGAGTAAATGAAAATTTGAAATGCTGCGGTAGTAATCTATTTTAAAGAAATATTTTCGTCGTCCACTGAATAGTCTGAGAAAAACCATGAGAAACCTGACGACAACCGATACCAGAGGAATTCTACTACGCTCGTTATTATGTGGTTACTGGATCTGGTATGAGAACTGCGAATGCAAAATTAATGACATTACCATAGCTACATACTGCCTGATAGATGGCGCAATAATTATCACAGTGACGTACAATATGATTAATAATTGAAGACGGAATTTCAGCGAACTACTGCTTGATATTGTATTAATTTACAGCAATTATCGATAGATGAAGCCGAATTCTCTCACAGATCAATTTCACTACCAAAACAAGATACATAACACAACCTTTGTACCAAGTGCATAAAACAAACGCAACGTTCGTAGGTCATGTCTGTCGGTCTGTATGTCCACTGGATTTAATATCTGAATCTACTGAACCTATTTCCATTAAACTGGTTACTTGTGTCTACCCAACAATTTGGGAGACGAAATGAATAATTTTGTTCCGAACTGATACAATACGGCCTACATGAATTTAAACTCAAACGTTATAATTTGCCTCGACAAGCACTTAGAGTAAAATATTAGTTCATGACACAAAATAATTTCAATTTTAAAAATCAGATTGTGCAACAAAATTCAAGGTCAAATATAATTTGATTCTACGTAACAACGCACATGCAGCTCGACAATCTGTCTGACTACAGACTTGTTTCTGCAAAGAATGGACGTCTATACCCTGAACCAACGGGTTACACACAACGCAAAAACGCGTATAAAAGTATGAGCACTACACTGGAGTAATAATTTGCACTCATTATTTAACGTTTCATATTTCGCAAACAAATTTTATCGCTTTCCGTTAACAGAGAAAACGAAGAACTTTAAACATTTTAACAATAAGTAGTTCTACCTATAAGGCCCCCCCCCCCCATTAAGCGCTAAAGACTGTGGAATTGAAGGGTTTACTTCGAAGCACGTCTCAAAACCTTCTTCATTTCAATTTATTTTATTTTATTTAGTGTTCTGTCTGACGACAGGTCCATATGAACAGGATCCTTCCATTCTTTTCTCGGACTGGGACCTGTTCATATACGTTCTTGACAGATGATCCAGAAGTGGTTTGCCATTGCCTTCTTCTGTGTGTGAATGGAGTAATTGTTGGGATGCCACGGAGAAACCGGGGAAGCCCCCGGAGGAAAACTTCGTGTTGCCTAGACCACAGCCTTGCCCAACACAAGTTATAAATTCGGGCACCTCCGGGAATCGAACCCGAGACCCCAGGATAACAAGGCCAGCGTTCTAACCGCTAGACCACCGTGGCGGTCATTTCAATTACATGAAATAATTAAACAACAGAAGTTAGCTTTTTGGCATTACAACAAAATATGAGCTTTTGCATTTCTGAATCCTCATGCAGAAAACGATGCAGGGTGATGCCATGGCAAAGGCGAGAGCTTCTCAGAACTGAGCAGGAAAACGCTAACATATGGACCCCGAAGTTGTATTAGAATCAACGATCACAATATTTAAAAATTTGAAGTGCACCATACATTTAAAAATACACAATGAAGTCACAATATTCCTCGTAATGACTGAATTACGGTCCACAATATGTGGGAAGACGAATTAGAAATGAGATTGGGGCTGTCAATATGCTAGGTCTAATATAGGCCTATTTAAAATATATTGTATAAATAAAACATATATTTTGTATAAAGTAAAAGTGATATGGAAGGTATTAATTAGGACCTAAAAAGGCGGGCAAAGCTGAGAATGACTTAGGAGGCAAATCTTAAATTATATTAATTTTCTTACAGCGCAGATAAAATGTATGGGGGGTTGTCAGGAAGGATCTATGAGAGATAGGAGTTGAAGGAGACTGGATTTTTGTTGGCCCAGGACAGGGTCTGGTGGAAGGTTTTGGTTAATTCGGTGATGAACCTTCGGGTTCGGTAAGCCATCTAGTTAGTTAGTTAATTAGCAGGTAAAATGTATCAGGAAGACTGACACAATCCAAATATACACCTCTGATAGTAAAAAAAGACACAGTTTCTGATAGTGAAATCCCCTTTTTCAAAGGGGTCTAACAGCTAATTCCTCCTCTTACGACAAGGGTAGCTAACTCAAGCAACCGGCTTCTATCCAGCAAGCAGAGGCTCGTTTCTATATGACATGAATTCTCGACATTCGTGGCCATGACACACACAACTCCACATTACACTGAACCTGTGCATAACTACAGCGTATTTAAATAACCCAGGAGTATAAAAGAACTTCTTAATTGTGATTTGCGTTCGGCGTGAGAGGGAAGGGTACATTATAGCGGGGGAAAAAATAAATTGACCTGAAAAATTAGAAGAGGAATCAGAAGAAGGAACAAATTAGGCCCAACATATTTGTCGGAAAATATTAACCGTAGAATAATTCGTGTATTATGTAGGATGTTATATCACTCGACTTCTGACTGACCATTTTATCAGTTGGCTAAAAACATTCTGTTCCTATTTTAAATTACATAAGCAGCATTTAACAAAATGTGTTCTTTTGTGGTGCACGGAGCTAGAAGTTGACCCAGACACCCACTGAGAGACACATTCGTGGAAATAAACTCTTCTCCACAAAGTAGTAAGACCGTACACACGAATAGCTTAGTCTGACTCGACCTGAAACTACGCAGATTTATTCAACACAGCAGACCTCAGTTTAGATCCATAGACAATTTAACCTTTACTAATTTTTCATTCATTTATGGTTTACTTCCGGCACTTTCAATGCAAAGAACAAACTCTTACTCATTTCTTGTGCGAATATCCATTTTTAAAGATGAAGCAATTTTCAGGAATAAGAAATAACAGTAAAAAGTCTTTGTTTTTATAAATCACTTTTACGGCTGAAATAGTAAGGAGTTGAAAATCATGGCACAAACTCAGAAACTAAGAGTGAGAGACGTGGAACTCGAGATAAATCTCCGTGAAAGAGACAGAAAGTGAAGTCAGACGGAGAAGTACTTATATAAAGAAGGAGTAAAGAAAACAGAAGTAAAATTTAAATAATTACCATTCTGCTTTCTCTCTGTCTCCTTCCTGCCAACATTTCATCTTGTTACACGCTTTGTGCAATCCACTTTCCAAGTCAGAACCTATTTCATTTTAAAATCTAGAATAATGTAATATATTGTATTCTGTTCTGGCCGAGATGAAGATAAATTCTGGCTTATTCTGTGTCTGGTAATGTAAAGGCAAATAGTTCTTCCACGAATCAAAGTAAGTACGTCGATGATATGACACTTCGACATCGAGAAATAACACGTTTTTTATCAGCTGTTAGGGTTTTAGCGAAAAAGGTAGCAAAATTAATAAATAAAAATACAGAGACTCATTAACTGTGGACTGTAAAGGCAAATGATATCAACAATTATTGGTACAACTAAAAGCTTATCACGATCATATTACATGGCTTCATCACGGGGTTCTGGGAACAGCACGATTCTTGTAAAAACATTTTAATGTAGCACTATATATGTCAAATATATTTTCCAGACGATATATAATCAGACACAGGATCAAGGCCGGTCGCTGGTTCATACACAGATACAATGTAAAATGGCGTGAGAGCAATAACAATAATAAAAATAATTATTATTTTAATTTATTAACGAGCTTAGCAACAGATAAACAGCCAATTACAGGCACAATTAATTCAATTCAATTCATTTATATAAGTGCATGACAACAGCCAGGTAAGGCCAATAACAGTCAAGCACTGAACAATAGTACAGGATGAAATATAATAAATAATTAAATTCATTTCAATAATAATAAAAGTAAAACATTACGAATACAAAAACAAACAAACAAATGAAACTAAATATATAAATGTACCATATTAATAATATTTCAGAAATAAATGGGCTAAATACGATACCTAATATAATTCGATTCAGTAAATCTAAATAAAAACATTAAACAATAAGAAACAGAATAATAATAATTCAATTCACTTATTGAATAATATTTCACAAGTAAATGGGCTAAATACGATACCTAAGTAATATAATTCAATTCAGTAATTCTAAATAAAAACATTAAACAATAAGAAACAGAATAATAATAATAATTCAATTCACTTATTGAATAATATTTCACAAGTAAATGGGCTAAATACGATACCTAAGCAATAATAATAATAATATCCACCGGTTATGTCGTTTCTATGGACACGGTACCAACACTGAGTTTGAATAATAGGATACGTATATAAGACAGGCTTAAAAATAACAGCTAACTAAATGATGTTGAGGCTAGAATGAGCAGCTGAAAGCTACTTACGGCCAAGGAATACTCAGATTCTGCGGTACCTGAATGTTCATCACGAAAGCCCTGCCATACAATTCACCCGACCCTCCAAAGAGGATTTTGAGACCGGCAACGGGGATAATTTGAGAAAAGTGAAAGGGTGTATATTCAGTTGTGATGTATGGTAAGACCCCAGCAGTTTCTAAATGTTTATGCTGCAATACAATAAACAGTGACTTTCGTTATTCCAAAAACTCATCATTTTATTATAACTTTCAAACTTAATATTTTGTTTATGCACAAAAATCCTTTGGAATTTTCTATTAGACCCCTAATTATGACTGTGATAAGACAAGTGTGATTACTTACTGAATTTAATGATGTGGTTTAAGGAAACGAATTAAGTAATTGATACCAGTAGAACGAACAGAATATCTTAAAGATAAAGTCTTGAAAATCTGATTGTGTATTATGAAGTCTCAAGGTTGTAGAAGCGCCGTGACCTGTCTAAGGTACTGAGGAAAACGACTTAATTGACACTCAAGATAATTTTTTACAGAACCAAATCGCAGACCTCTCGAATTCGAACTCGGAGTAATGATCACGTAACAGTGATGTTTTGTGAGACTGGTTCTTGGATTATTTTATTTGGATATTTCAACTTCAGAGAATACTTTGTTGGTGTTTGACAAAGCGAACTTACATAAAAAGTAAATCCTAACGACAAGCCATTATTAGCGATCACCGAAGACTGACGAGGGAACAGGCACACGTACGAATTGGGACCAAAGACATAGTTGTTAATGTCAAGGTATGCTGAAAATCATAAAAAAAGCAAGTCACGACAGATAAAAGATTTAAAATATGCTGTCTCCCGAATGCATCCTAATCTACAGGAAAATATTAAAATGTACTTTTGAGAAATAGCTTCTGAGGTTATGTATTAACTGAGCTGAGCTGGTTATGACTACAATCCTGTGGTGAATTCTTTTTAGCATTACAGTGAAAGCATTCGGGCTTCACGACAGGAAATAACAACATAGTATTCAACGAAGTTCCTGCAGGTTTACAACAGTTAATAACAATATACGGTTCAGTGAAGACTGTACGGGTCCACAACAACGGGGAATAATACACGTTTTAATTAACCTACAAGTTTAATACTAAATCAAGAAAGAAGTGAGCTGTATTTGACAACATGCATCACTTACGAGGTGCGATCGGAAAGTTTCAAGACTGTGTCAATAGAGGGCGAACCGGATGTAGTACGAGCTTCTGCCGCTAGGGGGTGCGGCCTACATTCATAGTGAATCAGTGTGCCAGCCGGCACGATAGAAGAGATCCAGGCAGAATCGCAGATGGTGCTTGACAGGCTGACAAAGAAAGATTTCCAGGGATGCTTCCAGGCTTGGCAGCGGCGCTGGGATCGTTGTGTTCACTCCCAGGGGAACTACTTCGAGGGTGATGGATGAATTTAATACCTGAGATAAGTGTACGGGTTTTTATAGGCGCAGTCTGGAAACCTTTCGATCGCACCTCGTATACCTAAGAATGTCATGTGTGTATCTTAAATAACCAGAAAAATCGGGAACAACTTTATAATAGACTCCCTAATCAAGTTCTATCTGACAACAGATTTAGTGAGACAGTACTGTGCTAGAAGAAGCTAAATACAGCTAAACCTCTTTACTGTCTTCACTGATTCCTTCCTCAAACTGAACTACGTTCAGCACGAAGTTAGTTAAGCGATTATCCTTTTACAGAAACTCTCAACTTTATGCGGTGTAGTCAGTTCTGTCGCATATAGAGCACGAATGTGCTTCATCCTGTCGCGGTTACCTCTTTGAAGATTTATACATATTCTTAGTCATTTATGTCGTGCAATTTAGGTTTCCAAAGCAGAGGTATTTTATATCAAATCTAAAACTTCGTGATGACGGTGAGTTATTTAAATAAAAAGTTCTTTGGATATTATCCATCGTCTAGTAAAAAAATTAAATATAACGACGTTTCGGAGATGGGGCTGTACCTCCGTCCTCAGGTACCTACTTTGTTGGGCCCAACAGATAGGGATTAGCTCTACCTATTGGGCCCAACAGAGTAGGTAGCTGAGGACGGAGGTACAGCTCCATCTCCGAAACGTCGTTCTATTTTATTATTTGACTAGACGATGGATAATATCCAAAGAACTTTTTATCAGAGGTATTTTAGCTCAAATCGTTTATTAGTCCTTAGGTTATTCACGACAGTTGTTCAACTGCATAGCCAGAAAACGTCGAATGAGACTGATAGGCAGTAGTAGGCGTTAGACAAGGAAGGAATTGACAGGTCCTGGTGAAAATAGCATCTACTCAGACAGAATTTTGAAGCATTGCAGCTAACCAAAACTGTGACATGTTCCTGCTTTTTCTGTTGTTCATATTTGTTGACATTTTTGCAATAAATTCAGATGCTTTTCGAGAGCACTTGGCTCTTGCTACCATGGAGATTCTTTGAGATAGTCTAGTGTGAGATACGAGGATTATGTAAACTGTATATCTAATTATTACTATTATTATATAAACTGTAAAGTTAGGCTTCCCATGCAGAACAAATTATACCTTTTCATTGCGCCACAGATGATGGATTAACATCGCAGAATTAGACTCAATAACCATATGTAACTGCACAAACACTCTAACTGTGTTATGTAGCATAATAAGAGCCCACGCAGAATGTATTTTTTGTGTATAGACCTATCAATGCCATGTACGAGCTTTTTGTTAGATACAAAGCAAATACAAAAAAAAACTACATTATGTATTCCTCTTCTATAAACAGGCGTGTACCGGAAGTTGGACGTTGTTACTATCACCATGTTCAAAATAAATCCAGATATAACACAACTCAATATCAAGGATAAACAAACGGAAGTTACGTAGATGAATCCAATATAAATAATGAAAAAAATGAAATAAAAAGAATATTTGTTGGGAATACACGAGGGACCACTTCAATAAACTAGTAGTGTGAGTGAGAACAATTACACAGGGTGATTCAAAAGGTTAGGGCCAAACTGAAGGAGACTCAGAGAGAACAACTTTCGAATAGGAATCTATGTCCTCCGAAGTTATCCTCAGTCAGTCGAGGCCGTTAAAGGTAGGGAAGTCTGATAACTTACAGCTGAAATAATCGTACTTTACTATTCTCCTACTAGCTTAATTTTGTTTTTTTTAATGTACAAGGAATACATTAGTAATCTTACAAAACAAATTATTTAAGCTGTATGTTATCAGACTTCCCTACCTTCAATGGCCTCGACTTACTCAGGATAACTTCGGAGGACATGGATTCCTTTTCGAAAGTTGTTCTCTCTGAGTCCCTCTATACGCTCCTTCAGTCTGGCCCTAACCTTTTGAATCACCATGTATACTAATGCAATCACGTGTGTGTGTGTGTTGTAAACCGCCTCGTACTATCCGGACAGTACAGTTTACATGTAACATCGCATTTAACTCTGATGAGCTTGGGCTAAACATTGGGAAAACAATTCATTCATTGCGCATTCAAGATTAAAGCCTCGCACAGTCTCATTACTGTTATTTCCTCATTTATCTTTCTCTATCTCTCTCTCAAATACACAGTCTTTCCATTAAAACTCTTTGTCTCAAATATTTTTGTTTCTTTCTTACTTACTTACTTACTCCCCTGTTTCTATTAAGTTCTTGACAGCGTGAAAAAAAATTCTTCTTACGATCTTTGAAACTCTAATATATATTAAGGTAAAGTCATTCCGTGGCACTTGGGGGGAGAGGCGGTGTAGCTCCTGCTCATTCTCGAACTCTGCACTAGATGGGGTGAGTGGTTAGTGTCACGCCCCACTGGACAGAAAACTGGGTGGGCCCCAGAGCCGGTATAGAACCAGAAAAATGTATATGAAACCTCCTAAAAATAATTCAAGGCGACAGACCTACCAGGAGGTGAGGAACAACACAAAGCTTAATTGACATGTCTAAATGAATATCACGCATATTATTTCCAAACGAAAATGTACGTATATTAAAATAAATGTTATTTTCTAAAAAAGGTCATAATGTGAGAGTTTTCAGACAGATGATAGTAGCACGTTGCTCACAAATGCTATTAAAACACGATGTTACAACTCGGAAGACAGCTTTTATACAGATCGCTTTAAAAGCAAAAAATCTCACAGTCAACTTCTTTACAACCTGAGTATTTCATTGTAGTCGGATTTCGTGTCATTTAATGACATTATATCAACTGAACAGCTTAGGCGCGTAATGCCTCGAATGTGATGAGAGGATTAACAGGGAGATCGAGTAGGCGTGGAGTTGAATAGAAGCGTCGAGAAGCTGAGATAACAACGAACAACGTAAAGTATAACTCGTTTTCCGGCTTATATTTGAATTGGATAACGTCTAAGGCGTTAACAGTACTCCAAAGCGCTTGTTTTGGTTGCAAAATGTTTTCCTCAAAAGATATTTTTCCATCCTATTCTCTTAGTTCAATTTCGATAAAATAAATATTTAAAAGGAAGAATGTCTTAATGGACATTTTGAATACACTTGAATTTTTGTAAATGTTTGCAGACTAAAATTAAAGTTATCCGCTGCGACATGTGGTGTACTGAGGAAAACTTCGGACATTATAAATTACCAAAAGCATAAGAATACATTCAGTTCATACTTCGATATTATTGAAACATCCTTTTATTGGATAGGACGTTTCATTGTTCCCAGAGCCATCCTAGAAGTGGACTAGAAGAAAAACATCTAAACACCTCTTTTGAAAATCGTAACTTGTCAGTTCTTTTGTAACTCAGTTCTCTTTTTGGGTTTCGTGGCTATATTACTAATAAAACTAAACATTTTGTAGTTGAGTATGTTATAAATGGGAAAATTAAAGTCATTTTGTTTTGCTGGGAGAGAATATTAAATACAAAAGACTGCTTTATAATGTAGTTCTATGACGAAGGACGCTTTATCAGGGCACACTTAGAATGGGTTTGTAATGCGTGAGGCTTAATACTGATAGCTTAGTGAAGGCACCGATGATAATATAGCAGAATAACTGAAGAATTTATAAAAGCAATGCCATATTTGTTACAAATTCTATGTGGTATGTGTTATAATAAAACTTGCTACATAACCGGTCAAAACAATTAAATTAATTCATTATTTAGTAGGCTAACGAAGAAAACAAATGCAAGACATAAACACTTAAAGAGGAAACAATACAGATCCTTATTCCCTTATATTATACGTATATCACAGAAATACTAGCATGAATCATTATAGTGTTGAAATATAAGTACGTATATGCATTTGAAGATGGTTTCCTTTTCTCGGATGTTGCTTTGTTTGATCTCGTGAATGTTAACTGACATTTAAAAGGAGTTACCTCTCGCCATCATCGCTCTGAAACGTTGGTTAATATCTACAAAACTACATGACGTAACAACCCAGAAGACAACCTTTTTCATCTCGTCGCTGTGAGAACCTCAAATCTCGCCTATACGCAATTGAACTCCAGCTTGACAGCTTTGAGCCAAAAGTATGGTTACAAGCGGATATAATTCGATTTATGGAACAATTGTTTTGACTATCGATACGTGATCTTTCAAACGAGTTTTGTCAGCTCTGTATTCAGTACTCAATACCTCACTTGTTCTGGGAGAGGATTAGAAAGAAATCAAAAACATAAGCTAAGAATTTTTATCAATATTCGTTCATTTAATGTGCATAAGGAAATTTTAGGGATGCAAAATAGTCAAAGCATATATATATATATATATATACTTGCATGAATACATGCATGTATTACATTTATACTTGCGTAAACATTCTTATGGATATATACTATAAAAAGTAATTATGTATAGGAGTGGATTTCTATAAGAATATACCAAAGGATTTATTTTGTTTGCAAAACTCCTTTTCTTAAAAAATTCAAGAATAGTTTTTCTTCTTGGCACCGGGAGTTAAAATGAATTTCCGTTGTAATAGAATATCAGAAAATAAAAATAATGCTATGAATATTTATAAGAAACCCATCTCATATCATGTCTTGAATCGAACTCTTTATAATCCTGTATTCTTCATTAATGTTGTTATACGAGTGTATACATTTCAGATTAAAAGTCCGATAACTTTAAATTCTATCTAGGTTACAGGACTACTGTAGAATAAAGAATCACGCACAGAATCCGTTTACCATACGAAAAATTCTCGTACCGGTACCTGTCTAGAGGGAGAAGGAGCGAGTAAGTCACAAAGACAAAGAGAAATTAATTAACCTAACCAGACACACAAGGAATCTGAAAAGAAGTCCTGTTTAAACAAACATGAGAACCAGTGAACGAGATCAAAATGAAAGGTGGAGAACAGGTTAGGTATTAAACAAAACGAGGGTAAAATAAAGTCTCCTGCCAAGTGAGTGAGAACAGGAAAAAGCACTGTTCTTTCATTCATAGAACCATTCGTTCGTCATCCGCGAGTATTTTCCGATCGTCTATTTTCCCTGCTGTTCATCCTTTGCATTTTCATTTTGTATTCTTTCAGTTTTCATTCTTTACCTTCGTCTCCTTTCATTGTATTTCATTTTATTGTTTTTCCTCTCTCCTTTCCCGTTCTTGATCATCTCTCACCTTTGTTCATTCCTACAGTTTTCATTCACTAAAGATACTTTCCTTGATCAGTCCTATCAGATAAGCGTTTAGACCTCGTTAGTGAAATTGCTTGAAACAAGTAATTAAAATTATTTGGATTTGAGTTTTCTCACGGCAGTGATGCCTGTAATCTGATCTGTAGCGTCGTGTACTCTGATGAAAGATTACCCATTCAATCACTCATCGCCCTTACGATGAAGGCAGCAAGGACCTCTTAAACAACGACCATCATTCACCATATTACACGGCCATATTTTACATCAAACTAAAGGTTTCGTAGAACGAATAAAACTTTTTGGTTTAGTATTTTATAAAAATGAATTGTAAATATTAAAATATCAGAATACGCTCATAATTGGAATTGTTGAGTAGTAACTCAGGCTGAGAAGTACGGAAATGTAATTCTCGTTTCTGCGTTTGCACAAAGCATACACGTGGTGTACTAGGAGCTTCGTGGCTGCAGGGTGTGGTAGGGAAAACGTTGCTGAGAATCAGCAGCTGTGTATCTTGAGATGCATCAGCCGTCGACTTGGAAATTCTGTTAAAAACTAACCTCGAGGGTTATTTTGATTTTAGTTAACGGCTGCTCGCATTTTGTTTCTTCCCGTCGCTTGTAACGGTGGAGAAATAACGTTCAATTTGGGAGCATTCGCAAGGCTGGTCGATAAATTATCCACACTTACGGAAGCCGGAAATTAGATCTTGTCATTAAATAACTACTATCACCAGTCTCAGGTTAGAACCTCACACGGTATGTAAGATCCTTCATAACAGTATTCTCCCACCCAAGCTTACAAGAGGAGGATTTGGGTTCTTACAGAAAGAGGAGCTTTTTTATAATTTGGATCACAAGAATTTGCATCAAAGAACATGGCGTATTAAGCCTGTGTCCAAGTTTTATCCTAATCTATTCAGTGTCTTTGATATTGAAGACGGACGGACAGAAACAATATGCCGTTTATCTGTTAATTTATGAACTTGTAAACAATACACATGATTTGCCACAAATGAAAAAGTAGCGTTATCAATCACTTTGGAGCAGGGTTAACGGAGCGTTAAGAAATTAGTTGCTAGTACAATTACGAGCAAATTTCTCTCTGTTACAGGATATTTAATATACAAAAATTATTGTAACCTGGTCATGAATATAACGCAGCGTAATAAGAATGAGCATTATGAAGATAAGATTTAATTGAAACGCCTTGTTTCATAAGCTGTCTTCTCGCTTGGGTTACGTAAAGCTTTACAAATTTTACGCAACTCACTTGCAAACCTCCCAGTATTGTTTCTTTGAAAGGAAATATATCAGTCGCAGATTTGTACAATTTTCGTCCTAACCTTGCCTTTGGGAGGGAAAATCTTAAGGGATGGACTGTTTTCAGAGAATACAGGCAACTGAAAGAGTCCACGCAGATGTATCCATATTGCCACAGCAGGGCTACAAGGCTCCATGTTGTAACCGGATTCAAGACAAGCCGATGTGATTTTGTATAAAATTATTACGCAGTTATATTCTCTCGTTCTCCACGTCTTGTATAATTTCTACTGAGCACTGTTTATAATAATCTTCCCACTGAAGCATCTCTAATGGAATTGGTTTTGTTATGTTCCCAATAATCGATCATCACCATGAAATGCTAAGGAATTGTAATATTATTTTTGTGTTCTGCTATACACCGCAGATTTCAATAATTTAATTTATTAATTTGCGGTGGTATTATTGATTGCAGGATATTACAAATTACGAATCTGAGCGGCCTCCAATGGCACAACATTGATATCATATTGTATGAAAATCAGTCAACCCATCCTCGAATTGTTAAATGCTTGCGAATTTCACATCTTTATTATCGCGGTAAGATCCATGTGACCACCACAGTGAAGCAGTTGCTACAGATGTGGTTAAGGATATGTGAGATTCGCGTAGGGTCATGTTGATATTGTGATCGATGACGTCATCAGTTCAAGCATAGAGTTCTGTGTAAAATCGGAGGATTAAAATTGAAACAAATTTTAGAATCCGTTACGTTCCTACTTCAGACAAGAAGGAAATTACGAAGCACGAATTCAAACAAACGCAGCCGAAATTTCTAATGAAGAACAGCGAACTGACAATTGGTCAGACTATGTAATAGAAGATGCAGAAGGAGACAATGAAGAAATTGACTACGGCACTGTAACCGATGGCACTGGAGATTTCGAGCCTACGTCAGAGATGAAACGAATCATGAACTGGTTCCCCAGATCAAAATTCCTGACCACGAAGAACAACGGATACAAGTTATTTCAAGGGGTAAGTAAGTAGTACTTAGGCAATTTGGCTCACAAGAATCGACTATCACTAGTTTCGTCTTAATGGAATGGCACATGTTGCTAACTGTACCAGAATAGTGACCTGGAATTTTATGCGCGTTAAATGAAGTTAAAACTCTTTAAAAATACTACTATTTATTCATCCTTTCATGATCTTAAACCTAAGTTAACTGACAGACTGTTATTAGAACCTGAATCATAAGGTATGTTGACCTTGCGTCCTATTAATTCCTGAAACATGTCATGCCATATATTTCGGGAAATGAAACTAAGTTAGTTTAGTAAAATAAATGGGTGCATCTTTAATAATTCTGTATTTATAATTTATATTCTGCCAAGAACTAAAATATTTTTAAATTCGTTTTAATATAATATTATAAAATTACCAACAGTAGTAATGTTGTGTGTCTGTGTTATAACCTAATTTTTTATTACGCTGCTCTAAACATATCCCGGAAATATTTTACGTTAGCATTTAACAGCTGTTAAGACAGTGAATCTCTTATTGCAGAAAGAGAGGTGTCTAAGTTCCGGTGTTCACACGCATCGCTGGTTAAGTAGAAATAACCACAAAATTCTTTTAACATCGCAATAAAAGCTTAATTTGTCTCTCCTGAAACAGTGAATTCTTCGAAATTTACGTCTAGATATATGCTACTTTGACGAAAACTTATTTTATAACAATTAAACTGAACTACTTTCTCTCTCTTTTTTTGTTGGAATCTGGCGATAAAGTATAGGCTTATTTTATGTTTAATTTTTAATTTATAACATTTTTATCTGTTAGAATATTTCGTAACGTATAATTTTTATTGTTTAAAAGCTAAAAATTGATAATTTCTACTATTCAGCGATGACTGAAGTCATCTTTTACTGAACCGGACGTAACTAATTAACACAAACTTAGCTGCGTTCAGAGTGAGACATCTCGTTTCTTGTATCGATACCGTTAAAGAAGTAATATTGTATTCATATGAGTTTCCTGTGCTTAATAAATAAGTTTATGAATTGTTGTGTTTCCTAGGCAAGCCGTTTTACCCGAAATTCCCGATTTGGTTCCCGAACGAACCGGACAAAGCTGATCCTGGAGAGGAGTGCGTCACATTCCACGCTGAGGGCAAGATAAGGGCCGTTCTTCTGCGAGAAAGGACTCCATCATAACAGATGAAGAAGTTACGGGCAGGCGACACTTTGATTCACTTTGGTTAGTCTCTCGGTGTTTAAGACGAGTCTGTGTATGACAAACGATATTTTCTCGGAAATAAATATTAAAAGTGACCACAATTAAAAGCGGTGAGCTATTTATTGAAAAGCGGTCTCCGAAATATCTTCTGTGCATACATCTTTTTGGAACACTCTGTATTTATTAATTTATTTATTATACAACTAAACCATTTTATAACAGCAACAATATCATATTTGAAATTAATATAATGTTCGGTACTTAATAGGCCGATGTGAATAGAAGTAAAATAAGATTCGACTTGCTTCATCCATCACATTTTATCAGAAAAAATCTAGTAATTTTATGGGTTATTTTATATGTTTCATATAAGTTATATAGATTTATCACAAAGCGCACAGAATCCCGGACTGAACCCCTATCATGAGTTTTTAAGTTTAAATATCGACACATTCCACCATGTTAATGATGTTGTTCTAAACTAAAATTGCGCGTGGACATTGATTGACAAAGTTCCGGGGAAAACAGAGTCTCCATCTTCAGGACTAGGATCTCTCACGCGACGTCACAAGACATAACGATAACACTGATGTGTTTGCCGTCGTACGAACCTCATGCCTTACGTTCCATTAAGTTTTCTTAAGACTCATTTTAACATTAGCTCCCGACCTACGCGATGGCCCCGAGTGGGTCAACCCCGTGGGGATTTTATGAATATTACATGTCCCCCACGTGTGGTATGTTATCCGTCACATATCGCATATCTTCTATTTGATCATTGTACCAGTATTATGTCAATAGTAGAAATTAGGTATAAATTAATCCTTTTTTCATACTACGTCATAGCCTTCGGTTCTAACGGTAATCTGTCGCATGTTCGTTATAAATCAGTAATGCTCGGGCAAGCTGTTCCGGTGTTACTGTCTGGTGCATTCTCTTTAATCTATAAATAACGTGTAATGTCTTTCCATCGACCTGAACCACATACCACGCCAAGCAAAGAACTCCCCTGATGGCGAGGTTAAGAGACTTACACATAAACTAATTCTCATGAATAACTGAAAGTGCTTGGGTTTCTAAACTATAAATGATTTAACGACTCATAAATGCGCGAGAGGAAATATATATTCCCATACGCAACACTTCAAATCCGAGTCCTTGACGGGTGTAAACACGTTCACTGTAACGACATTGCTTCATCAAAGGCGGTAATTTGACGTTTTTATGTCAGAATTTGGATCAATATTAAATTCGACCGGAGTATAAAAGCTTCGTTGCATATTAAGGATAGGGATATCAGTTTCACTTTAAAGGGCGGCAATGTGGTTGAGAGCAGTGTTAAAATAATATTGGAAATTACAGTTTGTTCACTGATAAAGCTGATTCCCGGCTCCCAGCGGACTCTGTAGTCTGGAAGGAAGTTTATTTTATTTCTTTGTGGAGCGATATTTGACTCATTTTGGGAGAATGTTGCAATGGTTGGCGATGAGCCATGCAGTCCCAGATGCAAGCTGCGTTCAACCTTATCAGTGAACTCAGTATACAAAACGCAACACAAAATTTTGTAGGAATTGAGATTTTCGCAGTTCGAAGATAACTGTCTTATGGGTTGAGGCGCCGTACAGACTTGTAGATGTTTACAATAATTTCACAAGTCCTTGCTGTCTTCATCATCAGGGAGATGATGATGGAGGCTGCATGGACCTACGAAACGTTGGTAAATTTCTACCAGACTGAACGGCGCTACAATGTACAGAATGTCCACCTTCAAAGAGCATTTAATTTATTTATAAAGTAATGTTGGCAGCACTGATAACAGTAGTATGCATAGTTTCAACACGAATAGAGTTGAGATGGGCGGAAATATAGTACGCAGAGGAAAACATTATATGATTTCGTAAATTGCAACATATATTGTGGGTAACACTAAAACAGAATTTATAAAGTTACGAATATGTAAATTGTATCGAATTTTATTATAAAAACATCACATTCCTCTACGTAACGTAGTTGAAAATCTGTAGTTTGACATTTCAGTTAAACCAGGTTCGAATATTGTCACGGCGACTGGGTCTCCTGACGGATGAATTCTGTGGTGTTTCTCAGTCCCTAGTTTACTTTCACAACTTCGAAACTCACCACTCATACTTGAACATACCATTCTGTGATACTAATTAATACAGCTCAAAGAACTTTGAGTCAGCCCAATAGTGGTTTATGATATAATATGGTGAATTTAGAGTATATTTCCATTTAACGTGTTTCTGTTGTTGATAACCCACAACTAATTAGCGTTTACTCTTAAAAACAAGCAGGAATATTTATATCAATAATCTTCTGCAACACCAGCAAAATTCAGATCACATTCTTAAGATTCTGAGAGACAAATATTGTGCTTCGCATGAAATAGTCACTCTAGAACTTGTAAGCAATAATTAATATGTAAAACAAAATAGAATTACGTATGTTAGTTTTACTTCACCGTACTATCTTAGAGCCCAGAATTCGACATTCCATCTAAATTTATTACGAAATGAACAACTACGTACATAAAGCCAAAGTTGTTGCTTTATAGTACATACATTCTATTGAGTAGGCCATAGTAATTCATATGTTCGAAGAACGTAAGTGTCTTTAAAATCTATGTCGTATTTCAACACATTAATTTTAAACTATTTGAATGATGGTTTCATAATTATCTCGCAGATTATTATATTCGTAAGTATGGCAATATGCCAGTTGTTAAAAGGCTCTTTGAAAACAATTGCAGTTATTTAAAGAATGCGCTCTCCATACCAGTGCTAACAACTTATAAGCAACTGTAAAGTACCCCATGTAAACAGAAACACGCGCCCCTGCACATCTCCAATCCTTGGATTCCAAGAAATATTACGGCCAGCTTTGTCATAGCAAAATGCCTGCTAGATTTCAGTCGTCACCCATGTTTACATCATAAGAACGGTGAGACACAGATCTTCTTGACAACGGTTACATAACATTTACAGTTTATTGTTCTGTTTAATTTGTTGATATTGGGAAATATTTCAAACAACCGCTTTCAAGCCAGTTACACAGAAAGACTGCAGCTGTGGTATTTAAGTGGATCGTTTTGTCAGAAAAGAGGAAAACATTAATGAAAATATACATGGGTTTACGACATGAAGCAGGCGTCTGTAAAGTTCGAAGGCTGAGTGGCTTATCGCTAATAATTAAACGTTAAATTGTAATTTAACTTTCCCCGACCAAGATCAAAATATAAAGAAATTTTAAGAGAAATATGAATTATGAGTAATGAGGAAATTTATCGCAATTTTTGTGTACCCCTCGTTTAAGCAGTCGCCTCTCAGAATCTGTGCAACTTCGACAGAATGGATACGCTTTTGCGTGATACTGTGTGTATGTTCATTGTGTGCGTGGGAACGTGCAAGCTCCTGATTGAGATCTGCCTCTGTGTGTAACTCGACATTTTTATTTAAAAAATTCAAAAAGTTTTTAGAAACTGCGTAAAACAAAACCGGTGCATAAGACAGCCTGACACTTTTATATTTTAGTTAAACGAGTTATGAACAAAATATTATACAGCTTTTTTCAATCTGCTGACTTTAAACAAAATATCTTACCGACAAGCCTATACAACATTTAGTTGTACCTAAAGTGCGTAACTCGTGTGATTTAAGGCGTCAGTTGTGTCCGTGTGGAACACGTTCCTTCGAGGATGATGAACCACTTATAAAGCTAGATCTGCCATAGCATAAACAGGGACTGGAAGTAGAGTTAATTATTCGGAATGTCCACAGACAAAGGGAAATGAGACGTAATGACGAAGGAATGAAAGAAATGTGCCACGGGCAGGACACGTAGCGTGGATGTAGGGTAATTCCAGGAGAGTTGCTGCTGTGGGGTAGATGGAACATGGTAAATATTTTGGGTATTAGAAAGTAGAAAAATTCCAATTGTTTACACGTAGAATCCCTATCAATGGTCAGAATTTTATAAATTTCAAATTTATGTATATTTTCAGCTGTGAACTTACTGTACTCGAAAATAATTTTTGCCTGTTTCTACGGACCACAAGAGATCAGATATATCGTAATAAATTAATTTCGATAGGTAATTAAATGTCCTAACAAAATACATAATTTTCAGTTTTCATAAGAGGCTTTACATATAGACGACATGCCAAATGTGTACAGTCCCGTCAGAGGTAAACAGAATAAATTAAAACAGAATTCGAATTGAACTTATTTGGAAAATAACAGTTTTGTGTTTAGCGAAATAATTTACTTAAAACAGCTTCAGAAAACAATGAAATGGGCATTGGTAATATAGATCCAGTGACGTATCATAGATTCAACTTTAGGATTTGAAAATGGGTAAATCATAGTATACGTCGTAGAATTACAAATAAATTGCGTTGGCCTCTCATTAACAAAACTGAGAGAAACGGCTTTTAAATTGGTGGAAAGAAACGAGACTTCGGCTCGTTTGTTGTTGAAGGAAAATCAGAATGAATATCACTTGGAAGGACGCTATGCCTTCGTCAGAGCCAAATTGTTGTATTCACTACTGTCTTTAAAACTCTTACAGGACTCACAGTGTCAGGCTTTGTATCACTAGTCATAATGTGGTGAGAAAGGGAGGATTGTCTGCAAAGCTGCTTAAACGTCTTCATGTAAATCGGTAAATAGTATGACAGTGTAACTGTAATAGTACATAACTCTGTTAGTGATAAACTAGCTATAGTTTTATTCCATAAATTTCTTTTATTGTGTACAGAAGAAAATTTTACGTCTTTTTCACGGGTTTATCGATTTCAAATATTGGATGGACTAGAGTCACACCTGAAAGTGTCCAACTGATCGCTACTCACTGTAGTAAGTAACAATTTTCTAAAATACTGGTTTATAACTTCTCACTGGTTACTGCTCTTTCGAAAACACACGTTCGGAAGCTTCGGATAAAAATAAATAAATTAATACATAACATTTGTATTTCACACGTGAAATTTTGTTAGCTTCTTTCCAAACCATTTACTCACATTTATAAGCTACATTTTTAGAGTTTATGTATTATGTTTTAACGTTTAACATCATGCCCCGCACATGCGCACATCATTTATCGCTGAATCTCGTGACGACATTATAATAGATATTCCAGATGTATCTGTTGGAGTGAAATGTAAATACATGCTTCGGAGATTGTGTTCATAGTACCAGACTACGTCTAAATACGTCTATTTTCCACTGGTGATCACTAACTGCTGTACGATTTGCCCGTCTAAGTTATTCAGGCGGTAGTAAGCTAAGTTATTCTGTTTTATGTTGGAAATACGAAGTGTGTGTTGCTATAGATTGGCCTTATAAAGCGTACAAGTAGCAAAGTCCTTAGACAAATTATTTTAAAACGTTGGACAGCACGAAACGTACAACAAACGTGCTAACAAAATTCCAAGGGAATAATTTCATATAGAAGGTATAATGTATCTGCAGACACTTGTAAAGTAAAATTATTTATTTTAATTAATTCATGTAATATCTAATAAACGTTCTACCATTTACCGTTAGCAATGTAATAACACTTATTTCATAATGTTCTAGTTGTTCCCTTAAATTATGATGTATACTGTACCTACACAAACTCCACTATTGCTTGTCACCTAGAAGGGATTCAAACTGTAGATTAATGAAAAACAACATAGATGTAAACATAAATTGGTATCTTTTCTTGATTTCTTAACACAGAAACAGATTCAAATTTCGCACTGCGAGTTGAAATATATATATGGTACTATGCACCAACCTAGGGCCAACCGCGGAATCGCAGAAATGTTTGACACAAATCCTGTGTAGTCTCCACACTGAAATTCATCATCTCATGTGGAATTTGTTGGAACCGTAGAGCTGTGGCACGGCATTTATGTGGGTAAACACAACTAATCTGTCAGTCTCCTGCTGTTGTCTCAACTTTTGTCATTATTCATTCTTAAGCACTTTTACAAATATGTGGTCTTACAAATGGCTATGCATTTAGGTTACTAATAAATATAGAATATAAATAAAAATATATATAAATGACTGGGAATGGTGAGCAGGTAGAGACTTAACACGAGGCCCTCGTGGCATAGTTAAAGGGGCAATTCTACTATTCGTATTGGAAAAACTGAGGAAAATCTCGGTATATACAGCCCGTAACAGGGCCGAAATTTGAAATTGGTGTCCAGAAATGTTAGTGCTACATCAGTCGGCTTGGAGACAAGGTCACGGACAATAGTTTGAGAAACTGTTTCACATTTTACCTACACAATTAAACTTGAATACGATGAAAGGAACTTAAGTAAAAGTCCTTAATAAAAACGTATGAAAGGATTGGGTAAGAGAAACAACAAATCCGAAGAATGTCCGAATAAAGCCTGATGTAAAGATGTGATTAGAAATTATGATTAAGATATTCTCTGTGTTTCACAGCTTAGATACCAAAATTGCTACTATAAGGTAAATCATGTTTTCAAATTAAGGATATTGCAGATTTATGGAGGTTAAATGGAGAAAATACAACGAGCTGGCCATTAGACACAAGCTTCCACTGATTACGCCGATCCTTCGTCAAAAATTTAATTTCGCAGATTTAGGGAATCGAACTTTCCTTTCAACTGTTCGGTAGCTTTCACGAAACAAACCGCGTATATACGGGAACAGCACGCTTAAAAGTGCGATATTCCTTGCAAAGAATAGCAGTCCGTAGGCCTATTAGAATTGCGCAAAAAGGACATAAGTGTCTGCGCATGTCTCACAATAAATTTATACATTCTGTGGAACCGCAGCGCTCGGTTTTGCCCCTGACTTCACGTCTTTCTTATGGGGAAGTTGGACAGCGGAAAACGGAATCAATTGTGGCAGAAACGACCTTGACCCGCCAGTTGACGTCTGGGTTATGGAATTGGTGCAAACTGAAGATATTTTCATAAGACGACAAACAAGAAAAAACATTAAACTGTTTCCTTCTGTCATTTCACCAGGATTACAAGCTCATAAAAAGATTTGCACCTTCCATCTTTTTGATATTAACTTATTTCTGACAGACAGTTTATTACGTCTCTGCTTGGACTGACTTCCCTGGTATATTGCTACTCATATTAATTTTCTTTCCTGTAATTTAAATCTAAGCTAATACCAGGTGCATTGCCCCGGTAAATAAAATAGACGAATATTATTTAATAACGTCATCCGTATGTCTCTCATCCGCTTACCTTCCAAATATGAAATAAAAATATATTATATTTCCTGTTGTTTCTTAAAACTTTCTTTTTACATTTCAGGAAAATACGTAAGTTATAAACGTCTGACAACAAAGTTTTGCTAATATAATTTGAAACAATCAGGATAGGACATTAAGAACTATACTTAAAATGTAATTTGTGATCTTTTAGGTTGACTAGTATCATTAAACGACAGTGAAATCTTCGAGGTACAATGTCTTGAATATTTAGCTTATATGGGATAGACAAGTAATTTAGGCCGGTATATACGATTTGTAACCTTACTATGAAGTTTGTGCAATAATTCACACGATGAATGATTTCTTTTTTTGTTTGTTTTAAAATTCATACTTAACAGTGAATTGAGAAATATTCGAAATAAAACGCGCAGTTCTGTAAGTGTTTTAGATATTCTTGAGCCCAACATTCGAGACAGAGAAATCCATAATTTATGCGGTGTAGCCATTCGAAGAGTAAAATTCCCTGCTTAATAATTTGTTGATTCGCCATTTGGGAGAGACGGTGTTGTATATATGTTTGAATACCTATGTTACTAATTTTCTGAAAGGATAAAACTGGACGTTCCTGAATTTGTCCATATATATTTTAATGCATCTTTTAAAACGACACGCTGCAAAAGATTTTGGACATAATGATGTCCAAATTTCGAAGCAAAAAAAATATTATTCATATCTTAAAACAATTCTATAAACCATTAATTTCTACCGAGCGCCATTACATATACTTTGTCCACATGTGGGCCTAATTTTTGAATGAATAATATCAATATTTTTTCATGGTTATAGTTATCTCTCAAAAAGGGACTCTTCATTTATCGTATTGATTGTATTTTTTACGTGGTGAATTTCCCCTGATATTAGCCGTTGTAAAACTTAAGAGACAAATGTCTATTATTTTAAAAAAAAAATAGTCGATAATTTTCCTGTTATTGCTATCTAAAGTTAATATTTTTTTATTAATCACTTTCCCCTGTGACGCTGCTGGGAGAAACCCGCCATTGTCTTTTCTGGATATCCCTGTGTCCAATTTTCGAAACTAAAAACAAGATAAATATCGTGATGTTATTTCTGCAAGCAGCATCTGCCTACTTATGATTTTATATGACACGCCATTTGGTATAAATGCGCCGTTTGTTTTGTTCGTGGAGATCCCCTTGCCTAATTATCGAAATTTAAACATATCTACAATTTTCCCGGATTTGTCTCTACAAGAGAAAACATTTTTAGTAATAAAGTAGATCATACGGACAGGCGGAAGAATTAGAAATTTGTCAAATCTTAGGTGCTTATTCATTGCCTTTATTTTGAGTGAAAAATGCTGTGTACACTAGTGTCGGAGTTCCAACCACCACGTATACTTCTAATAAATCTATTCCCATCATCCTGCCCAAATTGTGGTCTCACCATCATATTAGAGTATCTGGTGTACATATATTTGAACGGACATTTAATTAACTGCCATAGTTCTGATTCAACAATCTACAGTTCCCAGCTAATTATTCAAATTGACAACTGCTAGTTTGTCCGTTCCGGCAGAGTCCCAAAGCATTTCGGTCTACAAATCACAGAGTACTTGAATGCCAGGCTATCTGGTCGAAGACTTGACACCCCTTGATTTATACTTTTGGGGATATATGAAGGAAACGGTAAATCAGGGGAAATTGCAGACAATAAATGAACTGTTACAGCGCATCAGTACTGCTCTGTAACCGAACAATCATGAGAGCACGCGTAAAGCATCAGGTGCTTTTCTAAGACGAGCTCTTGGTTATGCATAGCCAAAACGGAAGGGCATTTCTAAGACGCAGCCGTGTAATACGTAACGTTATGTCACGACGCACGTTAAACATGAGTATAATACCATTACCATGTAACTGATCCGTTTTTTTCATCAAAATACTTAATTATTTTGTTTTTTTGAGTGTTCTCTCTTAATATCCAAAGTAAATAAGTACCGATCGAGATTCCGACCATTAATATTTTACACTCAAAATATGCAAATTAATAAACGCCCAAAGTCTGGCAGAAGTTCTGTGGGATTATTTATACACATACTGAGTAAGACATGACGAACATAAAAGTAAGGGAATATTTGACTAATTTAAGAGACTAGTTGTAACAGCCCGGATGCAAATAAGACACAGAGAACTCACTGGGCGACAAGAAACAGGTGACTTGTTTACAGAAGGCGCTGCTTTATACTTTAAAAAGTAGTTTTTGATCTCAATTCTGTGCTGCTTGGGGTAATAAAATGCACATTTCTGGACAAATTTCAGTTTATTTCTAATTAGAATAGTGAAAACAATTACAGATTGATCGGCGGGACATACAGCATGCATAGGGGCGTGTGGAATACATAAAAAGTCTATCTGGAAAACCTAAGAAGAAGAAAACAGTTGGAGGGTGTACATACAAATGGAAGGATAATATTAAGAAGGATCATAAATCTGACGTGGACTGGATTCATCTCTCTCCAGACACGATCCAGTGGCTCACAAATACACGGTAATGAATCTTCGTGTTCCATAAAAAAAAGTATAAATTTTTTTGAGTATTTAAGCAAATGTAAATTCCTCAAGAAAGACTCTGTTACACGATGTGATTCAGCATGTGTTGTAATTTCGTAGTTAACACATAATTCATCTGAATGATGTGACAGACCATTTACTTAATATGTTAGTCACTAAAACAGACTAATCGACTCCATGCACAGCAATTACTTATGTGTTTGAAATACGTCTGATTACTGAGTGGCAAAGCAATCCATTACGTCGATGGAGAGGAGAGATCATGGCGTGCCAAAATGGCATTAAGCGTGTATAACAGTTCTATCGATTTGACAGTGGTTATTACACCAACTCGATACCTGAGTCCCAGGTTATCGAATCCTCGGTGGCTACTCGTAGATTATACCTGCTGGTTTGTGTGCCTGTGCGCCGACTATGCTGCTAAGCTTTGTTAAGCTGCCAACAGAACAACTGACAATTGTTGAAGGTGAACAGACAGAGCAGTGGACCCCAGTCTCTTCGATAACGCATTTGAAACGATAAGTTATGCAAAAATGAATAAAATAAAGGAATAATAGAAAATTCAAGGAGTTGAGGGATTTTCTTATAGCATCTTTACTTCAAATTCTGATATTTTTATGATGTGGTCATGCTGAGCTAACTATTAATTACATAAAGGTGTCGTCTGTGCATAATGCTCACTTCTAAAATTCCATACATATTACAATTGCTGAAAATGTCTTAAAATTTCGTGATTTCTCCATGTTTGTAATTCTCAACTTAAAACACGTTTATTAGAGAATAGTAGAGTCTGTACTGAAAGTTACTGCCAAACTTGTCTAGAATGTTCCTTGGGAAAGTTTGTTTCAAAATAATCAAAGAATAATTCTAGTCCGAAATTGAACAGTTACATTAATGAAGACAAAATACATTTCAAAGAATTTTGATCTGATCTGTCGTGTTTAAATAATATCTGACAACTCTGCGACATGTCGTGACTTAATCGACTTGTGAGAGAGTATTTGCACCTGTATTTTCCAAATCTTTGGATAGATTGCAGATGACTTCAGGCATCACTTTCTCTGGGACCACGCGAAGAGTTAAAAGCACAAAACGAAGGATTTCAGAATACATTTGGTCTGTGGAGACAATTCTCATATCAAATGTTATGTAAATTCTTCAATGTGATGAGAAGGGACAGATGTACATTGTGACATCTTGCGCCTGTGAAAGGAATTAGGCTTCTTAAGGTCAGTTAGTGGGTAGAACGGTGACTGAAAATTTCTGATACGCTAAAGAAGAGTTTTAAAAAAGGGTGCTGGTTTACACGGTTATACACTTTTGGCTACGACATACAGAAATAATAAGGAGTTTTATGATTTAAAAGCATCAACGGTACTGTCAAGGCACAGATTCAAAATTTATAGGCGACTACATATTTACTTATGGTATATATCTGGGAAGTATTGGAGGAACCCGTAGTAAATCACGGGGTGTAAGAAACCAAGCACAGTGGAAGTTGACATCAAAACGGGTTTCAAACAAAGGTGTTGCGAAGATGAAAATGGTTGTGACTCAAGATCGTGTGGTGTTTTCCGCTTCGTTAATCCTGACCGTTTAAAGGATGGATGTCGCGAAGAAAAGAGTTCTAGGCAACGAGAAGCGAACAATGTTATTTAGAATCGTGTGTAAAGTATGGTCTTCTGGAATGTAACGCCGTGGAACCTTGTATGTTGTCAACGTTTCGGAGGATCATATCGCTACCGTCTTCAGGGTCAACATGGCGTTATAACGCAGAAGACCAGCATACTGTCCCCTGGGTTGTCTGATGGGATCTGACGTTTTGTCTCGGCGGTGAGTGGGAAGATGTTTCTTTTTCTGATAGACGTTCACTTACTCATCGCCCTGATGATAAAGGCGGCAAGGACCTCTCAAATGTCTGTAAAAACTTCTACAAGAGTACACGGGTAAACAATCCAGAATGCAGTCATCATATGCGTCGTTGCCTACTTATGCTGGATAAAGCTTTCTATTTGCACGACTATATTCTATTTCTTAGAGGTTATTGTCTATCTTGTTTACATTTCTTCGCTACGAGATGAAATCTTCCAAGGTTACCTTGACCTCAACTTCAATAGACTGCGTGGACACAGTGACACAAATCAGTCACAAATTTAAACATTAAAGCTTCTAAACAGTATTCGGGAGACATTCATTTCGAGTTAATATCCAACGTTTCGCAGGCTGCTTCTGCTTTAATCATCGGGGTTGATCACGGAGGCAGGTACAACATCAAACCTATTGGATATTTGCTCAATTCTGACACGAATCAATGCATTTAGTTGTTGTGAAAATATCGTCATATAACCATGGCCCCAAGAAAGCCTAATACAAGTTCACGTACTGAAAACTCCACGAAAATAAAAAGAAAATCCACTTCAGTGACAATGAGAAAGGCGACCTTCTACTTGTCTGTCTGTCTGTCTGTCTGTGCATCTCAACCCACGCTCTGTCCGCAACTCAGCATGCTGTCTTGTGAGTTGAATATAACCTAGGAGGTTGTCTCATCCGACACATTTAATTTTCCAGTTGAATATAAATCATAAGATACGGTCCCGCTCGCGAAGCAATGCCAAGATAAAAGGTAAGGAGAACAAAGCACGCAAGAGAGCGCGCCTGGAAGGGTTAAGACAAGAGGAGCGAGTGTACAATGCACACGGAGACGCAACTCTAGTCTACACGATAAGAAAAACGGATTTCTTTATTCAATTACTTAAATGATTGAATTTAATAAACTTTCACTGGAATTTGCAACAATTTGGCTTATTTTACTACTCAGTTTTAATGAGTGAGATTTTAAGCGCATTCTGAGGCAGAATATTAATCATATGTGTTCTGTAACATTCTTTAACAACTCCTCTGTGAGTTACATTCCCCTATTTAACATATTTACAGTTCTGCTTAACACTGTGACACTCGAAACGGTCATTCCGTAATGTCCCTTTTTCTAGCCTACTATACCAACACCCATCCACACCTGCCTGATCTGACTAAGCCAATCGGAGGAGTATATCGTGCCCTTTCATATGTATATTTTGAACTTTCTTCAATATAACGTTTTTGCACCCAAAAAATTAGTTGCCATGACTTTTGAAGTAGCCCTCGTAAAAATATATATATATATATATAGTATTTTACACAACAGGGCGGTTGCTGTAGACGATGTTACCAACTTAAAAGTTACATGTACGTAAGATGCCATATTTCGTACCGGGTCCGGACGTGAAAGTTCTTACTTCTGGGAAATCGATCTTTTAAAAATTTCAACAGAGACAAAAACAGAGGATGAAAGAAATAAAATCTGATAGAAAGGAGGGAAAGGAGCAATAGGAAACTACATGAAGAAAGATATAGAAAAAATAAAGAATAAATAATAAAATAAAGATGGGAAAGTTAAGATATTTATTTAATTATTTATGTTCGTTACCAACAGTTAAGGAATCAGTGAATAATAATTTTGAAAGAATGTGGAAGAAGGCTGTAGTCGTCTAATAGACGTATCCGTCTCTTGCTTGGAGAAACAGAATAAACCAAAACCCTGGGCCTTTAGGATACGTAGCAGGAATGCAAACCACTCGACCGCTAACTTTAGGCTGTAGAGACAAAATTGCAGATATAGAAGGAAATTTGTTTTGTTTCCATTTTAACTATCTAATTGAACTAATTCCATGGACGGAATCCTTCTTGAGGATTAATAGTAGGCTCAGCTAGTCATGAAATTCCCTTCTTATGTTGTCGTCCGCGGCCTCACTACCGTAAAATAGTAAACCTCTGATTCCTGTCCTGAGACGAATACCTAATTTCCATTTTAATATCATCCTTCTATCTACTCCTAGCCCTTTCGAGTGGTCTCATCCCTTCAGGCTTCACAACCGAAATTTTGTAAGAATTTCTCATATCCCCACGCATCTCATCGTTCCTAATTTCATCGTCTTAATAATATTTGATAAAGGGTATAAATTATAGAACTTCTTATTATGCAGTTCTTCATCCCTTTAGATATTCTGTTCTCAAACATCTTCAATCCCTTTTCTTTTCAACTGTTAAGTTCCACATCCGTACAAAACAAAAGGTAATACTACTTTTGTGTGTATTGTAATAATTACGTTTTTAGCCAGGATATGTTAATGCAAACGTTTCTGAAATTAAGGCACCACGTATTCTCCGAATTTAGCCAGTCCTTAATTTACTTGCAAATGCAAGTTTAAATTGTTCCCATTGTTCATCAGTATTTGACATTTGCCAAATTTTCAAAGCATTAACTAATTACCTACGTATAATGACTCTGCAGTGTAGTCTTGTGATGAATCATGAATATACCTAGAGTTATATCCGTGATTTATTCTAGACAAATTTCCACTTGTAAGGCAGTAATATGTTTAAAATAGATTATCAGAATAGCCTAAGACATCATCCACTAATTACTAAACGTACATGCACATAGAAATGTTTGTGTGTATTAGGCCTTCCTTAGTTATAATAAAAAAACTTACAATATATTCTTTAGGGAAATGGATAATTTTACTCGACGATAAATATCAAGTCTTTGGTGTAAACTGTAAATTAAAAATTGATAAATTTATGTGACCACAAACATTATTATAGAGGACAAGGCAAAATTTTAACTAAGTTGTAAAATAGTGAATTTTCTTAGTTTGTTTGCAAGTGAAAATTTTGGGTTGCGGTATGTTTGAGAATTGATAATTTCCAATCAGTAGAATGGAACGGTTTGATAAATTGATTCATGAACTGAATTACCTGCTTACAAAACATGGGTATAGAAATATAAGGAATTAATTAAATATTAGGGCAGTCGAACAATAAACAAGTACAAACACGCTTAACAAAATTTGAATTCTTGTCGTCGTGAAAATCACAAAAAATTGAAGTAATTCATTCACGTTGAGATCGAACAATTAGATACGTAACGGTTGATCTTTTGTATAAATCAAATTAACAGAAATAAACATAAGAAAAAATTCAAAAGTGGAATTGAAGTCTGATTCATAAAATGGAGGAAAATATCTTCTTGTGTGCTGTACTACTGTTTGTTTATGCTGATGTAGATAATAACTTTCCGATGTACTACACATAAATCGGTAAATCAGAAATATTTTGAAATATTTTGCTTCAGCAATCTCCTATATAAATTCAGAATCTGGAATCAAGAAAGAAAGTAAGAAAATATAAGTTTGTTGTGACGGTGAATATATCAAATGTAGACTTCTTGGTTCTGAAAACATATCGAGTAGAGTGGTTTAAGAACCAAAACATTTAAATGAGACTTTGGGGTGGCATTAAAGAGTTCAGCGTGTCGCCTGTCTGCTGTCTACATTTATGTAATGTTTGTATTAAACAAGAGACATCACAGTTTTTAAATAAACTGATGCGAATGAAGCTTAAATGTGATAAAACTGTTTGTTCCTCTTGAAGCTAAAACACGCCAGCATAGTTTTGGCTGCGGATTCTTGTGCAAGAAGTTAACACAGATCACCGTTAGTCTGTCACGAAAATGTGAATATGAATTTCATAATAATTTAAAAGGGTAAGCGTTTTTAATTAGATACCATGGACTTCCTAAGCTCCACACCACTTAGAGTCGTGTGATCAGTTTTATCCACCGGAAGAATTACACGGCATTCTCAAACAGGTTTTGGACCCTTGGACTTCAGAGTCGGTCTGCGTGTGTTGGAAAATACAAAAATCCTGAGGGAAGGCTTCAAGTCGCTTTCTTACAAGTGGCAACCAAAGTTAATATACAAACAAGCAGATTCTTTTACACAAACTTTCTTTTAAGAAACAAAGATAACATAGAAAAACTACTTAAGTATTGCCTTGTAGTACCATTTTCATGCATAGGCATGTGTAAGTCTATCGGGAAACTTCGCGTAAGTCTGTTCTTTAAAGAAAAACTTTCAGATTGGTAACTAAATTTAGAGCTCTCCATCATTCGTCGGACAAAGGGTTTACTACATAACAGCACAGTCTGGTATTAAGGCAGTGATACAAGGCTCGGTAACTGAGATTCTAATCTTGAAACTTTTCTCATTATTTTACTAAATAATGCTTGTCTTTCATAACGCGCTTGTACATTTTTGATCTCAGCTCCTTCAATCTTTGTAACGATCCGAAAGCCTGCCTAAAGGACAAATATGTGAAATTCATTTAAATTTTTAGTTTAATAATTCGAAGCTATTTCAATAGTTTCAACTGAATTTAGGTACTGAAATTTCTGCTCAGTATATGGAAGAAAGAGTCTGAGAGAATTAATATTTATTTTCGGATGTAAATGTATTATCCAGTAGGATTCATGAATAGATTTATTTTCATCATAACTGATTCTTACGTTGTTTAACGAAGACATTATTCTTAACTACACGGATCTCGAATTTAACTAAACATTATCTTCAGAAACAGGTTACGCTAAAATATGGACACGAAATATGCCATGAGATTAGCAATACGAAGGTGCGTTTCATTTGAATACGATGTCTGCTGTGTTAGAATAAGGAAGGCGTCGAAAATCGAGTGGATATTAGTTACATATCACGACTGTAACAACGGTTTGAATAAAATATATGGTTCTCACGAAAGAAAGTATAAGCATGTCTGTCTTCCGGTGTATTGCATCCTATAGACTCGTAGAAAATTACTGACTTTTCAGATGTAAATTTCTTCCTTCATAATCAAAGAATCTCTTAAATGTCGGTCAATTTCTACCAGGTTACACGGCGCAAAATCCAAGAAGACAGTCACCTTCATAACTCTTTGAATGATGCAAATTAAATCGGTAATGTTTAACTATAAATTTTCTACGTACCAATTTTAAACAAAGTGTTTAATATAATGGACTAAACATAACACGACTTTTACACTGTACTATTGGAAAATTCATGTGTCATGTTTCAAGTTAATACAAAATCTGTTAAGAAACTGAAAAAAAAATATATCCAGATACTTACTAAAGTTAGAACACTAGAGCTCGCAAAACTGAACCAAAATCAAAACTGTACGACACAATGCGGTGTACGCCCATCACACTTACTTTTAAAAAAATTGGTCCCGTAGCGGACAAGAAAACGTGAATAGGAAATTATTTTTTTAAATGCACCAAAAAATATATAACATATGACACATAATATATTAAAATTACGTATCAACAACTAATATTCTAAACAGTTTCCTATATGGTATATAGAATAAAAAAATTGATTTCTAAATCTGTGCAATCATAAATTAGTAGTTTAAGTAATTATCTTCGGTATAACTGATTATTGTACATCTTGAATGAATATGAATGTCTATAGCGTAAGGTATATAGCAAATAAGGCTTTTTGTATGTACTCCAATTTTTTCTATGCATACGAGTACGAAACACATATAATGGGAATGTTGAGAAAGTACACAATTTTTTCGCCACATAAATTTTCATTGAAGGTAATGGTACATTTTTTCTTGGGTGACGGATCGCGGACACAAACGCTGAACACGGAAAATCCTGTACGCTATACCGACTCGCTTAACAGAAATGCTGAAGAAGTTGCCGCTCAGGAACGGCGTTTACAGAACTTGATAATATCTTATTTGTAAAAAGCAAATATCTTCTTGTGGAATTTTCTAGTTGAGTGGATTAGCTAACGAGGCATTTTCAAATGAATATATTACAGGGCTCAAATGATTTGGATGACTAAATGATTAGCTGGGAATTCTATGAAAGATTTTATTTATGAGATTTTAAAGTAATATGGGGCACTTGAACAACTGTATCAGGTTTCTGAGCTGATATTCCAACACAGAAAATTCCGAATACTAAGCAGGGGTACGAACCTCTGAATAGTAATAATCACCAACAAATGGAGATGGAATAAAAATGTTATCTCCGCAAACAGAACCTGTCATCTGGACCTAACACACCATCCTTTAAATCACTATTTAAGTTACATAAATTTTATCCTTCCCTCGATGGCTAGTAACATATCATAATTTTTTACCAACTAATATGCAATAAACTTTGTCCCACGTTCGTGAAAGTTGGTTAAGTCTTTGGAAGCTGTTTCAGCCGCGTGCTATTATATACTCTCTTGCCAAATACATGAGCATAATTCAACGCCAGGTCCTTAATCGTTATGCGACATTGTTTCTTCATTGCCCTGTTCAGGAGATTATCGCTGTACTGATAACAAATACACACTGGAAGAAAACTGGCAGTTTCGTTCTAAATTAGCAATAAACTATTAAAACAGTGTTGAAAAAAATTTAGAATTGTAAATCTATTCGTAGGTTATGTGTAGACTGCTCTTCTGCTGTAGAAGTTGTTTATTGTCAAAGGATATTTCAGACAAGACATGCACAGTAAAGTTTAAAAGGATCAGGACAGGCAGTCGTGGCGTATGTTAGAGAGGCAATTTTAATTTACAGTATCTTGTCCTAGATTTGAAAAAGGCGCCTTCCGTATACCGTTAATGCAATTCTACAAGGCAAAAGGATTAATAACTAATGAATGATCGATTAATACCTTGTTTGTTTATGACGATATTTCATTGACTTCCGTTATATACTATTGAATTATTCGGTGATTTATTACTGGTGAATTGGATAGATCTAAATAGAAGCCGCTTTGACCTAATTCAAGAAAATACCATGGACACTAACCGGGACCACATAAAGCTTTGATTTAAATAAATACATTCAGAACAAGGTTTTAATTAGGAATTTTCTGAATGCAAAGAAACGTTCACGGCGACGAGTCTCAAGATAACTGTCTCCTGGGTTATAACTCCGTGTATTCTGGTATAAACTTACCGACGTTTCGGAAGTTGTTGTTTCCTCCGTCATCAGGGCAATTATTACTAATCGTTCTCATGATGGGGTCAGCAAGCAAATCTGTAACGCGGTTAAACGTCTTTTAAAATACGTGACGCACAACCCGTAAATCAGCATCTTAAAACTTTAAAAGTCCAAATATGTAAGAGGGACGAACGTACACGGTACATAAAATTTAAAAATTAGAACCTTAAAGATGGTCTTATTATAATAGAGACACTAAGGAAAATTTTGCGGACCTAGGTGATTAGGTCAATATCTGAAAAGGGCATCTCCAGAATCCCTACTATCTTAAAGTCCTGGTAGAGATAACGCGTCTGAGAATGATATTTCTTTATTTCCATTCTATTTGTAAGTATCCATTCGCCTTTCAGTGCTACCTGTGAAAAATTGAACCACTTGTACTCATGCTGGCCTTGGGCGAATATTAATGGAACGAAAATAAAAGGTAGAGTTCACTGAAACTGCCTGACCTCCCCTTACGCCCAAGGAATCCCTCTAAAGCGAGGAGGTGCGCGCCTTTTGTAATAGCAAAGCACGAGCAGCTCAAACAAAGGGAATTGTCTGTTCTATGTACTATTTTCTTCGCTTTGTTTTGAAATTTGTGTGCTGAGACCAAGGGAATATAACTACTACATTTATTATTCTTTGCTGTATATTCTTTTCCTTTTCAAATGATTTTCCTAACTGCGTAATGCTTTCACACATTCGCTTATATAAAGTTCTATCCTCCACTGTGAAGACTGTTGGGAGTTATCGACCTAATTTCCTGTTTGTGAATTTTCCAATACAAGACACAAACAAAACTTTTTAAGCCTTTCAAATTTAATTTTAATTTGTGGTCACTTCGTATATATTTTTTTTTTTTGTAATTGTAACATTTCAGAATTAATTTTCCATTTAGTAGCAGCGCCATCTGTCGTCTTGAAAACACATTACGTTGTGGACTTGATTCAATTTTCTTCTTGAATAATTGAGACAAAATGACAAGTATCTGTCTTAACTCCGGAAGCTAAATATTACATAACTGGCAGTCATAACCTACTTTACGAACTGGGTTCACTGCAAAAAACAAGTTTATCTTCTCAAGTTATGTATTATTACAAAATACGGAGTGTTAAATTATTCAAATACTAACTAGGGAAGTGCACGTGTTAGTTTAGTTTCCGAAATTGGCTTCACTAGACTCGTTGCTTAATATGCAAATGTTAGTTGCAATGGTTTGGGAGAGGAAGTCGTGTGGGTTGGAAGGGACAGGAGACAAATATCGTTTGAAGAAGAGAGAATGTAACTGTATAAAGTGGTAAAACCCCAAACTAGCTCAATGGATATGGGACGAGGCAGCAGGGGTGCGTGTTTCTCACTGAACAAAGTTTCTCCATCAAAGATTATCTTCCAAGGTGGTGAAAAAGATGGGAGTTGTATCCAAAGAGAGATCAGACTGTAGACTAGTTATATAAAGGTCGGAGACGAGGTGTATATTTCGCGTTTGTAAGAAGTATGGGAAACGATGACAGACAAGCTGTATGAGTGTTTCTTCTCCATCCTTTTCAAAAAGATACTTGATCAAATCTCTGGAGAGAAACACTTAAAACTTTCGCTAGCAGAGTTTGTTTATATTTTGGCAACTGTCACGTTCTTCGGTGGATGTGAGACGGGGAGAGACAGAGCGCTGAGCTACATGTGCACTGCAGCGCAAAGTCGGAGACACGGGGTGAAGAATAAGAAGAACATGACAACGATGATAGAGTTCCGAGACAACCGTAGCAGCTCGGGGGAAATACGTGTCTCAGTCTTACACAGTGACGAAGGAAAAACATGGATGCCCTGCCATAGGAAACATTGGTAAACTATGGAATAAAGGAAAAGTGCAGGTTGGCAGTTCTGCAATTAGTATGCATACACAAACAAAGCTTGAGAGCTTCGAGGCGGACGCAAGCCGTGGACAGAGACCTGTTCCTTTCCCACTCATGCCGAGGAAGGCCAGTGTTTGGCGAGTGAGAATACAGAAGAAGGAACGTGTCGGAATTCGTAGTTTATTAAATAACACCAGCCGAAAGAAGGTTTTGGGTACCGGAGGATTTTATGACTAATCAAATTCTTAATGTACATAGGCCTACTAATACATGGCGAGTTCGGTGAATTAAAATTGACGTGTAAGAGAGTAGTGGGTGGCTGTTTCCAGTTGTGCAGTTAATGTGACAAGATGTGTCGGCGAACGGGTCCTTTCGTTAATTTATTTAATAATTAACTGAATTTTTAAATTAATGTGTTTGCATAAACAACACAAAACTTTTCATGTTAATTTCATGCTCAAATATATAGCTGGTAAAACATTTAATGACAGTGCTATGCTTCCATTATATGAAAAAATAACAATTTCTCAGGCACTACATACACAATTAGGAAGGGAATGTAAAGTGATGGAGGGGAATAAAGTAAGAAAATGAAGAAAAACTGACAAATAAAGGAAAGGAACAGAAATAATGATAATAAGCGAAATTAAGTTAATTTCTATGCCATGGCAAAATTGTATTATTCAGAAAATTATTACTCCAAAGTAACTAAACTTTTAGTCATAACGTAGACCTGAAGGGTTTAAGAATTCATACGATAAAAATTCTGTCACAGCTTTTATATTGCCTTTTGCTAATTCTCGTCCACACTCTTTTCCACTTGTATGTTCAAACAGAAGGGAATAAGAAACAGACGGGTCGTAGTAATTTTATGGAGGTAAATTTCAAATGAAACATATATCTTAAGAGATTGAGAGATCAACATTATCCCGTCAGAAGACGTCATTCTGTCTCTGCAGCTCCGTGTGATGGTTGCCAGCAAATTGAGAAATAGCCAGCAGCAACGTATTATTATAAATTCTTATTATTTACAGAATTATAAATAGAAAATTGAATATGAGCATTTTAAAATGTGACATTCACTCATGATGTATATCTGTTGTCTGGGTATGTACAATGACTGGAATTTAATATTCGGTGTTCAGGAAATTAGACCACAGCCCCTTCTATTATATCACTATATCTCTGAGCATATTTGGCAGTTTTTCATGGATTCATAACAGTTTACACGTTACGTTCAAAATCATTTTCGGGTATAAATTGTAACTGAAATGATCCTATACAACTTACGTAGAACACAGCTAATAGTTCAGCTATACTGCAATGAATTTTTTCTTTAGAAATTAATTACTTTCTGGAAGTATAAAGACATCTATAATTTCCTCAGAAGTAATATTTTCTTTCAGATTAAATACCAAAAAAAAATTATTTCGACCCGTGTGTACTGTGAGCCTCAGAATGAATTAAATTGTACGAAAACACATGTAGAAATATCCATGTAATTCGAATAATGTATATCAAATTTCAGATACATCAACTAAAGCACTCAATATCCATTAGGGTCGTTAAGCAAAGTGGCCATTGATATGCAAATGTCACAAAGAGTCCACAAAATTGCCACAGAAATCCCCAACCAAATTTCCGAAAGTTGCACCGGAATAGATGTCGTTCGTGCTTTCATTTCTAGGGGTCCAACGTGAAAATATCGGACCTGAAGCCGGATATTCTTTGCTCAGTATATCATTAGCATAGAAGTGAATTAATTAATTACAACCAAATTGGTCCTAGCTGCAGCTTGGATGCTGTTACTATCAGACAAACATAAAGACAAGCAGCCATAAATAATAAGGTTTTTTCTTCGCACTTTAAATATATTGCACCTTTATGCAATTTAACCGGTTCAAAAGTAACTGACGGAATCGTTTGAGGAATTCACAGTTTGTCTGCGTAAGATTTGGTCTGGTTATTTACGCACCAACGGGAGGAACCGGTCAAATGTAATCCTCCGATTCGGCTCCAATTTTGCAGAATGGCAGTGAATCCTTCTCTGGCATTCTTTTCAAAGTATTAGGTGTCGACACTCAAATGTTTCGTCGTGATATACTATTTCATTTCCACTTTATTCACACTTATTTTATGTGTCGTAAGAGAAGAGGACTTGCGTTAACCGTGTTAGTACAGTTGGTTTCGAGTTTGTCTATGGTTCGGTTCCCAGTGAGGCCTTTTACACACAAAGTCGAAAATGGTGAAAACAAATAGTTCCAAAACAGTTTAAACCACAAACGTTCTTAAAAAAATTCAGAAGAAATAAGTAGCTTCTTTAGTTCATGTACTGAAAATTTAAGAAATCCATTTCTTAGTAAAATTACGTTGACCTGTGTTTTGCCACATTCCTTGTAAATGCTAAGTCATTGGGCCACCTATTGTAGGCGTTTTCATTAGAACCTGTTTAGTATTTATTAATTCTCCATAACTCAGTCGCATAAATTGGGTGCACATGGAATTTCAAACGATGTTGGAACACAAATTTTCCAAGATATTAAATGGAATACGATAACAAGCTTGTAGAAACATATACGGATGGGGTGGGGGGGTTCTTATAATTGGATATAAAATGGTATGGTGACTTTTTGCAAAGATATGCAGTAGTTAGGTCCAGAGAATACATTGATACAGTATCATTACACCACACATCAACAAACCCTAACTGTAAAAATCTCTGGGGATTCACTCAAATTACGACGTCTTCAGGGCATTTAACGGTACTAAGTCACGTAGGCAAACCACAGACTCTTCGAGGATTTCCTTGAAGGAATGAGAAGTAAATATGGTGATATTGCGTACTATATTTTCGTTGGCTAATGTAAGTTTCTGAACGTCTGCTGTGATCGAAGTATACTATATTAAAAAATGTTTTTAGTAAATTTGAATAAAAAATAAGATTGTACGATGTGGCGTTCTTGACACACAGTTATAGACAATTGAATAAACTAATTATACAAATTCCAACTTCAAAGTCAGCTTTACAACAATGTTTTTTCCCTACGTCGTACTACTTGCTGTGATTTTAAGTATGTAATTTGGTGAGGAGTTTAACGCATCATATGAAGTCCTTAAATATATTTACATATAGCTCGATCTGACTTACACTGCTGTCCAAAATACAAATATCTGAAAATACAGTATAAGGTAATTTTCTGTGTAAGCTTATTCGGATGGACGTATATTTCTAAATACTTTTATTGACAAAGCCAAATAAATATAACAACGGCGCCTACAAACAGATGAAAATCTCTGTTCACGTTAACTTCTAAATACGAATATTAATATAAAACTTAGAGCTATGTAGATTCTATAGATTGAAATTCAAAGTTCTGAGACACAGAACAGCATTAATTTTAAGATTAGAATCAATCAATGTACAAACTATACAACATTAGAAAGAAATTTAATGATACTTTTTATTTCCATTTTGTACTTTATGTGTCATGTCCATAACCACACTTGCATATACACCTAGTATATTGGAGTTGTAAGTCAAAATTCCGCGCCCCAAACGAAGTCCGCTAGAAGTGGAGTGAGCCTGAACTCTTTCACAAAACACGCATCCTTCCCTGCAACATTCTGGAAACACAATGTACTCCTACTGGAGACTGCGGGAGTACAATGAGTTTCAAACTGTAATAGGCGAAGTGCTCATGAACTCACATTCAGCGAAATTTTACTGGTCCGAGGGCAGAACATTAAATTGTTCTATTTTCAATAGTTTTAAAATTTTAATCTATAGAAAACAAGACCTTATTACTCTTTAAAAGGGCAATATGTGGAATCATTAAAAATATTTTTAGGGACTTATTTTACTATTATAGGTGGAGGGAGTTGTTCACAACCGTAATATTAACATTAATTCATATCCCATTGTTTGTTTATTCTAAAGCTTTATGTAGTTACCTTACCTTTCAAGACGACGGCCAACAGATAATACCAAAGCTCCGGGCAGAGTCACTTAAACGCACGTTGTGAAATTTCCGGTCACGAACTTACATTAACACAATGTTTCATAAACACGCACTAAACACGGCGTTAGAAGCAATTGTTTTGTCTCTTATTTTGGCAGTAAGAGATTCGCTGTCGGCCAAGACATTTCAGTACATTCTAAGGTCTTGGACTGCCACACGAAATACCAGGCCAGCTCCATCCCTTTCAATCTGGCCCGCATTAAGGTTTAGAGATTATGATCACATCATGAATTTACAACTCTAATCTATTTTACGTTCAAAATCTGAAGGTGTTTAACGTTTCCAGCACTGACAGATAATAATGCAATATACGATATTTCAAAAACATTATAATTTGTATTAAGGCTTACACATCTCCATTAAGAATGTCGCATATTCCTACCTATTCATTATACTGGCAACGAATTTGGACTTTTTTCAAATTCAAATTCTGGTAGAGGCTTCCTTGACATGTAATATCAAGGCCTACGACGTTAATGAGAAAAACAGATCCTACCCGTGGTCTTGGAAAGACAGATCCGAACCGAGTCCAATTAAGGGTTTTCCATTCCTCGCAGAAGATAATACGAATCAGCTCACACAAACTTCTTAGTAGCTACCAACTAGAAAAATCAACTTATATTTTTTTGTAAATTGTACACCGGATATTTCCTTTTAAAATCGCTACCCCGACACAAGGTGTCCTGATCTATCTTTGTTTCCCTTAACAAGCCTAAGCGAATCCCAGAAAATTTATGCATTCCACATCCTTAACATGACATTCTCCACAAACACTTTCGTTCCCATACGATAGTGTTTGCCAAAGTGTGGTACGCACCAGAATAATTACTAAACATTTCTCCACAGTTTTCGTATATTGTCAAGTGAACTATAACGTAAAGAAATTTGAAAAAAATTCTTCAATACTGATATAGTTCATACGTTTCTGTGCGTTCTTATCTTACCTCGCAGCCTAATCTTTCTTTCTGTACGTACCTGAAATTTAACTGATTCTGATATAACTTTCCTAGGGAGTTCGCCGAGAAGACCGAGATCCCGAATGGGGTACGCAAATGTCTTCATTTACAGTCATCTTATCTTTTGGTGCCAGGTTCAATAATTGCACGAAGCTGAGTCCCTCTTGTGAAGATTAACAGTCGCTAATTAGTCAACACGTGCCTTATCGTTTGTAGGGTGCAAAGGTTAGTTACTGTATCATAATGCATGCAGTTCCAAAACAGCAGTAAAATAACTTTTGAATCAGTTACGTTTTAGCCAATTTCCTCAAACTGCATGAAAATACAAGCTAATTTCCATTTAAATAAGGTATAAACAAAGATATTTACCATTACCCATAATAGAAGAGTTTAAAATTGGTGCGTTTTTTTAATTTATTTTAATGTCCTGAGCTGTGTTGCCCTGTAGGCCTCTTTTACACTAACGGAATATTGCTACTGCGTCTGGTATATTACTTTATTTAACCCAATTACAGTATCATGAACCTTAAATGTCACCCAAATTGGACTAAAAACAAATTCGGGCCACAGAAACGACAATCAGAATGTCAGGGGACTTTAACATTTTCCATCTGACAAAATCAAGTATGAATTTAATATTGAACTATGAACAAAGCTCTGAATAATTCAATTATTGATGAAGTTGCTTAATACGTAATTTATTTAATAGTGTAACATGCTCCTAAATTTCCAAACGTCACCGAATATTATTAACTTTTCCTGATGTACCGCTACTCAGCATTTCGACTAGCTAACTTTACCTTAATTTAGTAACGTGATTCTTCAGTATTCAATGTGGTCGTGGCGCTGTGAGGATGAAACAGCGTAACAAATGACGGATATATAATAAATGAAGCTTTCGCTCTGAGTCTAATCACTCCCCTGCCAATAGTACCACGAGATTGGAAATGCTTCCCTTCATGCTGATCTGGAGTTTAACATGCTTCGAAATTCGATCACAAATAACATCTTGCACCATTTAAATATGCACCTAAAATGTTTTAATAAAACTTAATGTTACTTACAACACCCAACATAATCTGAAATCAAACATAAGCAGTTAATTTTTATATAATAACACCTTTTTCCGCCCTGACATCGCAGTCAGAATTGCTTTCTATAGACATATACTTCGGTTGGGACGAAATCTTTCGAAGATTAACAAAACTACGGAAGAACTTGCTTCTGTGCATGATACGCCACTGACAGACGTTCAGCTCGCGAGCCAAATTAACTTTTCTGTGAGTCTATTTTATTTTGATGAATCTTTTCACAACTTTCTCGTTACACGTCTCTTGACTATGAGTATAATAAAGTTTGTTTTGCGTCCAAGTTATTACGTGACTCAGTAGGATAGACTGAAATCTTGTCATATAATGCCGTGAATTCAGGACGGTTGGCAACATGCTGAAAAGGCACTCATATTTCTCGTCGAGACATCATGTAAAGAAGACGTCCTACGAGATACGTGTACGTAAATTTCGACCGCGTTATGCAGAGGCTATGTGGCCACAAATGTTGCTTTCTGGAATTATTTAACAAGTGTCCACAAACAGTTTCCATTCTTGGTAAGAAGAAGCTGTGCCCAATTCGTGTTCTCACAGACTCGATGACGTTCGAGGGAGGATGGCAGTTGATCAAAGAAAATCATCACGTCGAATATCACTTGAATGTAACACATCTAAATGTTCAGCTCCAGTGGGTCTCAAGGCACTGACTGGGTGCAGAAGTTGAATCTTGCAGATTTAGTTACGCGGATAAACTTCTGTCGTATGAAACAATCTGTCCCTTCCAACGCCTTATTTCATTAGTAAGGAGTTAGTGGTTTTCTGAACGCTAGAATACCCGTCACTGGCACACCAAAAATCCGAATGTGGTACATGAAGACCCACTCGTAACCAAAAACCACATATGTGGTGTGCTGTTACTTGTCGGAGAACAACAAAGCCTGTATTTTCTTGAGACACGGTGAACTCGGAGCGTTATGTGAATAATACTTTGGGATCCTGTCTTTTAAATTGTCACTGAAGAAGAGACATGCGTATTTCAAGGAGGAAAGCGCAAACAGCTCACATATTAAAACTTTCCACTGAAGTCTCTCCAAAATTGTTTTTGATGAAAGAGAATTACTCGGGGACAATGACCTCTTCATTCCCAATAGCTGAGGAAATGAGATTCTTACCTTGGGGGAGGGCTGAAATCAGGAACGTAATACACGATTTTACACAACGTAAGCTGCAGTGAATGTCCCAAAATTCCCTACGCTGTTGCCATAGTACTTGAATTTTTCATATTTTCGAACGATTCATTAGCTATCCTTATTTTGTGGTTTTGTCCTGAATTTTGACGACGAAACATCATCGTACACTTTGTCTTTCCTGAATTTATTCCCAGACCAACATCCCTACTAGATATTAAGAGTGTTTCTGTGTTCGATTTTATAGTATTTATATTATCGCCCAACAGATTTGCCATCCTCACAGCCCACCTCCCTATGATTCATCTTGATGTCATCTTCCCATCTCCTTATTGGTATGCGCAGTGGTTGTTTTCAACAACGATCCTCCACCAAAATTATTTCATCCCTCCTAGGTCAAAATATTTTCCTGAGTATCTTATTTTCAAACACTTGTAATCTACTTCCTTCAAGGTAAGAGACCATGTTTCACAGCCATACCACAAAACAGGCAAAGTTATTTTTTTATATATCCTGATCTTCACTGTATTGGATAGTAAACGAGATGATAGGAGTTTCAGAATTGAATTAATAAAAGCGTTTCCGGAGTGTATTCTACTCTTAATTTCATCATTGACCTCATTTGTATGTGTTTTTGTTGTTCGCAGATACTTAAATTTTGAAACATTTTCAAACGATGTGTTAATGACGAGAGTAATTATGTTCTGCCGTTGTTGCTGATGTTGAATGTATTCAGTTTTGCTTACATTCAATTCTAAGTCTTTTTCCTTTCTAGCCTGCAGGAGAGTTTCTGCATTCTTGGTTATGATATCTAGCCCATACCACAGCAGATTGACGTCATCAACCTGGTTTAGAACATTCAATTCGAGCCCTTCCTGACTCCCTCCGACCTACAAGATGACATGTTCTAGAGCAAAATTAAAACTTATTGGAGACAAAGCATCCCTCTGTTTTAACCCAATGTGCACTCCGCCAGAAGGTTACCTATACGAACTCTAGTAGATATCCCATCAATGCACATGTTATTTAACCTAACAAGTTTCTTTGGTATTCCAAATGCATTCAAAATACCATGGAGTACGTCTTCTAACTGAGTCACATGTCTTCTTAAAGTCCACAAATACTTTGTGAACTGCCCCATTAAAATTGTCGAACGGAAAAGATCTGATCAACCACATTCATCGTCCACTATGGTCTCATTGATTGCACACGAAATATGTTATTTCTAACACTGTCCACTAGTCTTGACTGCATAGTAACAGAGCACTCTGCCTTTATTTCTACATTTTTACATTCCTCTTTAGTTTTATGTACAGATTCATTGTATGAGAGCCATTTTAATGAATGTAAAGTACGAAATTTTATTTGAGGTTCATGTAATGTAGTGGTTATACTGGAGACTGTTAATTATCAAATTAAACTCGGTCCAGAACGTTCAGTGTAGACCACTAACACAAACATTAAATATAATTAATTTATTTGTCTGGACGATATACATGTGTATCCACAGATACACATGTAACATGTTTATTTTATACACATTTTGCATAATATAAATAAAATATAATGATTTTGGTATTACTGAATAATTTAAGTAGCTTAACACGCAATGTGGCCCATAATGAAATTAGTGTAAATATGTGGGCTAATATATGTTATTATTCATATAAATATGGACAAAATTACTTTATCTCTCAAACAGAATTAATGTTCGAAATTAGGTTATAAACCAATAAATTTAATTACATCTGACTGCTGGTTTGCATGGAACGATATTGTGGTTTCTTGTAGGATTTGAGGTTTTCACGGCGGTGAGTTTGAAGATGGCTGTCTTCTGGGTTGTTGCGCCGTGTGCAGTCTGGTAAAAACTTACCAACGTTTCGGAGGTCCTTGCTGTGATCGGTATTATCGCCCTGGTTATAAGCAGCAAGGACATCTGATACGTCGGTGAACTTCTACCAAACTACACGGCGTAGCAACCCAGAAGACAGTCATCTTCAATATTTTGTCTTATTATGCGCGAAGAACACAGACAGCTGAGAAAAGTCTTATAAAATTATCAAAAACAAATATAAAATTTGCACAACTCTGAAATGCAAAGCTTTTGGAAGAGATGTCACTTGACAGTAATTTTAAAACAGATATTACGGAAATAGAGTATGGGTTTTTAAACTGGATTAAAACGGCATATCAGAGTGTAATTACGGACTTTGTTATTTAAAACTTATGATTCTGATAGAATAGCTTTAGTAATACTCCTCAGGCAATCATAAACCAGCAATCATAATCGTAAATTGATTGAATAGCTATTCCTGTTGCAAGATTGTAATCGATTACCAGTTCTCATACTGGTTTCCAAACATCCTTCCCCTTTAATTTTATTTAAATAGGATCACAAATTTATCCAGTTAAAGAACCACAGACACACATTTAACTGCGGGTGGTTATGGGAGCGACCAGACACCAAACACATCCACACCAAAAGGATCAATGAATCTAAGTGAAATAATTCGAAAGTAGTTTAATAATAATTACAGATCCAAGTTGTATACGTAGCAATAAACGATTGTATTTTGATCTCTGTCTGTTGTTCAGTGATAATTAGCGTAATGAGAGTCAAGAATGATTATAATTATGTTAATATAACGTAGTAATAAATGAGAAGTTGATAAATTAAACCCGTTCCCGTGTTTGCAAGAACCTGCTATAATGTCCCTGCTCTGTCTCAGATGAACGCAGTAAACACGTCACTTTCTAGTCGTTATTGTTCACATCGGAATCCCAACTGATCTCTTATCTACAGGATTCGACATCAGTGTCATGTCTCTTCATTAATAATTCATAAAAAGTAAAAATCGATAAGTTCCTCATAATGAAATTGTCTCCAGCCTCCTGTTATTTCGAAAATGTTAATTACAAATATTCTCCCCAGTACCAATTTTTCATATATGATCATTATAAGGAGTGGTCCAAATTGTAGATGTAAAATTTAATGTCTTATTTCATCTCAAAGATGAAGCATTCAGGTACCATTAAAATCAGAATCTCATGCATTCAATGTTTTTGCCAGCAACTTTGAAAATCTTTCGCAATCTCGTCGCAAACTTTGACACCGCAACTTCGATCTTGTCCTGAGAAATTTCTCGGCAAGGTTTGAATGTGTGTACCTGTGCTGTCCAACTTAGAAGCTAAACTTTACATGGAAATATTTCCTGAACTTTCATCGGCTTTCAGATGATAGAATATAAAATTCGATGACGCGTATCCGCTACTCGGTACCGTACATCGCCATTTCTTGATGTCTAAATTCAAACAACAACAAATGATAAATAAATTACATGAGCACTACACTGTGGGAAGAAAGTTTCTTAGAATTATAATCAGTCGTTGTCGGGATAATTAAGTTAAAAATTTGTGAGCACAATTTTAACCATTCTGCATGAGCCCTTCTTAAATTAAAAGTAACTTAATTCGCAATTTGTATAAATTACATTAAATAAAATTTACATTTACACCTTATGATTGTGTCGAGTGCATGCCTGTAACATACGAGGTGCGATCGGAAAGTTTCAAGACTGTGTCAATAGAGGGCGAACCGGATGTAGTACGAGCTTCTGCCGCTAGCGGGTGCGGCCTACATTCATAGTGAATCAGTGTGCCAGCCGGCATCATCGAATTAGCATTTTTTTCTTAGATACGGGCGTTTTGGTAGTGCATTACACCGACCCTCCTGCGATTTCGAAATGGCAAAGAGTGAGCATCAAATTTTGCCAAAGACTCGCCAAAACGGCTACGGAAACCTATGAAATGCTAAAGCAAGCATTTGGGGTCGTGCACAAACTTTTGTGTGGCATTCACGTTTTAAAAATGGCCGAACCTCTGTCGATGATGACAAGCGTTCTGGACGACCATCTTCTAGCACAACGCCCGAAAATGTTACGAAGATTCGGCAGGCCATTCACGAAGATCGACGTCGTACCATCAACGACTTGTGCGACATTGTTGGGATAGGCTGTGGGACCTGTCAGCTGATTCTAAAGGAAGAACTCCACATGCGACGCATCCTGTCTGAGGACCAGAAGCAGAATCGACTGACTTCTCGTTTGTCAGGAGCTCAAAGATCTTGCAAGAACCGACCCCAACTTCCTTTCTAAGCTCCGTGTGACTTCTTCCTCTTCCCAAAGATGAAAATTCAGCTAAAGGGAAGGAGATTTGAGACGATAGAAGAGATTCAGGCAGAATCGCAGATGGTGCTTGACAGGCTGACAAAGAAAGATTTCCAGGGATGCTTCCAGGCTTGGCAGCGGCACTGGGATCGTTGTGTTCACTCCCAGGGGAACTACTTCGAGGGTGATGGATGAATTTAATACCTGAGATAAGTGTACGGGTTTTTATAGGCGCAGTCTAGAAACTTTCCGATCGCACCTCGTAATGTAAAATTTCCGTTACCAGTATTCATATAACTGCATTCCAGTTCTTGCACGGAACGATGTGACTCGCTGTCTCCCTGTTCCCGAGCACCAGGCATATAAAATTCTTCACCCGACTCAGTTCACGAATTTTTCATGATGAAGGGTCCAAAATATTCGTATTTTAATAGGGGTTTTAGTCTTATGTTTCAATTAAATACAGTGGAAATACTTTTCAATGAATTCATATTTTTGGCTTTAGGAACATATTAGATGGAAAACATACTTCAACTTTGTTTCTAGAATTAATAGCAGAGATGATTAAGAATTTTCTTACCCATATGACAGCCCCTGGAACATTCATTTGTTTTTTAAGCGGCCCTCAGTCGGTATTAACAAGCCTGATACATACCATCACTTCACATGCACTATTTAGTCAGTTGATTAACCGTTGTTGAATATCTTGGAACCTCAGTCGCCATAGTGGTTAACACCAAATAATAAAGACCCTAGTCCATGAAAGTATCGATGAATTAAGTCACTACAAAAACAAACCACTCACGTCTAATTGGTGCGAAGTTTGAGAATGCGTGTAGCTCAGTTATTCCATGTGTGTGCGTGGGATAATCCTTAGCTGAACACAAGGGAAAGTTAACCTTATGTTAGAACCACCGTGATTTTAAACATATTTTATATTGATGCCTACCATGGCCAAAGGCGTCTATGGGAATGGACGTAAGGTTTCATGCATTTTGTACGTCGGTAGTGGATAAACATGAGTGATTAGTTGTCACTCCGACACGTCATTGCGCGGAGAGAGACCACAGTTCCCACTGGACACATGGCTAGAAGTTAACCCTCCCTTCGCCCAGTCTCAACGTTGCCCGTTATCAAACTCCATACGTCGAACACACAACCAGTAATTTTATTAAGCTACCCCAGCTCGCATTTTTCTATAATTACTAGTTGGGAAATAGAACACTGCATGTCAAATGTATCTTTTCGCCAGTCGGTTGAACCTCAGCTTCGCGCCGATCAGATCAGGGTGAGTACTGTCCACCGACCACGAGAAAAGCCCTGATGGTGGAAGTCGTTTCTGGTGCGGTGCGGGGGGAATGTTTACCGCCTGGTGGACTAGAGGGCTGCTATTGGTGGGAAGTGTGATACGTCAGAGTTTTACTCTACTACACAGACTGAAAACATCAAGCAGTTACGAGTAGCGTGTAGTGAGCGCACTTTTAATGTGTTCTGTGGGTGTTACGATAATATTCTAGATTAAATCGCTGTGCCGCTGTGAGGTAATCTTAAAGCTGTACACATCAGAACACATGAAAGCCTGTCGTCTGTTGTTCGTTCAGTGGTTGTGGAACGAATGCTTTTAGGATGGGCGGTCACTCACCGCGAAATCTTGCGCATGCGCGTATATCGAATTCCTAGCAGGGATTTTCTCCTGATCTGTGGACTGTACCTGCGGCGTTGGACACATGTTTGGTAAGTGGAAATGGGCAGTTTCGCCTCCGAGTACTTTAATTTATCCGTGCTAATCAACATGCATGTAACAGTCCCTGCAGGCCGAAACAGCCAGCATGATTCAGCACTTTGGGCCTTCACGTCTAACACAACACTTCGTCGCAGATTTTGCAAATTTACTGTGTGATGACAATAACTGTGCATAATAAAATAACATAAAAACATGAATAATATTTTAAGAAATAACACACAATATTATGCGAAATAACTACTTTAATTGTGACCAATGTAACTGATACATCATCGACAAAAATAAGAAGACAGAAATTAAAGAGTGGGCTATATCATACATAATATTAACATTTCCTTCAAGAAATATTAATGTAATATCAATATCGTTATTATTATTATTTATAATGAAAATATGCCTCTTTCATCGATAAGCAGTTACTAAAGCTCATATAGTTTATTATTTACATTCTTGGTACATATTTGCCTGTGGTTTTAATTCGAAAACTTACAACAATATTTATTTAGAGTAACTCCTTACCCCACAAATACCTGTATACAATTATGCGAATCATTTATTTATCCCCAGAAAATAATTACTTTAAACTTAATTAGAACATAATTCCTTAAATCTGTTAGTCTCTATATCAAACAAGTTTGTAAATAGAACCTTTTAAAACACTAGAAATGTTGACACTTTTTTATTCATATCACGTACTTCTGTGTCTGTTGAAACCAGTATAAAATAGGCTTCTAATGGTTGAAAACTGCGTTGAAAGTTTACCGCGTTGTCTAGAGACTACGGATAAATATTTGATGCAAATAACATCACAACCGACATTATTTGTTAAAACTGAAACTGTTTGCTTCAGGAACAATATTTCAGATATTTAAAGAAATTACAAATAACTTTATGAATTAAAGTGAGAAAAACTGAATATAACATTTCCATGCTATTTAGCAAGAAATAAGTAGTAGCTTTCTCTGTCCCCTTGTTAACGTACAAATGCTTACGTATAACCAACGTAACTTCCGAAGAATTTTCAAAGAATTATATCTGTAACACAAAATATTATCGTTGGTCCTTTTCGATGTTATATTTATCATAACAGTGTGTTTGCAATAACACATAATACAAATTCATGCGCTCTGAAATGTAAATTATTATGCACGAAATATAAAAATTATATAATTTAGTTGTGAGACCATAAAAGTGCCATATAATTGACGTCGAGTAACCTACCTAATAAATGTCCAGAACAGGTAGTTTCTGTACAGAATATTAAGCATATAAATCATAGAAAAACCACTGTTTATATTATCTTCGTGTTATGTTTGAATGGCATTATAGGCCTAATTATAAATTTAATTTTAAAAAATTACTATTTCTGGGTTGCTGCACCGCGCAACAGCCCAGATGATAGTCATCTTCATACCTCCCGCCTTGCAAACCTGAGCGCTCCAAAAATAATTCTTCGCGTATATCGACCTGATATTATGTACGTATAGTGTTTCTTATAATGTAGCTCTCTGTACCAATAACTAGGTATTATTCAAAGTCCTGCAGTTGAAAAGAACATCATCTATATATCACCTAACATTTACAAAACACGCGAATATTGCCCCACACGATGTCAATAATTCCCCAATGATGCACAGATATTAAGTACTTATAAATATAAACTTTAAAGAAAAACCTAAAATAGAATTTAACTATCACGTAACACCAAAACAGCGTTAACAGACAACTTTTTCCCCCACAAATTCAGTCGTTTTTACTCTTGTAATATGAGGCCTTGATATTAAACTTCAAATACTTACTGTACCAATGTCGATTCTGTACAATTTACAGTTTAAACAATTATGTTTGCTGTAGCTAAGTATGTTTCTGAAATTTCACACTGTCTGTTCAATTCAGGATTGTTCCTATTCAGTTTTACTACATGTTTCATTTGAGCTCTACGCACTCGACACTCATCCTCAACATAGATGAGGCCAGTATCGTTCACGTTAATCTTTGCACTTCAAAACTAGACACGAAGAGAGTTATCACACCGAACATGACAAATAATATATCTAAAGCAAACAACTCTGAAAAAAATAATGCGTTAGTTTGAATATTGTTAAAAGAGGCACTGAGTATCTAAGTCAATTTCAAATTATACATTACATAAATTGAAGAGTTATCTTAATACTATTCATTAATCACAGGTTGTCAGACCTTATAAATGCGGTAATTCAGTCTATTTGGGGAAATAACACGATTCAAATTTTCTTTTATATCTTAACACTGAATCAAATTGTATTATTATTATTTACTTTTGAAAATTCCTTAAAATATAAGACGCCACAATCATTAAATAACAATCCCAGTGACGAAATACAAAGAAAGAACAAATCCAAATTTATGTACGAAAACAAGAAATGGCACATGATTACGGTGTACACAGAGCACATATATTTCTTTAGAAAAATGTTATAGCTTAATGAAAAATAATTTTCCTCCATATCTAACCACATACAAATTGTCAGAACTCGGAAATTGATGTTGAATTATTCAGAAAAATCTATCAACTCTTTCGCTGCTATGTACTGCATCACTTCCGTGTTTAAAACAAACATTTCATTGCCACATTAAAATTGTCCACTAAATGCTTACAACAGTATTTTATTTGGTTGCAATATTCAGTATCAATTTTGAAATATAGAAACATTATTAGAGGGTCATTATTAATTTCTATGGCACCTGGATGTGACATCGATCACGATTTGGTCTGCGGTGAGTATTACAAAGTATTCACAGAGGAATTTTTCCAGGTACCAGGTATTTCCTAAATACCCTTTGAAACAGCGAGGTGATACTATGTGATTTAAAAACATTACTGTGTGTATGTGTTCATGTACGAACGTATGTAAGTGTGTAAATATGTGTTAAGGTACATGCAAGAATGTTATTTGAAAGAACGTACTTGTGTGTGTGTATGTGCATATATATTTATTACCAATATGTGGGTGCATGTAGGTTTATAAAACACTCTTTTTACGTGTATATTAGTATGCGTGTAATTGGATTTTGTATGTGCATTATTTTGGCATACGTGTGTGCCGAGATCGTCTCCAAACCTTCGACAAATATAAGGTAAAATCAAAACATGAAGAGATATAAATATTATTATATGAACTGCATTGTCCTGAAGTTGGAGATGATGAGGTCATCCGAAGCGTTTGCTCCGACATTAAAGACTACACGGTGCCACGAACCAAGATCACATTAAACAATTTCACTGTCATGTAAACTATTAACATAATAATATATGTTATTTTAACGACAATCATCAAACATTCATAAAAACTGCCCAACATAATAATGGCTAAAATTGTATTAATTTAATTACATTCATTCTTTCAAATTTTACAGTCCATTGAAACCGAACAGCGAAAGAGTTAATGGAATAAAATGAGTAACTAATGCATAATTTATTTAGGTCTGAAATGTGTGAATTAGGAAATCTATATTTTTCTTTCAAACATTTTTCGTTACTTTTTTAATATCCAAATACAACTAATTCCTGTACTGTTTGAACCCTTCGCACATTTTACTTTCCTCCATGCAACAGTAGGAGAATAGAAGTAGATAATTATTAAGAAGCAAAGATTGAAGCGGTTAACAATTATCTGGGACACAGGTGTTCAAAATTCACGATATCAGAGTTTGTACTCTTATTTCGGCGTATTTAAAATGTACTAATAAAAATAAAAACATTATTTTAGTACACACAAGCTTTCTCTCTCTTCAGGAACAAAAATCTACACAAGCAATAAGTTTCTTTACGTCGGTCTCGTAAACACAGGCATATCCGTGTGATTACACAGTAAAAACACTTCCTCTAACCGTGAGAACTTTATACGTCCTGAAGAAGGTTATAACAATAACTTTATTGTGGATCACCGAACGTCATGATCGAATTGTTAGTCCTCCTGCTTCGGGAAGGCCCGGGTTTAAATCTGGGCCCGGAGACCAGCTATCCTTACTGAGATATCTCTGAGTTCCTCGGGCAAATGCCAGGATACTGCCTTAAATTAGGCCACGGTCGATTCTTTTCACACCTTTCCAATTCATATTCATTCGACGCTACATAATCCGAGCTACTGAAAAGGCGTCGTTAAATAAACTGTAAATAAATATTCATTTCGCATCGTGGCCTTCTAGATTATGACGCCGTTTAGTCTTACAGGTTATTATCAACGTTTCAGAGGAACATACAGCCTCCATCATCAGAGAACTTCTACCTGCATGTCGCTCAGAAATGTTGCTTGTCACCACAAAGATTTAAAGGCGACATAACACAGAACACAAATGTAATCCGCGCCGCCTTTGAAACCTCAAACTTTAAACTGTAGCTGTAGATATCCAGTTTCTGAGGATACAGATCTCATTTCCATTACGTTTAACAGAATTAGAACTTTATAGAACTCGAAAACGATTATCCTGTAACAAAATTCCATCGAAATTCCATTTAAAATTTTTACTATGAATAACTGCATTGAAAAGTGAAAAATAAGTTATTTAGTAGAAATGTCTCATTTGTTATTTCGGATTGATAGTCTTTTGCTAAAGAAACACTTAATTGTGATTTCTTTGCATTAAGCACTAACTAAAACCGGATATTAAGAATAATTGACTACTCGTTTTACAGTTTGTATGGACTGAATTGTCCATTTCCAATTAAAACAAAATTATATATATATACTGCACCCTGATTATTTTGTTAACATCATCGATAATACGAATATTCTGTTTTCGGTTACGGAAAATCCAAAATACTTCTGTTATATTGTTAAAGATTTGTATTTCTCTAGATGTTATTCACGTTACTTACTTGTCTTGAATTTTGGTTTCAAATAAAGCAGCGAATTTATAGTTCTGCTCAATTTGTTTACGTTTTCAGTCAAAGTTTTTTTTACCAAACCATAACTATGAAATAGACAAGTCTCCTCGTGTAATATATTACAAAGATTGGGATGATTTCACACATTTTTAATTAAACCACGAAATATAATAAGCCTGACTTCGCTCCTTCTGCTGAAACACAATAATTCAGAGTTCTATCAACAAGGCTATAACAGAAATGCATGTTACCAGTTTTATTAATGAAGATAACAAGACATTACACATGCATCTGGGGATTACGTGTTCAGGGATTCGTGTGTGGTGGATAGGGGTCACAGACAATTATCACACTTCTGTTAACGTTCATTTCACTCTCGCTGTGCCAAGTTTTCAGCATCTGATCACAAAAGCATTCCATTTCCTCTGCTTTGGAGCCACAAGAATCCTCCGCCATTAGACGGTTGTGTCCTCAGTGATTGATTACCCTGCAAATTAACACTGCAGGCGAGTTTGGTTCACACCCAACAGATGGGACGCGGCGTGCAGAATTGGAATTTAGGTACATTTCTCCCAACTTACTTGTTGAGCGTCTCCACTAAATTACAGGCGAGACATCTTTCTGTTCCCTTTTATATCGCTGCACAGTTGCTATGGCCGGAGAAAATAAAGAAATATTACCGTCTTTGAATATGCATACAGAAATAAAACGGAAAAGAAACTTTTCTCTTTACATAAAGTTTCAACAGACATGTCTCATGTTGATTAAAAAAAATGTGGTTGCAATACAATGTTGTATCTCAGACTTTCCTTTAAATATATCATCAGAAATGTCACTGATTAACCTTCTGGCCCTATCCGATTACAAAGAATAAAACTATTTACCTTTTTTATAATTTCCCTGGATTTTTCTTTGTATTTTTACGTATAGATGCATCAACTTCGGGATTAAAAATTCTTGTCTTATAGCCAAATGTTCTACCCAGTCCAGTCAAAGAGAAAACAAGGCAGTTTGGGGAAGGAGGGGTTGGAGAAAGGCGGGGTGCTTACAGGAATGAGCAGGGGATAAAGTCGAAAGGATACAACCTTGACAGAAAAGACATGTTCCTCCAAGTTTAAAGTTTTGCTAAGGGCTGTAAAACTGTCCATGAAGAGATTATATTTTACAAAGTTAAGAAGAGTAAAGTCGGAGAAATAATAAATGTGTACCGTGAAAAGACAGGATTGTGGATGATGGTCTCATCCTTTATAACACCGAGTATTCCTTATGGTGGATTCAAATTCCAGGAGGCCACAATCCACAGTTTCTAAGCTGTGACAGCTTTACGTTTCATAAAAAGTGCTTTGATCAAACGTGCAGACATTTAAACGAACACTTTTAAAGTTTCAGTGGCTTATCACAAGTGTAAAGTATATTCTTTCAACGACAGCTAAACAAGAAATATGTCGAAATCCTTGTAATTTAACACGAACATTCATCTGACAATAATTCCGTTCCACTTAAGTAAATTGTATTTCCGAAAATATTCCTATTAATTAATAAGTATGTGGATCATACACCGAAAATGGGAAAACACTTAATCGCCCCGATTTAATTCTGTTCATTCAGTACGGCGAAAATATTTCGTCTCCCATGTTTACAAAGTAGAGCTAATTTCAGCCTGCTGAACGTTTTAAAGACAGCAAAACTCATTCTGTTGATGAGCTTGAAAACACAACCGTCTTTTGTGTACAGAAAACTGACATCCCGACTGCTACATGCGTCAGTATTATTCATATCGCCTTACAAGGAACAATTCAAATTCTGTAACGTTGCTCACCATTTCGCTGCTAAATCGTTTTGTTCTGGTTTGAGAATATACGATGTTACCTCCCTGGATTAGAATAATAGAAACAGAATTTCATCACGGACAGAGACGATCCATAAGTTCTGAACATTCACACTCACTGAGCTGTGGTAAAATGTTCCTTCAGCTGTCCACTGCACGCGATATCATTTCTATGTTGTTTTTTTTTGTTTTTTTCCTAAAACTCATGCCCAAACCCGTTTGATTAAACTATTATATCGCTCACTAACATTCAGATTTCCAATTAGTTTCACGAAGTACTTTAGACACGTACATGTAATAATGTCAGAAATATAACATTTTCTAGCTCTCAATCTTGAACTGATCATTGTCTAGATTTTTAATGGTATCATGAATAAAAAATCAGTAACTTTTACCACCAACCTTTGAACAAGTAACAATGGTTACCTTGAAGACTAAGGCAGCAGTGATTCCCTACAGCTTCATGATACTAACACCCAGATTACGATTCGCGTAACCTTACAGCTGGATTCATTTGATATGGCATAACATATTTGTTTACTAGTCACATATATAAAGAAAAATGAGTTTCAAATTTAGTAAACGGCCCGATCTGGATTAAACTGTAAGATTCTGTAAAACAATATTTTAAACACGGAATCTTCTCAGCCCTGAATTAAATTGTCCAAGTGTAATGGATCCTGAAGACAATTTGTTGGAGTATGTAAGATTGTTCTTCTGAAATTTACGATCTTCCGAATGATAAATTAATAAAATTAGAACGTTTCGGAAGCTATATTAGGCTTCCTTCTTCAGGTAAGAAAGGGAGAAGAGGGCAGAAAGCCTATCTGCTGGGTCACTTGGATGAGCTATCCTCATCCTTATATCTATATATATAGTCTGCACCAAGGTAAAAAAATTGAATTGATTACACAATAGATCCCTTTTCGATAAGGTGACAGTATCTCAGTCAACAAATTCTCATCCTTTCATTAAACCCGAATGTCAAACAAATTCAGTCCATACGTCACAAAAAATTATTTATAAGATAAACTTTAATATTAACATGCTACAAACGCAAAGAAGCCTCACGTGGCTTCTTCCCTTCATGATTTCCGATTAAATGTTTTATTCTGCCCTATGCGTGCTACATTCCCAGCACCCTGTTGCCACATATTGCGACTACTTTCCTTAAGCGTCGAAAATTATTTTAGTAGTTCCTGTTCTCGGCAGAGTACGTGTTTCCTGAAATATTACAGCACATTAAGTTATGACGATAAATTAAAATAAAATACGATTTAAGGGCTTTAAAAATTAAGCTGATGCCTGTCAATCCCCGAGAAAATTTGTCGAGTATAAAAGGGAACAGAACGAACTTGGCCTGATACAGGATTTAAATTTGACAATGACTCGCCACATTTTCCACAGCGTCCACCTACAGTATTTTATCTTCAGTTGATATTCTTGAGAGCGGATTTTTATTGTATGAAAATCTGTATCAATTACATTGGCAATCATCCATGCTAAATATCACATGAGATCTAACTGAGAAAGACAAACCCCTTCCACTCGATTTAAACTTTACTATAGATTTCTGTGATAATCGACACCCTTTCAGGACTGCTGATTACGTATTCTTCAGTATTTAGGAAACTCTTCAGCACTTAGAACGGGATAGAGTCAATTTCTGTATCCGAGAAATCTGATGTGAATCAAACTCGTTACGTTGTGGTAGTTAACAGATTAAAGATGATGACCAAGTCACGTGACAGTCGAGAGAAGGAGTGACGTCATGACCGCAACCATGACGACAGAGGCACTGCACTGGCTGGAGGACCCTTTCACTGCACAAGACCAGAAACACAGTATTACTGCAATGGCAAACAACAAACATGCGGACCGTGGAATGCTCCCAAATACAAGCTCTTCAAATAACACCTTCATTTGTGAATTTCTGGCTTTCCACACGCTTTGATTACACCGCATTTTATACTGTCTGAGGTATATTTAATATATACGACGTTTCGGAAGCTGGTTCTACTCTTCTCTTCATGCAGCTATGTATTGACTATGTAATCACCAAATGGAGAAAAGATCTTATTCACAAATCGATATTAGCTTTGACGGTCAAGAAAGTTCTGTAATTCGAAGTTTACTACCGCATTTACCAGATGTCGCTAATTGCATCCATTTTGAACCACACCACGCCCTCTCACATTGTTTAAGATTCATTTTAATAACATCTTCACATACCGAATGTCGCACTCGAGTGGTTAAAATTCCTTCTGCGTATTCTGTAGGCTCGGGTTCAAGTCTCTCCCACTTAACCGGCTACAGTAACTGAGTTTTTCGTGGTTTTCCTCAAAACCTCCAAGTATATGCCAGGCCCCACCTATTCTTTCCATACAATTTTCCATTCTTTGTTCATTATCAGTGGATCTGATCTATTGCCAGTGTCATTAAATCATTAACCTGTATGCATATGTATTCTGAGTAGTCTCTTCACTTGAGGTTTTTCGACTCTCATCCGGGTTAAAATAAAAATGAAATAATTTTTAAACACCACATACATTACCAGAGGGGGAGGTCTACCTACCATATAATCTGTGTACATGATCCACTGTTGTTAAGTCATAAAAAGACATTTACATTTTCACAATTATAAATCCAATTTTCTTTTTTTGTGTGTGTGTTAAACACACAGTTTTGCCATTGGTTCACGTTTAACCCAAATCAAAAAACTTTCATTTATATTTGGCAATTGCAATCTAAAATCCAATTTTGATTTACATTTTAGAGATGCTGCTTATATGATTTCAAACCAAATTTGAATACACGCCATATTCGTTGGCTCAACAATAATTCAATCCCAAAATAACATCAATCATTGGTTGTAATGGGTCAACAAATCGGGCTTCGTTCCCAGCAAAATTTAACGAACTGTTAAATTAACGAATACGGCCATTAAAAATATCCGTTGTTCAATTTCAATAACACTGTTTCGGGAACACATAATTTGCAAATAACAGTCGAAATTGGTGGTTTCATGGACCACATGATCACTTCAGTAAATAAAAAATTGAATTAATTTTATAGTTGTCTGATGTTCGTAGCGCAAAGTGTTTGTACGTTAATGTTTCTTTTCGAATCTGTCCATCGTTTAAGTGCTTTTAAGTCACAATGTTTCTGACCTGAAGAATATTAGAAATTATGTCCCTACAGTCCTAGTGTTTTCGCGCAGAAGACATGTTGCTTTATCTCCCGACTAAATACGCTCGGAACAATATAAGTAGATTTCGAGAACGGAATTGAAAATACATGATTCAAAACATGAACAAGTATAAAGCTCAGTAACAACAGGAATATAATAAAAGAAAGTCAAATCTCGGCAATGACATTGCAAAATTTGGGCCACTGGACACCCTCAATTCTCACAATTCGTTCATCCACGGTCAATCCCAATATTGCATCCGATATCCTCATCCATCTTCCATGTGGTAGTTTTCCGAGCGATTTCCTATCAATATTGTGTCTTTACGCCTTGATTCCCACAACGCAGAAACACGAAAAATCCATAATGGTAACACAGATTTCAATATTGTGGAAAACTTCAGTGGCTTTTATAAAAGACTACGTTCCTAGATACGTAATACTACACATCGCCCATCTAATTCATACTTTTAGGACCAATTTTTTTTTTGAAATGTGGGAAAATCCTGTAATTTATGTTCTTTTTCCAAGCAAGATATTACAATTTATTTCGCGTAGGAAAACAGTTGAAATGGCTGTTTTATATTTAAAATAAAATGTTAAAATGACTGATATGGAAGCGATAAGATGGAGCAGGTTCCATGTTATGTAGAATTCCTGCTGGCCCGCTTTTCACCAGAAGTAACAGCCACGGCCTATTACAACGTAAACACGGGGACGTCCTTGTATTTGTGGTCACTTTTAAGAATTTTTACCGTTCTCAGGAAATATTCATGCAGATTACCTCACATTTACCTTCATCAGACACCTGTTGAATGTACTGTAAATAAGGCGGGTATGAGACAAGAAGAAAATTATCTCCGTGTCGTTACGAACTGCGAGATTATAAAATTTTATGTGGTGATAACGTTTTAATGAATAATGATTCTATTTATTTTACTTATTATTATAATTATTCTATTTATTATTAAAATCCGAAAGTAAAAAAAGGACTACATTTAGTCTATATCTAATTATTATTTCTTAATTTATGTAATTCGGTATATATTTCGAAAGGTTAGATATCATAAATATGTCTACAATCTTGTGTCATTTTCGTCAAGGGAGTATTTCTTATGAATGTTGGCAATAATTGAGATAAACAAATATTTACTGTAATTTAAGGCGTGATCCGTCATCAGGGCGACTTATCGCCCTGATGACAGAGGGAGCATGACCTCTGAAACGTTGGTAAACATCGACCAGACTACGCAGCTTAACAACCCAGAAGACAGAAATCTTCACCTAGAGGATTTAATGTCGTTTTCAAAATCGACCTCTTCAGGGGCGTAATATTCTTAGATATCACAGTTACATAACTTCCATTTATATTTCAGATTATATTTAAGAACTTTTCATGAAGTGTCACCTGCTCTGAAACGGAATGGTTGGATGGAAATGAACCTTTGCTATAACGGATCCTTCAGTTACAGAAAGGGTTTCATGATCGGAAGAAACTTCTGAGTTCATAAAAGGACTTAGAATTCCCAGGTTCCTTCAGATTTCATTATATAGATTTAACGATATTACATCTAAACTGACCGTGACATGTATTACCAACAGGGTAACGTCGATGACCCTAAGGCTACAAAACTCTGTTTTACACGGTAATTCTAGCGGTCTTTTCACATTTGTATTTAAATGCCCTGGTTACAACCTTCTATACCATATGAAAGATAATTATTAGTCCTCTCTAACAGCCATACATTTGTAATTCGATTTCCATTTTAGCTGGCTTCTCCATACATGATTCTTAATTTATAGTTCTTAAATATATGTAATTTATGTAAGAAATTGTAAAATTAAATTAACATAATTTTTCAGCTGATTCAACCAAATCAGCAGGCGTGTACAAAATCTTCAGCTATGGGTAATATTGGTTTAATTTCAACAATTTAATATTCTGTACAATATGACTCGAGACATAATCAAACAAACTACTGTCTTCATACTTGTAATAATTCTATGAATAAGAATTTTTTTAAAATATTTAAAATGATTATTCTATGATACAGTCTTTTGCTAAAAAATTGACTATATTAGACGGCCAAGACGTTTCATGCTTTTATAATACACGGTAGTTAATTTCTGATACAGTCAAACTTTCAATAAGCATACAGCTTAGTCAGTTCAATCCACACTTCAAATTCAATTTCTGTACGACTGATTTTAAATTTTTTATTTCAAGTGGTCTATTCCTCTGAAGCCTTACAATCAAAATTCTGTATGCATTTCATTGTTTCCCCGAGTGTCGATAATAAGATAAAGCGCGCAATGTTTACAAACTGGCTCCGAAACGTCGAACTCCACCCCACGTCCTCTTTAGTATTAAGTTCTATGGTGACTCACATAAAAACACACGAAAAGAAAGGAATGTACGGAGATAAGAGATATGCATGGAGCCTCCTTATTTTCAAGAAAGTAATACATTAAATTTTATTTTCAGTATACGAACTGGAAACGAATTTAAACACTATATCCAGAAATTCATTAGATTCTGGACTTCATAAAATCAACACACACAAACCTGGTACTAAAACAAATTCTGGGACTACTTCTGAAGATGTACAAAAGTCCGCTGAGATGTTTCCCCTGAGAGGACTCTCACAGATTGTACTCAGGAGAACAAATGAAACATAACGGAGTTCCTGAGTCTTTGGAAAGAAGTTTACAAACACAGAGCATCATCCTCCTTTACCTTTTGAGCTGGCGATATGATCACCTGAGCGCAGGCCATGCCACTGATTTTGACTCATCTGATAAAACTCTTACAACCACAGAGTTAATATTGCGTCAACTAGACTAGTATTCGCCTGGAGATACTGAGGAAAACCACTGAAACGTCTCATAGTATTAGATAATTGTATCAGATACCTCCCAAAAATAAGCCCAGATTAAGAATACTGCACCAAACGTTTCGGAGTATATACCTACTTCAATTCCTGATTCTGTATCTCTGGAGATAAGACAAAGGCGAATTAGGATTATTCGTTTTCTGGCAGAGAAACGAACACAAATTACGCAAGACACGTTGCCGTTAACGTGATCTCTGTGAGAAAATATTAAATTTGGTATTATTCAAGTGGCTAATTTCTGTGCGAACACTATTTTGTGGTTCACTATTGTCTTTAACAGAAGCGGCAATGAAGTTTATAGTTTCAAAGACAGATATGATGCAAAAAATATACTTTGACTACTTGAATGTTGATCTCACGTTAATGCCAGCCAAAAATCAAGTGTTATAAGTTCTTTTATAATACATGCCAATGTGAAATGGAGATGGCTATTTCTCTGGTTGCTAAGCCGTGTAGTTTGGTAGAAGTTTACCAACGTTTCGTGGCGATGAGATCTGATGATGTAGGCACCAAACATCTCTGAATCATCGTTAAACTTCCACTAGACTACAACAGCACAAGCAATCCGGAAGACAGGGTGATACTTGAAACATTGCATTGTAATCTGGACCGCAGATGTATAACTGTTAGCGAAGCAGTCTTGACTATAGAAAGATGCAATCTATAAAACTATAAACCAAAAAAGGATTTGTGAAGGGAATTTCAGGTTTTGTATTGACAAATATTTTAAATACGGTTTATAAGTATGCGTTTCGATTATTAATAAATTCGGGATCCCGCATTACCAGTACAATCCAGTTGACTCTATAGAAGAAAGAATTCACCCAGCCCACGAACGGCAAAAGCCACTCTCTGCAGTGCGCCTACCTAGCAGCAGGGCCTCCCTAATGTTGTTCTCTATGAGTGGCGATACCCTCTGCACGACACTCTCCCGGTCGCCCTGCCAAAGGATCGGCGAGACACTCGCCACGCAGCGGACCGTCATGCTGCCTTCCACGAAGTGGCTGCTTGTCACCGTGAAGCGAAGTCCCAGGGTAGAAACCAGCAGCCCATGCTGGTGCACCAGGTTTGGGTACGACACCAGGGCATCGGGGGAGGTCACCTGAAGACAGCAAGCACAACATGCGGCTTGAGGTTCTGACGCCGGCGAAGCTGTGGATGTTGGTCCTCTGGGTTGTAATGTCGTTTGGACTTCTTAGTAGATACCGATGTCTCGGTGTTGAAGACGGACATACGACGTTACCGCCCACGGGGCCAACATCGACATTAACCAGAACGTTCATGACTTATCCTTCAATGAACATTTGTTTTCCCCTGAGTAGTTATACGATGTATATTACATTTTCATGTAATAATCTCTGTTTCAGTCTGGAGGAAAGTGTTAAAAGTGCATCAAACAAACATCGAAGCTGATGGGTAATTTCATATTGATTGGTTTCAATGTCGTGTAGTCTTAGATGTTGTTAACAACATTTGAAAGAAACATATCGCGTCGATCTTCAGGGTATGAGCAAAGATCGAGGCATCATATTTCTACGAAACGTAAGTATAAAAGTACAAAAATACGCGACCAAACTTTTAAACATTTAAAACGTCTGCCTAATGCGAATAAATATCACGAACCATAGTTTTAGAAGAGAATCTGGATCTTACTATACTTCTATCAGACGACAAATTCTTTGGAATGAGAATTTCAGACGAACGTGTGTATGCACGTATTCATACGTTAATGTACATATGTACATACGTTTGTTTTTACACGCACGTATGAATTCATGCATGTGAGTGGCTCAACGACGTTCTCGTCGTTAACTAATTAGCAGCCTGCTCTCTAGCTCCTCCGATCAAATTGGGCAAGTCCACTCGCCGCCTACTGCCTGTACTATACGAGGCTACTAAGAATGGGCTCACCATACTACTCTTCCTGAATATGGCAACTGTAATGTTTGTCGAAACGTCTGATAACTTTCAACATTCGGATCGGCTGATCCCAAAAGGCTTAAGTTTAAGATTTTAAAATATCCCAACCCGTTCAACTACATTTATTTCTGGATGACGTCATCCCGAAAAAGCACGAGAACGTTTAAAACTATGTTTTTATGCAGTACGAAGTACGGAGAGTGTCCTAAAAGTTAACAGAAAAATGTTCCTGAAAATGGTACAGAGACAATATCTTGTTTCCTGGAAGAGGGTAGTTTATCTTCACACATCGCACCCTCGACTTGGTCATGGCTTGGTGGAACAAGAACAAGAAGAAGGAAGACTTCTTCCAAGTGTCCACTGTTTTAAAAATGAACTGCATGTGACATCGCAATTTTATTCTGGTCCATTTGTTACAGACGGAGGACACATACCCGATCACGTGGATGAATAATGGTCGAGCTTACAAGTGCATTTTAAACTTGACGGGAACTCAAGTCGTCCAATAAGTGTCTCTGCTATAGTTCTTGGTAATGTTCATCTATCGTGATACAACTAACTCTTTAACAGGTCTAATTAACAACCTTCAATTTAAACTCCTAACTTTTAGCGCAGTGACAACCTCTTAAAATTTTCTGTTTCGCGTGATTTATACTGTGAGTGAAGTGCGTAATTGTAAGAGAAATAACATTTTTAATGCAGAATGGATAAATTATACAGGAAATTTAAGTTCTGAGCAATATTTAACGCTTATTCTCAAACCATTTAAAGAGAAATTAATAATCCATTACATATCCATGAACTTCATGACTGATGCACGATGCGTATGGACGACGTTTCGCCAAATTTAATGAAATGCTAAAAGTTGTATAGGCTTCAGCTTTTAACTCCTGAGGGCTGACCGTACGAAGTAATATTTTCTGTTTTGGCTTGGACGAAAATTAAAGAGTCGCGTATGCACTCAGTCGAAAGTTTTAAATTTCCCTTTAATTATAAGATATTATGTTTCTTTACAGTATTCCGAATACGTTCCTGCTCGAAAATTGTTTTTACCAAATTTCTTACAAAGTTATTCCAAAATACTATGAACACTAAGTTTTGTGAGATTTGACGATCTAACGGAAGCGAGTACGCAGAAGGCTGTTTAACGGCGTTTCAATGGTGCTTACTGGTTCTATCATCGGGACGATGAGAAATCCGGGCGCGGTGAATCGGCTTCATATATGTGTTCCAGCTGGACAAGGTAAAACCTTTGCCTTCTCCCGATCTCCATCCACTTCTACGACTGCTCAGGCCACGGTTCTACCAGTCTGGCTGGTCCACATGGCTCAAACCGATCTCTCATCGCCCTGATTGTGGCGGCAGCAATGATCTCTGAAACGTCGGTAAGCTTTACCACACTACACGGCAATATAACCCAGAAGACAGCCATTTTCGGACACCGCCGTGAAAACCTCAAAATCCTACTTCAGCTTGACAATAATATAAGACAAGCATGCTTCAAAACGCGAGTAATTACTGGTAATTCGATTAACTATTAGTTTGTAATGTACCTAGACGGCCTTCGCTATGTCGCATATTTTGAAACGCTGTTTCTGTAAGAACATTCATTTCATGGCGTTGGGTAGATTAAACCTCGGTAGTAAAATGAAAGCCGGTACCACGAGCCGGAAGTTTGGCTCGAATGGGGGAAACTGAAGGGCATAGACTCTCAGCGTTCGAGCACGCAGCGCTGAGAATGTGCAAGCCTGATATGGGAGAAGTAAGTTAACATTAGAACGAAGGAAGATATGAATCGAAGAGCTTCATATATTAAACTTTCAACAGAATAATATTGGATTTGTCCAATCGAAGAGCTTGAGATTTGTGTAGCATAAATACTGATAGTAATTAAATAATTGTGCACAAAATATACCTTGCGAAAATGTGAAAAGATTAGAAAAGTTTAGGTACAACGGCGTAAATCTGAGTATAACATAACAGGAACCGAGTTTGTGGGATGATTTGTAATTGGCTTAAGAAATGGTCTAATTGCGGGAACCTATGTGCTCGATAATTGACCTTCAGTTTCCATAAAATGTGAGGAAATCATTTCCTGAATAACTAGGCAAATATCGGCTTCCCTTGAGAAATTATTCTGTACGCGGTTGAAATAAAATGAAGAGGATTACTGAAATGTACGAATCTGGTACGTATAACCGTGACCCGATTAATGATGATATTGCGAAATTTGCTTTTACGAGCTTCTGTGAAAAAGGCACCTTAGTAGTGTAAATTTATTTTAAGTTAAAATTACTATTGAACGGATAATCGTCTGTTTACAGACATCGTTCGGTTCTGATAAGGACGTTGATTTATGGTTCCCGTTTCGCTTGTAATTTCTCGATCATGGATATAAAGGGCGAAAAGACAGACAGGGAAGGTGATGCTTATCGTGAAGAGCATCTCCTCGCTCAAGAAGCAACTGGAAACCTGAAGTTGTACTTTCAACTAGCCATACGGAACGAGACATCAAAGCCAAGTTCAGGAGGCAAGCTGTCCTGAAGTACCGAGGCTCTAAACTGGTGTTTTCATCGATCGCCAAGGAAAAATAGAAGCTTTCTCTCCAAACATACAGCACATATTTCACAAATTCGTTATATGTGCCTTTACAGACATCACCGGACGTACAAGTATATGACAAATGTACACACTATTTTGGCAGTTAATAATTAAAAGATTAAACTCCTTATGATAATTGGCGGTAAACAGAACTTTGCATTAAAATAATTACAGAAAACCTGTGATGTAAATCTGTGAATCTGATTAGACTGGCACAGGATAGGACCGCTGGAAAGCTTTTGTGAACGCGGCAATGAAGCATAGGAATTAATGCTCTATATTTTAAGATGTGTGCTTGTAAATTCTTGAGCCCTAACGGCGACGTTGACAATGGAATGAAATACCACCCAGAGATCGGGAGGTGGTACGGCCGTAGGATTACAGAGGTTAAAACCAAATAATCAAAATATATTAAAGTATAAATAAAGAAGAGCATACCGGATGAAGTCAAACAAAACTCACTCCGCTCAGGCTACGGCTGGGATACCGACGAGAAACTTTCCACATACACAGAACACAACGCAAGATTAGTCATAGCTCAGAAGAGGCAGGAAAATTTGTCTTCAGTCTAGCGCTCGCGAAGTATCTTGCGCGGAGGTCACACACAGACTGCCCGTCGCACTGCCTCATAAAGGCATCGAAGCCTGTGGCTCCAAAGATCGCGTAGATGGTGGAGATAGTCCACTCCGAGCCACGGATCATGATTTTATTTTAAATAAGACTTTTTTTTTTTTTAGAAAAATAAAAGTTTACAGAGCACAGATAAGGAACAGATTCGTCCAAGAACTATTAGTCTACCGCGGAGCCACGTAAATATTGACACAGTAAAACGCCATGACATAGTTTCCGGGGGAAAAAATATGAAGTTCGACGGAGGGAGAAGCAGTCGATTTCTAGTTTTATTCTAATCCGAATAAAGTAGAACCTTCGATATTTAACCCTAACTCTGTTTCCTTCCCGTCGTAACCACGGTTGTTACTGACACATCTAACTCGCTTAAAGAGACGTTTGAAGTACCACTACAACTTGAGAGCATGAAAACAACTGAAAAAATTAAAAATGTTTTACAGGAAATTTGTATTCGAGTCTAGACGCTCGGAAGTAATGTTAAGGTAGACACAATTTATTCAAGACGTAAAATACGAGACCTGAGGTGGGTTACTTACGAGAGTGAAGATGTGAAAATGTTCTGGGTTGTGACGCTGCGCAGACTTGTGACTGGTTACTGGCATTCCTCCGAAACATTGGTAACCACCCATATGACTACATGCAGTCACAGTACAGAAGACCGCAATCGATAAGGGGTCATATCAAATTTGGCTTAAGATGAATTTTTGTCTCATATACATAACTGAAAACTTAAAGGGAGTGAAATTCAGTAGCATTTTTAAAGGTTCCTTATACAGCTGGTTAGCAGTCTGCGCGATTTAAGGAAGTTTGCTTAAAGTCTTAGTCTTAATCTAGTGTTTAATGACCTACGTTTCCGACGTTTTTGGAAACATGCAATTTACATATTTCAATTACAGCACGTACTGAACACTCAACGTCGGCGGCAACCGATGCTAAATAATATCTCCTTGAAGAAGGACTTAGACAGGCTCCCGAAACATCGACAAACCAGTGTACTGTAACGCAGTGTCATCATTCAAGGATGATAGCAAAGTTTTTCTTCTTTTTTGAAACTTAAATTTTTAACGATTATGTCTAGTTACACCTCGTGGATTTCTAAAAGTCCTAAACTCCGAAGCTTCGGGCTGATTGCCCGAGAAGATTATATTGATTGTAGATAGTACTATTATTTAAAATTATGTTGTAAACTCAAATGTTCCTGTGTTTGGGGATAATATTTCTTTTCTATGAAACACACGATGTGCATCGAACGGTCAGGTAAATGACAAGCTTTTGAGTAATAACGACTGATAAGTCATGCAAGTATTTGTCATATTTCCCCACAGGTACAATCCGACCACTCTGCTAGATTAACTAAGAAAATGAATAACACTGCAGGTGGAAAATTGTAGCAGCCGAACGATTTGATCAATACTAAAGTTTTAAATACACCACAACAAGCATAAGTCCACAGCTCATTACGTTGCACCAAGTCGTATTGCAATGACATACCAGTAATCAGCCAGATATTCCTAAATGCGAGTTTGGTTTCACAGCTTTATTTACAAAACTTTCGAAAAAGTTTGGGGATTATTAGCTACTAAAGTTGCGAAGGCTCACACGATTTCTGAATGTGCGATCACCTAATCACTGCTGCGAGTAGTTCAATCGAAGGTAAGGTTATTTAATGACGACGATGGTAAAATAAACAAATTATACACCGTCAACGTAACTCATATACGTATTATCACATGTGACAAACATTACAACAGAATGGAATTCACATATGTCCGCGTATTTTTTGTTATGCTAATATTATCATAAGTTTTGCCATATATAATAATATTTTACATGTGTATACAAGTTTTGTATTTTGGAACCCACACAAGAGAATTCAACCATTCTAAAAAAAGAGTAATAAGTCTGTCAAGACCTAACCTCAATAAAGACAAAAACAGCGTGAAGCCATACAAATTGTATTCGGTAAACATTCGAAACATACGGCATATGCGTAGAACCGAAGTGGCAACAGTCGATTCGATCCATCAACCTCTCACCCCATTCAATAATCATCCATCCAAGCATAACCCACACGGCAACCCAGCCATCTACCCAACCATCTTATTTTCCGAGATAACTGCATATAAGCGGATTGCGACCAAATTCTTTCCATTTTTAAATGGAAAAATATGATTATTACATCTTCATGCTCCTGTTATCGTCTCTTATATCTATCGAACCAACTCTCAGATTTTCATAGGCATGGGACATCATATCACTATAGCCCGCATCAGATTTTGATTTTAAGATTTTTTTATCAAAGAATACCAAAATTACCAAAGTGTAAAACACACTTCATGCAGAATTCTAATATTTCGCGCGCGGAAATATCAAGGAAATATATAACTTCATGACGGTCATGTTTGTACGTTACGGTGAATTCCATTACATATAAAGTAATTTTATAAAATAATTAAGATTTTATAGTACGGTTTCTAATTGCAATAGATTGATACAGTTGCACAGAGGTTCACTTATGTTACAATTAATATGATAGGCAGAAGACATGACAATAGAAATTTAAGTCATGAAAGTCTTAAGTGCTTTGAGATTGACGAAACTTCAAAATGACCAGTTTAGTCAACATGTGGTGTAGGCAACACGGAGTTTTCTTCCGGGGGCTTCCCCGGTTTCTCCGTGGCATCCCATTCACACACAGAAGAAGGCAATGGCAAACCACTTCTGGATCATCTGCCAAGAACGTATATGAACAGGTCCCAGTCCGAGAAAAGGACGGAAGAATCCTGTTCATATGGACCTGTCGTCAGACAGAACACTAAATAATAATAAGATGAGGTGGTCTAGCGGTTAGAACGCTGGCCTTGTAATCCTGGGGTCTCGGGTTCGATTCCCGGCGGTGCCCGGATTTATAACTTGTGTTGGGCAAGGCCGTGGTCTAGGCAACACGGAGTTTTCCTCCGTGGCATCCCAACAATTACTCCATTCAGACACAGAAGAAGGCAATGGCAAACCACTTCTGGATCATCTGCCAAGAACGTCCAGTCCGAGAAAAGGATGGAAGGATCCTGTTCATATGGACCTGTCCTCAGACAGAACACTAAATAAATAATAATAATTATCTTCCACTGAGGTAACATTGACAAAACGCGGTTCAATATGAAACACTTTCATTATTAACTGTGACGTTTCCCTGTCATATATTTATAAAGGGTCATTTATTGTCTTCCCGATTGCTTCTAAGAAAAAGTTTTATGCCTGTATGATTGAAAGGAATATCTTCCAGAATGAACTTGCAACACTGGTAGTCAAACTTATGAGATTTTTAAAGTTAGCATAAAGAATTTTGTGGGTGCATCTAGAAACACCACATTGCTGTTTTCATGTTCAACGCACACGTTGGTATTCTTATTATCGCTGGCGATAGCTGGAACTTTCACAGCAGGAGAGATATAATGATTAAAATAAAGTTAGTTAAAGATTGCAACTTCTATTAGTATTTTAGTTCATCTTTTAAAGTTTGCTCCTGATTACCGCTGCTACCACACTAAATATTTAAAATATAAAAATCTCTAAAATTAAAGTTAAAAAATCATTGGATCTATAATATATATATATCATTTTAATCAATTTAATTTTAAGGCTTTTTTCCGAATTTTGCTTTAATTAACCATATCACGAAAACAACATAATATCTGTAGGCACAAATAACTTATTTAGCTTTCGATTTAATTGAAGATAGACAGGTGAAATTTTATACGAACGTAAATCATAAATTACAACATCGGTGTTAATAGCGTTCTGTATATTAAGAATTACTACTATGGCTAGAATGAAATAATTTGTTGTTATATAAGGCAAATTTGAAGTGGAGTTTCAATCTGTATTAGTGGGCAATATGTACGGGACTGTTTCTCTAAGGTGTAAGATTATTAATCTGTAATTCTTGAAAGCTTCGCCACATAGACTAAATCAGTTCAAGGATAATAGTTGTCTTATGTTCTTGTAAGAATAACACGGTTACCTGTTCGTCGTTGATGAACCATTGTAGCTCTGAGGCAGGATATGACTTCCCCGACGTGCAGTTTAGGCTGATTTCGTCTCCTATCTGGTGGTACTGCTTCTCTTCCCCTGTGATGTGTGGACCGTCCTTCGGCAGATCTGCAGAGAAAGAGAACATACCTTGAGACTTGGCAATAAAGTGCAAGGCAGATCCAGAAACCACGAAGTGAAATAAAACGTCAGTGGGGAAATTTAGTCCAACGATAGTCTCTTTTTACGTATTTCTTTACATTTAACATGCATTCATAAAATATACATATATTTACAGCATATAAAAACTGACACTTGCTAATCTAGTCGCAATACAGTTATATACAATACCGCATAGTGAGAAATATAATTTTCCGTTTACGTTCTTAAACATCAGCCCTATGCAAAAATGTTAAATATCAACATATTTCTATATTAAGTAACAATTATTGTTTTACGATGACATACTTTAGGGTAAAATTATAAAAATTTGACCTGAAAGCAATAAAAATATAAACACAGATGAGGGAACATTAGCTGCTGGGATAGGTTTTAAATTTGGGAGCGGCTGTCATCAGTGATTAGATGTTTTAGAAGATGGCTGTCCTCTGAATTGTAGCGCCGTATAGAATCCCAGTGTTTCAGAGGTTGTTGCTGTGTCCATCATCAGAGCGATGAGTCATCGCCTTGATGATGGACGTACCTGTAACCGAGGAGACAGCCATCTTCGTACTCACCACCGTGAGATGTAGTGTCATCCAAAGAGAGCTACATGTAGGAACAAAGGGTCGAGGGAGATTTTTTTCCTACTCATTCTCAACATCGGCATTAGGAGGGGGTGAGTTGTCAGCGTCACGCTGCGACCGCTCTTTATCCGCGGGAAACATCCCCAGTACCCATTGGACATACTTTCACCACTAAATCCAGAAATATTTTACCCAGAGGATGACAGTTGTAGGGAATTAACTGTACTTAAATTAAGCCGTAAAACGAAATCAGATCTAATAATCCGTCTCAGAAGCCTGATTACTGTAGTTTAGGCCTGTTTCAAAACAACTGTACAAAACAAGAACTGAAGGTAAATGCGGGCACACGTCTCGTTAAGACCATCATGAATACCGAGGGTCACTGGTACATCTTGCAATTCGTGAGTGACAATTCAGATAAGCAACCGTCAGATCATCAACCTATCTAGTTACCCACACTCACGAACTCGAGTATAATAAAGCTACACTACACGAACGCTTTCCACTTTTCGCACGGAATGTTTCGCTCAAAAACAGACTCTCTCAAATGTGAAAGTAAATTGGTACAGAAACCATTTTTATCCGCTCCTAAGACTAAATATGTATGTATTTCAGCAAACATGCGGATATCACATGTTTCCCTTAACGGATGCAGCCAAAACATTATTCTCAAATAAAAGAGATATAATGAAAGTTAAAAATATGCCAAAATCCCTTTAAAATCCTTCACGATCATAAACAACGAAGATAACTAAGCCATGTCAAATAAGCTTTAGGCCGTTTCAGAGGCCCTTGCTGCCTCCATCATCAGGGCTATAGAAGCGCTATCTAAAACATGAATATTATCCCTACTGTATATGGAAGTGAGAGCAAAATAGGAAACAGCCGACTACAAACTCGGAAAATACGACGACATATATATGGCAGCCTGGTCCAGGTTGATTTCAGTAAGAGAGCAGGGCGACAAGGACAGAAAACAGCATTAGCTAATGTTCGAAGAACAGTGCGTTTATAAATATACAATTTCTGATAAATAAATTAAATTAAATTTCTCATTGCGGGAAATAATGTAGGTGAGCAGAAGAATATGAAATGTTGGAACGAAACATGAACGTGTCCCTTGTTCTCTGAGCTGCACACCATTACCACATCCATATTTTGCTTTTCAATATATATGATTTACGTTTCCGAATTTGTTTCTTAATAGTCTTACAAAATACATTCGGCATCTAAATTTAAAAAAAAATTTGGCATTTTGCCATTGATTCCCAGTAATAACTAACTCAACGGTGCACAGTCTGTCCTATAATGTTTATAGGTAGTCAGCTGGTTAAGAAACCCCGAGTTTTTTGAAGAGCCCGTGTTCACAAAAACCAAAATGTGACCCCATTCTGAGACAGTTCAATCCATGTAAAACATTTACACCTTTTTGCTAAGACCAACTTTAGAATTATCTTCGTATCTATGCGTACTCTCTTATGTAGTCCCTTTATTTACGATTACCCGACTAAAATTTCTTATACATTCTCATTTCTTTATGTATATGTATATTGTAAATAACCCATCTACATTTAGGACTAACGACCCTAACAATATTAAATATATATATAAATTATGAATTTCCTCTATTATTGTAAAGACAGTAAGTCGCTTCTCAGTCGAAAATCCCGATGTTAAAACTTCTGACAGAAGATTAGCTATTTTGAGTGAAATTTTCCTTATTTCCCCATGCAAATATCTCGAGTAAATAAGAATTAATAAAAGGAAGAAAGTACTTCTCAGTGAAATGCGAATATTTAACTCAAAGACGGGAGTATATAGAGTCCGAAATAAATTATAATATCCTACGGCAGACTATGGACATGTTGTTTGTAATTATATTCTAATGTAGTAAGAGACTTACTTAATAAAAGAGTAGACCTTCAGCTGCTTGTTGTGCAGTGCGAAATGTCCAGAATTACAATGCACAGGCTATCCTCACTCATAAATTTCCATCAAAAAAGGGAATCAGTTGTTAGCAGCAAACCAAGTAATTCTCAAACATACTGACAAAGTATCAGATACAGAATATCGACTTTTCATATACGAGGTGCGATCGGAAAGTTTCAAGACTGTGTCAATAGAGGGCGAACCGGATGTAGTACGAGCTTCTGCCGCTAGGGGGTGCGGCCTACATTCATAGTGAATCAGTGTGCCAGCCGGCATCATCGAATTAGCATTTGTTTCTTAGTTACGGGCGTTTTGGTAGTGCATTACACCGACACTCCTGCGATTTCGGAATGGCGTGTGCATCAAATTTTGCCAAAGACTCGCCAAAACGGCTACGGAAACCTATGAAATGCTAAAGCAAGCATTTGGGGAGTCCGCAATGGGTCGTGCACAAACTTTTGTGTGGCATTCACGTTTTAAAAATGGCCGAACCTCTGTCGGTGATGACGAGCGTTCTGGACGACCATCTTCGAGCACAACGCCCGAAAATGTTACGAAGATTCGGCAGGCCATTCACGAAGATCGACGTCGTACCATCAACGACTTGTGCGACATTGTTGGGATAGGCTATGGGACCTGTCAGCTGATTCTAAAGGAAGAACTCCACATGCGACGCATCATGACAACGCGCCAGCGCACACCGCCCTCAAAGTTTGGCAGTTTGGACTCAAACACCATGGCCGTCATCCCGCACCCTTCTTATTCGCCGGATTTAGCTCCGTGTGACTTCTTCCTCTTCCCAAAGATGAAAATTCAGCTAAAGGGAAGGAGATTTGAGACGATAGAAGAGATTCAGGCAGAATCGCAGATGGTGCTTGACAGGCTGACAAAGAAAGATTTCCAGGGATACTTCAAGGCTTGGCAGCGGCGCTGGGATCGTTGTGTTCACTCCCAGGGGAACTACTTCGAGTGTGATGGATGAATTTAATACCCGAGATAAGTGTACGGGTTTTTATAGGCGCAGTCTTGAAACTTTCCGATCGCACCTCGTAATTGCATTTACAAAAATTCAGTATGATCCTCTTCTTAAAAAAACAATCTTTTAACTATAGAACTATGATTCATGCACTTGTGTTGATCAAATGTACGTGACACACGCCGTTGAAAGTGGTCACCCCTCGCGTCCAATTACAACTGAAAGCGATGCGCGAAATTATTTGGGAACCAAGGCATCTCAAAAGATTTCAGCCCGGCAAGGTTCCTAGTTTTAACCTGCGGAGTCCAATAAAAACAAAGTATATGAACAACAACGACCTCATGAAATAAAATAAAATAAAGATTTCGCCACGAAACTGCAGCTATCCCACAGACACGCTTTAGTCAGCTTGTAGCGTCGCGTTCAGTTGTAAACGGACGTCGGGGGAGACAACTGTCAGCACCCTATGTTACGAGACGCAATATTACAAGGCCTGAGGTATATCTGTACAATAACGGATGACCACATGTGTTTTTATTGCTTGAAATCTGGGGTCTCTAGGGGGACGGTCATACTGTGTTTGAAACTATACATTCAGTCTTTATATTCAGGGACAATGCAACAGAAAATAACGTGCTCAAATGAACGCTCAAAGTTTACTATAACCAAAGTAGTTGAGTCGGAGAGAATGTCTGATGTATACCAAGGAAAGTAATTTAAATGCAATTATTAAATGTCTTTCGTGACTTTACCTTACGTTACAGGAGCCGAATTTTCTAGAAGAATTAAAACAAATTAAAAGTTATAAATTCACTAATACTGATTGTATTAACTGTAATGAAATAAATAATTTGTGGGTTATACAAAATGAGTCAAAAATATGTTTGGAAAATTTAAGGCCATGTTTTGGGAAACAAGACAACAAGAAAAGTTTCTATGAACATGGGGTCGGAAATTTATCCTTATCTATATATTAGACATGAATGGAGAACACACATTCCTGTTACAAAAAATTATTACGACGTAACTAAAGAAGCATTTCTGATCCCATGTTCATAGAATTTTTTTTTTTTTGGTTCCCAGAACATGCCCTTAAATTTTCCAAACATACTTTTGACTCATCCTGTAAATGGGTTATATTTACAGCAATTTTATTTGCCCTTGCAAGAAACAAGAATATTTCAATTCTAATATCGCTAACAAGCACATTTATAATCCCACCTCCATTAAAAGGAATACTCTCCGGTCAGAAGTGCAAAAATGTGTGTATCCATGTGGGGTATAAATACAGACCATCGGTACTAGACATGGAAACGTCTGTGTACGATACCACGTGCTACAATCTTGATCCTTTGCAGTATTACAGCTCTATGCAGCTGTGTGCATCCCTTTCATTGTCTGACAGGTTTTGTGTTGTCTGTCTGACAACCAACTTCTCTCAGTCTGACTGTGATATAATAGAGTCTATACATGTATTCACTATGCTTCTCTGTCAAAAGGTTCATTTATTCCACTACAAGGGCTGAAGTCTGGCGTACGCTTTATACGCGTCTCTGATCGGATTATTTCAGGAAAAGTGTGGGAGACAGAGTCTAGTGTATGAACTGTACCCTTAAAAGATCGAAGCAGTCATTTTGAAAACAGAATAAGAATCTTTAATGAAAAATCAGGTTTTCTTATTTCTATAAGCTGTGGATCCAGGTTGTGTATATGCTAATTACTGAACAAATTCAGTTCTATACAATCTTATGGTGTAAAAGTTAATCAACTGAGTTTCCTATTATTGTTAAAGTATTAAATAGTTTTCACTCATTTTCACTGTCACAGTCAACAGATACAAAATATACACAAGAATAGTATTATCTAAGTAACGCTCTAACTAATAAACTCAGTAGGGTAGTGTTCGTCGTGAAACGTTGAGCTAAAAAGACATTTTCCTCCTTTCATCAAATTCGAGTGTCCGTTTCAGTACGTAATTTGTCTTTATCTTGAATCAGAAAAATCAATTATAGGCCAGCATATTTTCATCCTATTTCTATAAAACATATTTCAACATTATTCTACCATCAACGTCGCTTTTGTTAAATAGTATTCCGATTAATGTCATAATCACTCCTAATCTCCCCCATGTATGGCTTCCTGTCACTTTTTCCCTCGTGGACCAAAATAAATCCCCACATAAGTATGATTTGAGGTATTCACGGTGGTGAGTAGAGGTCGAGCGAGAATCACTGGCACCTGCGCAAAGGACTGATTTTGGTCGTATGAGATGGACCCGTCCAAAGAACGCGCTAGAGGGGAGTCAGCTTCAGTTGACTTGTAGCTCTAGCTGTGTTTAGTTCGGTGCGTCACCGCAGCTGAGGCTATGCGACCCCCACTACTACTCAACTCCCCTCTCGCGGCTTACACATCGCGCATGTAGGTGCCACCACTACTCGCGCGACCTCTACGAAAATGGCTGTCTTCAGGGTTATTGCGCCGTGTAGTCTGGTAGAAGTTTACCAACGTTTCAGACGACCTTGCTGTCGCCATGATCAGGGTGATGAATAAGCCGTGCACGTGGGATCGGTGTGAGAATAGGAAACTGTCAGTAAAGGCAAATTACTTTTATTCATAAAGCGATCAGTTTCAAAAAATGTAATTACAGCTTTCGGCAATGGTGAAGGTGGACATAATATATCCACTCCATGATTTTAACGCTTATAAATTCATAAAATATTCAAAATTTACTCCGTTTTGATTTCTTCGGACTGAAAGAGATACACAGAATTCTGAAACTTACCAAAGATGATAAATATAAAATCAGTTATATCGCTTTGTGTTATTTGACGCAAAAAGTGAAATCCAACAATCATCTAGTGATAAACTTCATAATATGAGTCCAAACAATATCTAAATTAAATTTTCTGTGAACATAATTTCAGACCTATCGCACACACATGTGTTGTGGCAGATACATCGAATACTACGTACAGTACGTCCCGTCTGTGAAGTATTTGCCACACAAAGAAAACCACAGGTATGTCAGAACGTTTACCTGGAATGTTTGCGAGGTACGTCAGCCGAACACCTCTCATCGCAACGGCGAAACTTAGCTGCTACTTTGAGGTTTGCTTGTTTATTCAAACTGGTGTTTTCAGCAGTTTAGACTTTCTAAACTGTGAGGCTAGCCTCACTGATGACTCATAAAGGAGTATCACGTAAGTAGGGTTTACACAAAAACCGACTTTTGAAAAAACCGGTTTCGAATTGTGTCCAATTGTGACGAAGATCTACAAAGCGTGAGCAAACATGACTAAGCGTGACGAAGCGAGACTAGGCGTGATTTGCTGTAAAGGCGTGACGAATTTTGGCCATAAGTGTCGAATCGTCAAAAAATTTTCAAAACATTACCGAACGTAACAAAATACACAAACCTCCCCTTACCTAACCCCAATCATAATTTCCTCTTCTCATATGTTTCAGCGTAAATTACAATAAGAAACAGACGTAGACCGTTTTGGAAAGTGCATCCCTTGGGAAGAGACTATGAAGATTATCTACATCACATAATATATAAAAAAAGGTTTTTAGAAAATAATGTTGTTTAGACTGTATTAAAATTATTGAGAATACAGCACTATACAGGATTTTGTGAATATAGTAATAAATGTTATGCAATTTTTAGATTAATTACTTTTTCGACCATCTAAATAAATAAAAATTTTCAGAAAACTGTGTGTTAGTAAACACTACCAATGAACTATACAGAAAGATTTACAGTCTAATTAAAAAAGAAGAGACCTAGACTAAGTTAAGAACTTTGCCCCCATTTAGCCTCATCATCACAAATAAGTCGTTAAGATTATCGACCTTAAATAAAGTTCACCAGAGTGCGTTCCACTTTGTCCTTACTGCTCTTCGTACGCCTGATTTTAGTGAGCTACTTGTCGCCAGGTCAACTTGAAGCCTCCCAGGAGATTCATCTCATCAGACCAGCGCAGTCTTGTTGTCAGCAGAACTCCTTTTGTACACTTCATTGTCCCCTTTCCCACCTGAGCTCACCTTACAAGTTTCTCCTTTACAGTGAAGCCAACAGCAAACATTCACCCCTGCCGTACCAAAAGGTACCTTTGAGTGTGTTTTCATAGGTCGTGTTCTGCACAACACTTCAGCCACGTGTTATTACTACAAAAAACGCAACACATTAAGGACTACCAGGAAAAGGCTTCATAATGAGTCAAGGAGTTTAGGTTGAACGGAACTGCAGCATAAGAAATGCACAAAAAATTTGCAACAGAACCCAGAAGTTGGAAAGATAATATTAAAATGCTTCTTCAGGAGCTATTGTGAACATGGCTATAAATCTTTGGGTTACATCAAATACAAAGAATTTCACAATTTAAATACTATTAACTATTTAAGGACTGCATCTCTTGCAGTGAGATAAGTAATTAATTGCTGGAACGAAGTTCATAAGTGTGAGACTACTTTAGTACATTTCATATCACTATACCGAAGCAAAATGGATAAAAAACGAAGACACGTGCACGAAGATGGCTGTCTTCTGGGTTGTTGCGCCGTGTAATCTGGGCTAATCGCCCTGATGATGAAGACAGCAATCACTCCCGAAACGTCGGAAAAATTCTATCAGACTATACATAATAACCAAGAAGACAGCCATCTTCACACTCTCCGCCACGATAACCTGAAATCCTACGAAGACACTCTTAATAACACGATTCCATCTGTTCAGAATACTATGGTGACTGAAAAATGTCACGTTGCTAGAAGATTATAAATATAACTACACTCGTCCAATGGTTGCACTAAAGTTCTAGATTTGTATCGAGGAGGTAACAGGGTTACAGACCATTCTCGCTATGGTTTTGATTATTTTCTCAGTCACTCTCATAGAATGCAGGCCGCAACCACGTCATTAAACATTTCCACCTTCATTCCGTATTCTCATACCTAATTCGAAAAAAAAAATCAGCACCAAAATTGAAAGTTAAAATTATATCGTTAGTGTTCCATTTTCCTATTAGTTTTTTTAAGTACAAAACTGGAAGTATTTTTGTAATGAGCATGCAATTTTTAGACGCTAAACAGTCATTCATCCTCCTTGAAAGGTTGTATTAAAGGGTCAGATTCAATGGTCTTTGTCAGCGAAAAAGGGTAAGTAGACTTCGTTGCATTAGCTTTCGATATTGCTGTGTAGGCAACCCCTCCACCATACGTGTTACGTTTGTGCCTAATCAGAACTGACAGGGGCTTCCCGTCCAGCGTTTTCACACCAGAGGCGTTTGAATGGTGAGTCCGATTCTGATGGACAGTCTTGCGTTGTTCTAAGCTCAGTGGAAGTTGGATAGTACAGTCATTTAAAAATGCTAGTCCTTAACAGTTGAACAGGCATACAACTTACTTACATAAAGATGGGTTCCAGTAATATTTGCTCAGTGATAACTTTGTGTGTGATTTTTTTATGCACACACGGTATGTACATAGTCAGCAGCGAGATGGTACTCAGACTATGGGCAGATATTTCCTTCAGCAAGTGTTTTGTGTGTGTAAATGATTTTATTGTCTGTGTCTACAAATGTAGATACTAAAAATAAACAGGTATATTTAGTGTTGTTTTTATAGGCGCTAAAATCTTTCTTTCGTGTTAGGGGAAGATGTGAGGATAGAGACGTTTAAGGAATCTACGCTGAAGAGAAACGACTGGAGAGTAAATAAAAACGCACGGTCAACTTCATAATTTGTACAATTTTCCAAATAACGTGTTATATGGATAATCCAATCAAGGAAGATGACATGGGCGTGGCATGTATCAAAGTGCCAGAGAAAAGAAATGAATAAAAATTGTAATCAGAAACCCCGAAGGGAAGAGATCCTTTTGAAGACTGAGGCGTGGGTGAAGGATAATATTAAATAGATCTAAAAGAGTTATACTCATGTGGCGGGCTCTTCCAAACAGTAATCAAATTTCGGTGTCTATGAAAAGTGAGAAATCTCTTCGCTGTCTGAGCGATTGTTTGACTGACAAGAATAAGTATTGGCTTAGCAGGAGACGCTATGATAAACATGAACATTTAAGCAATTCGTGATTTGGATTAAAAAAATAATAACAGTTTCACTAGAGTAATGGTTTGAGGTTGTCATGCGAAGAGAGAGACCTTCTTCTATAGGAGCTTAAATAAACGCAGGGATGACTTTACCTTTATAACATTTACAAGAAATAATTTAACATCTTGGCAACTCGGCAAAGTAGTTGATTTTTAAACGACACTGAAACCATTATTAAACAAAGACAAAGGTTATAGGCTGAGTAAAGATTTTAACTTGAATTATAGATTATGCAAAGAGACCGGTATCTAGTCGCCATTAATTAACCATCACTAAATTAGACATGCGTACGATAACAATAATTAAACAAGAAAATAATAAAAAACACAATAATCATAGGCACATTTGTTTTACTTAGATTTACTCTCGTTTTGGAAGCCTTGTGGCTTTCTAAAAATATCTTATGACCAAATATGAGGACGTACAGGACAGCAATTCATGCCTAGCATTCGTTACTTTAGATTTCTCGACCCGATTAACCTCCTTCTGGATTTGATCGATTTCCATACGGAGAACGCCTAAACCAGTGGTATTCAACCTGGGGTACGCGAAGACATCTTAGGGTAAACGTGAAATTTAAAAAAAATATATATTATTTTATGATAAACACTGAATAATCGGTAATGTAATTTATTTAATTTATTTTAGATGTAGATTATTTACTATGTATAACTTGTAATATACACCAACAACTTTGGGGGTACAAAGTTGAAGAGAAATTATATCTGTGGGTACGCGAACAAAAAAGTTTGAATTCCACTGGACTAAACAATACAAGTGAAGCTTTATACGCGGGAATTGCATTCCTGCAAATGTAAGCGTGTATCGAAAACGCGTGAAACGTGAGACGTGTAACGTGTCCGTGGATTTTCCGAATTTTCCATTGCGAGAGGCCTAAATTTGTGGTGCCTTTCCACGTTGGTGCTCATATTTTAAATGCCAATGGTTTTATCTAAAAATTATGCACTGAAACACATTAGGGTTGAACTGGTATTTTTAACAAAGGATGCCTTTCTTTGAACGCTCTGTTGCTGCTAGAGAAGAACTTGATTAAATATTAATATTTAAATGACCATCTTACAGTTATTAAGGAACAAGAAATCAACTGGATCGCAAATTTAAAAAAAATTGTTTAATGACTGCACATGTTAATATGGCATATGTCTACTATATACTGCATTCACTGAACGAAAACATTTTAATTACGTATCGGAAAAAGTAAGATTGAACAGAATAAATGTTTAATGTCTTAATATTTATCAAATAGAGTCCCACATAACCAACGTTACACTCTTAGCTGAAAACAACGGTCATAATGTCGTTCTGCATCACGTTTGTTTTCTTTTTTTCCTTTATCTTAATCCTTATTCCACTCTTTAATTTCTGAACATGACTGTACCCAAATTCATAGTTTTTTATATGTATCTTCACTATCGCATTTTAATATCAACTGCTTTAAAGTCATGTCTTTAAAATTGTAAGAAAATATCAATTATTTGTCGTTGTTTTCATTTAAAAAATTTCCTACTACAGCAAAAATAATTAAAATGATAGTTGTAGATATACGTGATCAGTATATAACATTTTGTAGTTCTGTGTTTTGAACAATAAACCGTTTATGGTAAAAAATTGCCTAACGTCCAAACACAGCTCTACTAAGCTTTATCACACTCAACCATGATAACAGTTACTATCACCGATACCAGAATCTAATCGCGTTGAATATGAGTTAATGCATTCCTTGTTCTTCCTCTCCCGAAGCAAAATTAAAACAGATTCAGGCGTTCTTTATGCAGGCCACAGGTGTTTTAATCCATCACGATGAAGTCAGTCGATCGAAATTTTCAAATTATTCAACTGTTTGTATATTCAAAATGCCTTTATCGAAATTTTCTTAATCTCTGCTGGCCGACTGATCAACACAACGCAGTAGATATATTCTTTAAAAGAAAACAATCCAAACATAGATTCCACTGCGTAACACATAACAGCGGGACGGGTGATGTGACCTGATATGACCTGACACATGATCTGGAATCAAACGGCGTTCTATAACACACAGTCAACACCAGGAATAAAAAACAAACTAACAAATTATAATAGAAGCATTAGACACAAAACCTTTGCTTTAACACCTCATCAAGACCGGGTCTGTAATACTACCAGCCAGTGACTACCAGTCACTGAGAATCGGAAACTCCTTCCCTCGATTTAACGTGGTCTATGCTGTAAACTGTCCACTCTTCTGCATTCAGTATCGAGGTTAAAAATTGTTAACCTTCATCTTCATGCGTCTATATGTCTTCATACGCTGGTACGTATGAACGGGGATAAAGTTAAATTCATATTTTAAAGCGGCACGATGCATCTCAGTGAGTATCGCCATAAGAATCACCTTTTAAAAAAGTTTTCGATAAAGAGCAGAACATATATCTGCACTAGAATAACCCGATGCCTCGATATTTATCCACCCACCACGAAGCAGTTACTGAGCCAGACAATTTTCGAATAGAATTAAATAAAACGACAGTTATCATTGCTTCAGAAAGGAGAATAAAATTGTCTGTCATCTGAAATAACTCTGATGGCCATGCAAACTTTTAAACACAAGTATAAAAGATTAGTGACCTCTTTCTTAAGGAATGTCCAAAGTTTATATGGCATATAAGGAAAAAAGAGAATTCCTTGGAGACAGCTATATATCAATGTATAAAGTTGAGAATGTATAAGCAAAGAAAGACAATGCATCTTGGAGACAGTTACTCTTGAAGGGAAGTAAGAGAACGGATAAGCATGTCAGAGTAGTTCTTCAAGAGAATATAATATATGGAGGGAGGATAAATATGATTCATTCTTTAAAAAAAGATCCTTTCAGTAAGACAAAGCTTAGGGCTGTATGAAGTTTCTTAAAATGCAGATAGATCAAGAGTTACAGAAGCGAACTCAACTTACAGAGAGGGTGTATCTGCTACCACAATATTTCAACGTAATTTAGTACAAATTAAAACGTTCGACTGCACCGAAATCTATCGATGTATTAGGAAGATACCATTTGGAAGTTAATTAATTAACCCTCAAAATATTTAAGAACGCTAATTAAACTGGAGACATTACGATTAATTCTTGAATTGTTTAGGCTTCTGCATACTGTGTTTAACACCGAGGCTCAAACCAGGGAATTTTTGAAGAAGAAAAAAAGGGATTCCTAATCAACCGCTAAAGTAAATGAAGATATATTATGTAAGGATTTGGAAACAGGATCAAGGCAATGAACTATATGTTATTTGGTAGATTAAGCAAGATCACAAAATCCTCATTCAGAACAGATATTTCTGGGTGAAGAGTTAACACTAAAATTTCGAAAAGTGTTGGAGAAATGAAACTTGTGCATTGAAAGAAATTTCGCGCCCACGCGTGTGTGTATGTATGCATGAGGCCCTAGACAGGAACCAATTGAACGATATTTTTTTAACGTGATAATGAACATTCTGTTTCCATAAAAGGAGGATAACCATTTGATTAGCTCAACGACTTTAGGTTTCTTAAAAAAGACTGTATTGTACGCAGTTCCAGGTTTGTCTTCAAGAGACCGTGATAGATTTTATAAATCCATATCATGACAACCGATCGGAATTTTTGGATAGAGAATCACACCATAGCGAAGCACTAAATATTTTAAACCCATTTTCCAGTTAAATCTGAGGCAAGCTCCAAAATATTTATACGACGTAGAGAATGTTTTAAAAATATCAGCGGCTCCAAAACAGCGTATGAATAATGAACTCACCAGAAGATGCCGCTACGAATATACAAACGGCAAACACTCGAATTACCAACGCAATGGAAAAGTCTTGTTTGACAATACGAAAGACGCTCAGGTAGTGAAATTCAAGATTTTAATGGAATCCGAAGGTTATTATCTACACTCTGAGCCAAAATAATTCAGTCCAAACACTTCCATCTATTTCCATTAAGATCCATTTTAATATTATCCTCTGAACCACGTTATGTTTCCAGACCGAACTCTTCACTTCAGGGATTTTACATTCTCGGTGCGACAGGGATGACGAGGTTGTTCACCAGCCCTGAAGAAGGAGATAATATCTTTCTTGGAAACGTTAGTATTCAAGTGCGAGTCCACGTGGCGTTTCATAACCCAGAAAAAAAATCATCTTAACTTCAGACTTTTAAACCAAAGTTTTGTACGCACTCCAACGCCCACCACATTCTAATTGATTTTATCACAATGAACATATTCAGTGAAGATTACAGATTATGAAGTTCCTCATCTTCAGCTTTGTCACGTCATCCCTCTTAGATCCAAACATTCACCACCTCGACACCTTCAACTTATGTTCTTAATGTGGGAGTCCACGTTTTATACCCATACAAAGCAACATGTTGGGTACATTTATTCCTGAAAATTAATCAGTTTTCAATGTTTTCGTGAATATAGTTAGAACTTCATGTTTCCACCACTAACACAATTTTAAAATTGTTAATTGTGGAAGGATATACTTTATATGTACCTTTATATTAGGTTTCTATGCTGGAATACAGTTACGAAAGAGACAAATATTTTATTTGGGATATTTATGTTTTCGACCTATAACCTAATATCATTAGTACAGATATAAACCTAGTGTGTCCCATTTAATAATAGTTAATAAATTACAAATTCCTGCTTGGATCAAATTCCGGTGAAATTTTATCAATAACTGGTGATTTCTATTTCAACTTTTCAATAGAGTAGGTTCTTCATGACTCAATTGTATGTACTTCATTAAACCTGACATCGTGAACCCCGCGTAGATAAATAACTGATAAAGAGCATAATTCTTCCATATATTCAGAATAATTTAAAAATTACCAAGATCACCACATCATTTTGACCAAATATTTCACCTTTATTAAATTTTATTTTGATCACCTAAATTAATTTACAACTACGTTCAGGTCCGTAATGTTTTGTTCTTGTTCTTTGTTTGAAGACAGGTTTTAAAGCATTCTGTTTTAACATTGTAATTTTTGTAATATTTGAGGTTTTCACGGCTTTTAATCTGGAAATGGCTGTTTTATGGATTGTTTCGCCGTGTAGTCTGGTAGACGTTCATCGACGTTTCAGAGATCCTTACTACTTCCATCTTCATGACAATAAGTAGCGATACCTGATGATGGAAGCAGTAACGAGCTCTGAAACGTCGGTAAACTTCTATCAGACTACACGGTGCAGCAACCCTGAAGACAGACGTCTCCATCGTAATTGTTGTTTATTTATTACAGTATATATTTTTTGTAAAGTTCTCGTCTGTAAATTACATTAAAATCAATTATAGTAATTACAGTTAGTCTAGACATTATCCACTCTTAATGTCACGAAACTGCTAAATACGTCTGACGAAATACAGAAAACAAATGTTGAAATATCAGGATAAATTTTAATAACACAGCTTAATTAATTATGCCATAATAGGCATGGGTTTGTGCTATGTAGCATCTTCTCTACTTATTCAGTAACTACCATTATAATGTTTCCTTGTTCAAAATAAGCACACATATAATGATCACCTTATATCCTTTTACAGTAACTGCAAAGTATTCTGTTTCAGGTAAAATATAGAATGTCAGGAGCGTCGTTTATGAAAAAGAATAACACGGAACTTTATAAGACGTCTTAAAATGGAAAGAAACTATGACAAAGGAATCCGTTCTCTTCAGACACGGATGAAACATGCTTTTCTCCTAAAGCTTATTTAGCTAGGGATTTTCATATTTTTTTTTGTAGTTTTCAACAAGTTGCCTTCAACAGATGGCTATCTTCTAGAGATAAAGGAAAAAATGGAAAACAAAACTCATAACGTGAACACAAGAACAGAAGAACACTGAAGACAAACAGAGAGAAACGCCTTTACATGTATCGTTATCCAATGTATAGTTTTGTTCCACATGTTTATTCCTGTAACACTGCGTTTGAAATCAATAAATTCGTATTTCATCCACGTGGAAAGACAAAGAGCACTTCGTTTCTGGTATTTTGCAGCTAGATCATATTCGCTTGAGTGCACAAGTTCGTATCCATGTCGGAACGAGGATGAACGAAAAACAAATGGCCGCTTAGTGGACAAATTCTTTCCTTTCGCAGGCCAAAGTTCGGAGTCAGTTTAGAAGTTAGTTAGCTCAGTACTTGGCCTTATTGTGCAAGTTCCATGATAAAACAAATGCGAGGTAGTTTTTTCATGAACTGAAATTTAAGTAGACTGTACCCTTATTTATGCAAGAGTAGCATTCACGGAAAAGGCTATGTGAAATTAAAAGTCGTAGTTCATTAAAACACTTTTTCCTCACATTAACTAAATCCATGGAATAGAGTGCTTCTTGACAAGCCAAAATTCGCAAAGTTAGTCAGTAACCCTTAACGTAATGTAGGACTAATTATCTTGTCCACAAAGAGGTCTTCGGTGCTTCTAATCCAGTTCAAAACCTCAAAACATACTTTCATAACAACCGTTTTAATATTATCCTTTGACACAATCAAGCATCAGGCATTGTCTCTAAGAGTAATTTGGTTTCTAAAAAACACGCCTAAAATATATACTTTCCTGATCTTTAAGCCGCGAAAGCGAATATGCAATTTCCACAAATTTCAATGTTTGAAACACATGAACCAAAATTGAAGAACCGAAACTGTGGGCAATGAATGCGAAATGAGTAATTCCGAGGTCATTTTCGGATGGGAACAGGAATACCGACGATAACGTGCGGAAGGAGACATCGCTCTCATTAAACAATTATGAAAAGAGCCCTCAGTCATCACCTGAATTAGTGACAGACTGGAGCCGAGAATATTCGAAGCACGAGCAATGTTAACTTGTCGGTGTACGTAATTAAGTTCTTCCGTCCTGCAGTTTCACGTGATCTCAATGATTTGCTCCTTCGCTCTCAAAACAGGGGCGGAATGATGCACACTGCAGCACAAGTCTGGTTAAAAGCACGAATGGACGTCATATGTTAGGGCCTTTGCATTTTTAACCCCTCGCTCCGGGAAGTCGTCTCCAGACGTGCTGGCATTTAAATTTAGGTCTTCGGAACGTCGTTCAATGACGTGCGGCTGTAAGCCTAATTTCAAATGCCCATAAGTATGGAAATAATAACGACTGATATATGATGTTTGTAGTTGATTTGTCGTGGAAAAAATGCTCTTTCTGTTCATGTTTTGGCAACGTCGCATTTTGGGATCTGTCATGGCAAAGTCCGTGTATGAATGCGTGACCTAAGAGTTTACGGAATCTTCACTGTGGTGATTGTTTGTGAAGGGAAGAAATGTGCCTGTTATCCCAAAAAGGTTTATTTTACAATCTTACCTAATGCAGTGAGGGACAGAGGGGAAAAAAGTTTCTGAAATGGTCAGGGACTCCATAATTTTTCTATAATATATGCCGTTTTCATGTTTCGTTTTGGCAGAATAACAACATTTTAGCACCCCTATACTTACAAGGGTAAGGAAAGAAGCCTTCCTAGAAAGAGACAGGTTATAACTGTTATGTATGATGCATATATTTGGCCTTCAGTTCGGGTTCAGATGGTGGGGTGAGGCTGCAACATTTCCTCTACCTTATTCCTGACACAGGGCTCATTGCGTGTTATGCAGGAAACGCCAGAAAAGAATAGAATCTCTTTATTTGTGTAGTGTAGTGTGGTGACGTTTCAAGAACTACATACAAAACTCAACATCTTCCATTGCTAACATACACAGTGTTCATCATATAAGATAAGATTACAAAACCAACTTTGAAATTCTAATCCACCTGCTTCCATTCCTCACACAGAGTGCTCATCTTATAAGGTAAGATTATAAAACCATCTTTTAAAAGGATTTCAGTGAAATTTCATTATTATGTCTCATATAGTTTAAAAGTTATGATAAAAAAAGTGTTTTAGAGCAAAATTAAATGGACATCGAAAAAACCCCCACTGTACGAGCTCGACTGCGGCATTTAAACACCCCAGCTGACGGGTTAATACTTCATTCGCCTTGATAACTCTTTTCAGTGTAGCTGTTATCGTAACTGGCAAGTAAGTACAAATTTTGACGTTTATTACGCATATCGGCATTCATCTCACAGACTAAGAACAGCCAAGAAATCCCTCAGTCAAGACTGGCCGATATTTACACTTCGTAAATACACGTCAAATACCATTAGAGTTACTGGAAAGCGCCTGATGTGTATTCGTCAATACATACGACGTATAGAGACGTAGAGAAGAAGAAAATATATTAAAAGAATAATGTCAAAATGTTTCGCGTTTAGTGATCACGTTGGAGAGACCAGGTCTCTTTCCTAACAGGAAAAGAATTAGGATTCCGCGCAGAGCAGGGCCTGTTCTTTACAAAGTGTTCACGTCCTACACGTACAATGCGGAGTCGAATCTCGTCCGCCTTATAAGACTCAAATCTCATGAGAATCCTACTACAACGCGCTCTAGAAATAATAGCGGGAACCTTCGAGCTACAACGGAAATAGTTTCACCTTAATGGATTGCAATTTGTCTTTCCCCAGCTAGTGGCAAAATACTAACAACGGTAAATTCTTAAAAGCGTCTTATTCAATGATAATAGCCGGAGTAGTTCAGACACTATAGTAGACTGTGATGGTTCGATCCCCGTTAGGGACAGAGAATTTTTCCTTTAGACTCTCCATCCAGACAGATTCTGGGGCCAACTCAGTCTCCTGTCCAATGGGTATATTGAGTCTTTCCCAGGGGAAAATATCAGGCTGGGGTGTGACGCTGACCACTCACCCCTACCTAAGAAGAGAAGTGATATTCACTCCCCCCAAGCGTCTACATGGCGTGTAGCGAGACAACTTTACATATTTACCAAACTATCAATATCCAGTAAAAATATTACAAAAACTGAAACTACACTCAGTGGAGTCCTCCTTGGGATGCTAATAGTCGCTTAGCAAATCAAAGGAATCTCTACAATTCAAGAAACCTGAAAGTTCATTAGAGTGTTAAGAATAACCCGGACTGTACCTCGTGCCAAATAAATCCAATACACAGCCTAGTTATGGTTTTTCGACCAAAAAAATTACTCATTACTAGCATGCGTGCTACAACTCCTCCCAATTCATTCAACTTCATTCGGTAGTGATGGTAAATACTCAAAGAGATGAACTAATTACGGAAAGAAAGACATTAATCAACTACCAAATTTTTCTTATTATAAGCTGAAGGAGCAACATTTGCCCCTCAGTTCCGAACCGCCGTGTTAAACTATGTTCTAGCAGTCCATTTCCTTAATATTCAATATAACTTTATCACTCCTTTCCGTATTTGACGAAAACAGTCTCCAATTCATTCCCTTTCACGAACTGCCTCGTATGCCACGAATTCAAATGCCTCTGATTTAATCAGCTTATCAATTATTTTAGAACAGTACAAATCACAGAGGTGTTTGTGGTTTCCTTCACCTCAGCGCAACGCATTCAACATTTGTGAGGTAACACATTCTCATGTCAGTAAGAATGAAGGTGGGTGCCTTCTGGGTTATTGCTTCGTGTAGTCTGGAATTTATTTACTCTACGCTGTACTTTAAATTTAAGTTTAGTTATTAAGTTTTTAATAACTATTTATAAATCACATAGCCTGACAGACCTATATAATTTTTGATTACTCAAAATATCAAGTTACAATAAATTAAATTATTTCAAAATAAATGTCTAAAATTTGTGACACACCTTCATGTAATAATTAGTATAACTAATTTCGTTTAATCGAATCCTCCTTCATAAGCAAACAGTCACTCAGATAGTCAAGAAATATTCAGAACTTAACGGAACCCGAAATTTCAATTTCGTCTTCACAAAGGCAAGGCAGTGATCCTTATTCTGAGCACACATTACCACACACTAAATTTCAAGTCCTCCCATCTGTACATTTGTCTTCCAAGCTGTCTCTTTCCTTCAGATTTACAGACCGAACTTTCGTATGCATTTATGTTCTCTTGTATGGTCAGCCTGTCTCACCGAACGTCATTTGAAAATAATAATATTTTGTGAATAGTACAAATAATTAAGTTCGATTTTCATCTCTGACAGTTCTATGGCGTAAAATGGGACCAAATGACAGTCGGAAGTTCTACATTCGTCAGGGTAGATCAAGGGGGTAAGGTTTTGAGAACAGAGATTAGATTACTTTCGAACACAATCTGATCAGTGAGAGATCTTGGGAATGCGATGTTGAAACTTTAGATTCTGAAACCATAGAGTCAAATAGACTGAACACCAGAAAAAATGTAAACATTTAAATAAAATAAACAGATAAGCAAATGAAAACAGTTGACGTCATAATAATGACAATCAATTGGACTTAAAGGTTCTATCTCAAGGATCACTGACCACTTCTGGGTGACGCTTGCAATTTAAAGCGGATTCCATAGTAATGCAATGATTAGCGGGATACCGTATGTTGCCAGGAATAATAGAGGCAACAAATTAACAGCACTGCTAACACGTTCTGAGACAGGTCTCTGTAATTTCGTAGGCAAAATTCTCTTAATAATGAAATTTGAAATACAAATACTTATAAGTATAATTTATTGCACAAATATCCTGCCAGCTTTTTCTTTTCGTTTTTTTCTGATATCTGGAACAATTGTAAAACAAACTGATTTTTAGCCAAAATATACCTATATGACAGAACTACAAATTTCACAATAGAAGAATCTGAAGAATACGGAAAAACTGTAAAGGATAAATTCACACGACAGGCCGCGATAAAAATAAAACCATGATATAAAAAGTAAAACAAAAACTGAGGAACACTCTAAAACACTGGATGTACTTCTCTGTTTTGTAATATTTGTAATAAGTCTCAATAAGCCTAATACTGAAAAGGATTAGGTAATGATGATGATTTGTTGCAGACGTGTTATCACCTTAATACACGGCCATACTGAGTAATCCGCTAATGGAACACACGTCCCATGGGCCTACCGAAAGTACAAACAATGCACTAGCCATTATCAAGCAACACACGATTTATAACGCACAAAAGCTGAAACTGTTTACAATATTTTGTGGGTACCTGACTGTTTATATTATTACAAAGCTGGAAAAAAATTTGGTAAGACGTTACCTTTAAGAAGCAAGAACCTGACATCTAAAATTGTAACGCATTATTATGAAAGTAAATATGAAACTGTCGCTTGTACCAGAGAATTATCGAAAAATATAACTGGCTTACACTGCAATTTAAAAATAACCTCATTATAACCCAGAATTGTAAAATTTAACTTAGCAACGGTGGCGAAATGAAAAATAAAATCCCATAATTTTGTTCTCGATGCACCACTATCTCAGGATTACACATTACTTGTGACATTCTGCGTGCTTTTCTTACGCACGAAATAGTTAAAAATTACAAGATCCTTGTATCTATTCAGATGAAGATACTGTTCATCTGTGACCCTTAATAAATAATTACAACCGTCGAACTAGATTTATTAAAATTCAAAATTCTATTTGGGGGTCCCGGGTTCATATCTCAGCTCACAAACTGACGATTCTGATTTCTAAATTCCTCAGGTCCTTTATAATCCCAGATTAACACCTCCAATCAAACAACGACCTCGAAAACACCTTCAAATTCTAGTCACCACAACATTCGACGCTATATAACGCCAACGTTTCAACCACATCGTTAGGTAAGCCAACAATCAATATAATCCAATGTATATCAACTCCAGTGTGCGATACTAGTTCCGAGATCATCATCAGAAAATCTGTGTACCGTTAGAACATCGTTAAGAAAAGAAGACTCAGGAGTAAGAATCTTGTTATTCTGAATGAACAGCGAATTTTATTTGGCGTACTGAGTAGAAAAAGCTAAGATATCATATCCAATTAACGAGTAGTTCCACGAGATTCATGCTTCGATAAAACGTCGAATTATGAGGCAACACGAATTTGAGTCTTCAACCATTAAAAGCTGAGTCTTGTGTCAGTAATTACTCAACGTTACTTGTGGACAAACGCATTGAATTATTCGTAACTTGCTATCACATGCCATCTATAACAAACATGTCTTCCAGAAAACCTATTTTGGTATTATTTTCCAGAATATACGTGATAGTTCCACTGGCACATGTCCATAAAGCATGGCAAATACCACTTCTTTTCATATATGACAAACGGACAAGTGCCATATTTTATGAAATGTTCGTAGAACATGACAGGAAAAAGTATCGGCCATGTGACTAAATTAACTAAACAACTTAAAGAATGTGCCCCAGGGGAAGGAACAAAGCAAGAGGAAGTATTAGGAACTTTAGAATTATATTCTGTAAGTACACCTTCGAATCTCTTTATATTTTGTGAGTCTTATTTGTCATTCCACGCAATATAATTACAGTTATACTTATTTAAAACTCCGAATTGTTCTATAAATGTTATATATTCCTATCTTCTACAAAATGCCATCGTACAGTCTAACGTTACGTATTGCCACGAAAAATTACCATTAAGATAATCATAAACATATCACACTGAACGCCTGCTACAATACAGTTCAATATCTTTTGTCTTCCCATCTATTATTTAAAACGTGAAGATTAAAATATACCTACACAACACTAAAATTCTGTTTTGGGCATGATATCTGGTCTCTCATGTCTGAAATTACTAAAATTAGGACACTGTTTGAAGATAAAAGAAATGAGAGGCTGCACAATGAGGAACTTCAAAATTTGTGGTACTCAGCACAAAATATTGGGATAACCTAATCAAGGAGGATGAGTACGATAAATGCTTACATTTTTTTGAAGTCTGCAGATAAGAAACCAATAGCGAAACCAATACGTAGATGAAAGAAGTATTAAACTATAACTTTGAAAAAGAAGGTTGGGGTGAGCGGATTAGATTCTTCTAATTACATTAATTTATCCTCATTAATAAATTTAAAGAGAGAAAATGGCGACGAGCTCTTGTAAACATGATAATTAACCTTTGGGTGTCATAACAGAAAGGAATTTCTTGAGTAGCAGATCGCACCATTAGCATCTCAAGAAGGACTCTGATCAACGTTAATCATATCACATTTGTACAAATAATATTTTCTCAGTCAGTAGCAGTGAGTTAAATTTCAATAAACTATGCCAATTGCAGTGGGCATTGAAATTACGTGACAATTTTAAAGTACAAATTCTCTGACTTACAGACTACTTCCATCCGTCCCTCGCCTTCCGCAGACGAGAAGTTGGGTCTCTCAGCTGACACCTCGCAACGGTACATTCCACTTGACTTGAGATTCACGCTCTTCAGAGCCACTTCTTTGTCGTTAGACAGTTGATGCTGTAACCCAAGGAAACAACACCTTAGACAAAGAGAGATGATAAAGAGGAACACAGACAAATTGAGATACAACAAAAGAATTCCTAAGGCAAAATACGAACAGGTGGAGATGCAGCTCATTAATACAATACCTTATCACTTTTACTTACGAAACAAAGCACAACATTCAGATCAGATTGAATTACATCACAAGAACATATCATAAACATATAGTGAAAAAGCACAAGGTCACAGTGATGATACAAGTCCAAGAACACAGTACCTTAATTAGGTGGAGATGCAACATGAGAACACATTAGACGGTCGAAGCTTTACACAAGACACAATCTTTCTTCAGTTCTCAAGAATGTGTGGGCAGTTTTAGTCTGTCTTAACGTTTTATAATTTTGCTCTTTATAAACAAGTTTTCTCAAAATATATTCTTATTTACTAACTAAAACAGTGCATAATACTGACTTAAATATAATTTGTACATTCTGAATTCACACATTCACGATCGCAATACCGAAAATATATCGAAACGTTTTATATAACGTTTACACGTACCATTAACATTGACTTATTGTCATATAGATAAACATTATTGTATACAGAAAAGGTTAATATAATTATATCATCATAAGTTATTTTTAAGTTATTTCATATCTCAGGACATTTATACGATGATTGTCAGATATATTTCTTTCTGTATTTTAATACATACAGAGCATCATCATTTAATTACATAGACTTTAAGATAGTAATTTATTCTTGCTTACATTATCTAACAATTTATTTCATTATTTTTTCACATTTTAATTTGTGTTGGTATATTTGTATTTTGAAGCAAATATTTTGAATGTTTACCACCGCTAATAGCCCGGAAGGGCCGAAATGCTTTTGGTAATATAAACAAATGCTAAGAACAGTGTGTAAAACAGCTTGGTTTTGCAGTATGTGTTATATACTACTGCGCAATCACGAATGAAATCAAGGATCCCTAGAATGAGCAAAATAAGGGATTGGTTTTAAGATAAATTTGTTGTTGCATAATTGACTTATTATTTTCCCACCGAATGCTTACTCTGAATAGTACATCTTTACCGTTGTCCTTTAAACACTGGTTTTATGATTTTTCCTTTTTTTAATAAAATAAACTTTCGATACTCTCAATATTCCTGGTTCATTTTTCTGAAATATGTGCATAAAGCCAGATTTTCCAAAGCCAGAATAAAGGGCTATATGTAACAAAAGTTCTGGGAACGAAGCAAATTTAAAAAGTCCTCACATATAACGTTAATTCGTTTTGCAATATATACAAATATGAATACACAATTTTTGTAAAAACAAGGCTTAGGTCACATTACGTGAGAATTATTTGGACTTAAGCTGAGTGTAGTTAATCAATCAATAATTCCCATGCTTATTTTCAACAAATGTAAAAAAAAATTCACTTCTTTAAGGTAGATCACTAATTTCGAGTTTCGAAAAAAAAATTCTTGTCCAAGAAATTCAAAGGAAAAGCACACACAGGTACACAACTTTGATGTACTGACAACTGAGGAAATCAAAGATCGATCCATTTTGCATTTCAAGAAAGTAAAGACAATAGACTAAGTAACAGGATAATGTACAGTGTTATTCTTTGTAAACGTTTCAGAGAATCATGCCGTTTAGGACAAAAAGAAGTTCGAATATTGGTAGTCCATGTCTTCTCTATGGTAAATGGTCTAGATGTATGTCCAAAGAAAAAATGTGTGTTCATGTCTTATCGCCATAATGCAATACGAAATCACAGGAAGCAAATGGTTGAAGTCTGAAGGTTTATTATGATGGTGCCTAAAAATACATAAAAGTGTTTTATTAACTTTGTCTATGACCTAAATTCAGCTAAAAAAGAGGGAAAGAGGGCAAAAATATTCTTCAATCTGATCCCCAATTGAGATTGTCTGAGACTTGAGGTTGGAGAAGAACTGTGAAATGGAAACTCGCACGTCCACTTTCTTCGTCGGTCTGTCGATGCGTTGGTACCTTTACCCGTGTCCAACACGAAATATGAAAACTTCTCCTTTCTGCTACGTTATACAAACGTGAAATAAATACAGGTAATTTCAAAACTGTCAAACGTAACAAATTCAATGGTCGCGGAATGTAAAAACCTAGGCAAAAGGACTGGAGATCGCTATTTGATTCTTTGAAGGAGCAGGGATTTCTCTCTTCGTAGTCACACCCTGTTCGGGTCCTAGCCTCCCACATAATGGGCATCGGAGTTCCTTCTCTATCTGGTGTCATGGTTAAGAACAATTCACCTCCATTCGCGTACACGTGTTCACAGCAAGCAGACAGGAACATCCTGAATTATCCATATATATATATATATATATATATATATAAAGTTAAAATTAGTCTAAGGTTTGCTAATAATGCAATCCTTCAGCAATGTGACCAAGTCCTCCATTTCCCAAAAAATTACGACTGTATGTATGTTTATGTGCATGTATGTGCGTGTTTATCATTTATCTGAAACTCTCATGTACGAGAAACATAGTAAATATCCTTCCAAACAAGTAAAACAATATAAGACTTGAGGTTCTCACAGCGGTGAGTATGAAGATATCCGTCTTCTGGGTTATTGCGCTGTGTAGTCTGGTGATGAATATCGCCCTGATGACGGAGGCAATATGACCTCTAAAACGTTGGTTAACATCGACCAGACTACACAGCGCAAGAACCCAGAAGACGGATATCTTCAAGTAAAACAATTTTAAATACAACTTAATCTGAGTGTACAACCAAACACTCCAACACTGAAATAGAACGACATTTAAAAGTGAATCACATAGAAATCATTACTTCCAAAGCAAATGCAGTCTGAAAAGAACAACGAAGGTTCATTCAACAAGTTCTTCTTCTGTATTACACCTAAACGTACGCAAACTTACTTTCGTAATTTACGCCGTGGAGTGACAGTTACATGCACGTCGTCCTCTCGTTATGGGTCACCTGTAACCGGGCTGTAAAACGTTTCCTACTAAAAGAGACCCAATTAGCCGATGGCCATTTATAAGCCTTAATACCGCGTCACAGACTACAAATACAGCTGCCCGTATACCCTCATTACAGACAGACAGACAGCAAACTGCGTGTATGAATACGGGCAATTAGGACCTGATATGGGACTTACCGTCATCTCTCTTTTTAATTAACCTCTCTCCTCCTTTCTTATAATCCTTTACAAATTCTCGTTGATTACTTATGTTTCTTTACGTTACCTTTAATTAGACTCCTGTTTCTCAGTAGAAGTTCTGAGTGAAAGAGGGGTTCATAAATCGAGCTTACTTTTATTTTAATTTAAATCTGCAAAATCCCAGAGACAGTAAAAGGCGAACTTTAATCACTTTCCCGAGAACAAAAAAATGTCTAGCTCAAGTGAATCTCTTATTCGTAATCTTCATAAATGGAGAAAATAAAACGAATGCTTATCACTTACGTCCTTCTTATTTTAAAGCTGTTGTTTTATTTTATTAGTTTCATTCATAAGTCGGGAAACTCTCCCATTCATTAAAGTATTTAGCCCGTTAAGACAACGTGGTTATTATATGTACCACTTACTTTAATATTCAGTATCTCTGAATTTTGTCCACAGTGTGCACTTGTGGCTTTCATATGACTTATAGAGCAAAGAACACTTGCTCTCATAATTAGCATTTACCAACTGATCTATGTAATAGAGATAAGTTGTGTTTCGTTTCTGATGGAAAATAACTTTTTGAAACTTATTTGTATGAGCTTAGTCTTCAAAGACCTAATCCCCACTGAGCTCCTACATATCCTTCAATGTGATTTTACGTTCTTCTTTAAACTAATACGGGGACATAGCTAGAAAGAGACTGGACCAATCACAAAGAAAATAAACATTTAAATGATTGACTATTATTATATATTTCAGCACATTTATCCAGATCTAAAAGTTCGTGACGATGGTGAGTTATTTAAATAAAAATTTCTTTGGATATTTTCCATCGTCTAGTAACATAATAAAATAGAGATAGGGATTAGCTCTATCTATTGGGCCCAACATAGTAGGTACCTGAAGACGGAGATAGAGCCCAATCTCCGAAACGTCATTTCTATTTTATTGGAAAATAACGAAAGAACTTTTTATTTAAACATTTTCCCAGGCTCCTTGTAGTAGATAAAGCAATACTAACATCAAATTATGTCTAAGCCTTTGTTTTAGAAATGCTTATTCTTTAGTCTAGAAACGTTAAAACAATTTATTTAATGTAACCTACGTATCTTATTTATCTATGTAGATAAATTACAAATGAGAATCAGTACCGAAACGTCTTACGCAGAACGAATTTATCTGGTGTGAAAGTTACAGAATTATTTTTAACGAAGAAATATCTTCTTTTTTCTTTTAAATCTGTAGGAGCAAACTTTCTACATGATTTTAATGCAAATAAGAGACTGTGAAATATTCCACGCTTCTACCCAAGAAACTGCTTGTACATCATTGGATTTAAAGAATTACATGAGATAAATACTAAAAGTAAACCATACTTTTACAGGCGTATATATGGTAAATATGGTACACCATAGTACAACAAACATCACGAAACACGGTCCTTCTGGAGACGCTAATAGTCGCTCACAGCGTTTGATGAAACCCAAAGGATCACAATGGCCCACCAATAATCCCTATCCAGAGTCAGAAGAATTCACTGTCAGAAATAAATATTTGAAGATAATTCAATGGCACTCAGTGAAAACAGCTTAAGTTAAACGCAGTTCCTATCAACTACCTATAGACTTGATTTAATTTTGTCAAGCACTAAAGATATTTGTGTGGCCTTTGGTGTAATCTCATTAATTCTCTGGCTAATAAATTCCTTATTTCTCAAAGGCATGCTACGTGCCCATCCCATCTTAACTTTATTTCATTATCATAGTAATATAAGATAAAAATTATAAATTAAGAAACTCACATTATACAAATGTCAGCCTTCTATCACAATCATCCCTCAAGAGTCCAAATATTTTACTCAGCACTACGTTTTAAAATTTGAACGTAACCATCCGCAGCTTACATAGGTCGTGAAATTTGTTTTAATTGTTAAATTGTGATTAGTTTAAAAATATCTCAAATTCGCATTTCTTCACAGAAAAACAAAACGAATAATGTACACACGACGAAACCTTACTTTTGTCTTGGAACGGCGTGGAATTTAATCTCGATATTGAGGAAAAAACGTACAAGGTTTTTTTAATGGAGTTCGATGTTAACAAATTTCTTATCTCTGCAGTGACGAAGACATCTCGGGCGAGTGCGAAACTCGATAGAGCATACGCGCTGTCGTACGTCTTCCACAAGAATTATCTGTTTCTTCAGAATATTCTATTTCTTTACATATCCAAATTTAGGTAACGTAGTCATGTGACTAGGCATATTTAACGACAATGTACGTAACATTATAACCATCACTAAGGAAACCTAACAGTACTGAGATCTGATGTATACGTTCTTTCTATGAAATGCATAAAAGTAACAGATTAGTTTCATACCGTGAGTGACCATACTTTTCCAATTATTGAACGTGTTTAAATGGAATCTAGAACCAGATATCCATTCTAAACGGCACTGGCCGAATGTAACGCTACAAGGAATTTTAATCAAAGTTATAAATAATTTTTTTGTAACCGATCACCATGCCCTCTGCATTCAGAACCTTAGTCGTTCACTTCGATAACGTCTTCTGAAGATTGATATTTGTTAAGGGCATAAGGTTCAACTGGTTTATAATGCTTGGCGGTCCCTTTGTAGTATGTGTACTGCTTTTGGTTTACTGGTTTGAGAAGGATATTGTAAGGGTATGTTACCCACCTGTTGATAGGTTGTCAGTGCTGCTTGTAGAAGGTTCGTTTTCTTGGGTTAAACCCCGTACCCTCACCCAACAGGAATCTTTGTTACTTATTCCTTGGTTAAAATTTGTAACTTTGTAATCCAATCAGGAATAAGTTACAATTGTGAATGCATTCTTGTTCCTGAATGTGCAGGCAGGGATTCATTTGGAATACTCACTTCATTTTGGCACGTCGAAGCAGCTGATCGAGAAGCTGATTTGTGAAATACGTCACAGGTCTCAACAAAATCTGAATCTATTATTCGACGATTTTTAAATACACGTTTCACTGATATAATATTCAAGCTCATTTTATTAGGTCTTCACGCTCCACCTTATGGTCAATGTAAGTCTGTCACGTTTTGCGTTCGAAGCAGGCAACCTGAATGACCAGGGGTCATTATTTTGCAAAAATGAAGCCCAATTGTTACTAGTAATCCCACTTTTATACTTCGGCGTACCACTAAGCAATGCCTCCAACTTCCGAGTTCTTACAACGCAGGATTCTTTCGTTGGAGCCTCGTCGTCTGATTTTTCTGTTGTTCTCTGGTCCCAGGCTTTCTATTCTGTGCCCAGCGCACCGAAGCCTTTTATAACAATTTTCTGACATGCGGCCTTACCACTCATTTCCCTCCTCAGGATGCATGCTCCGTTGGGCTTCGCCGCCAACGATCGTTTCTCCAGGAACTTTGTCTCGTGGGCCCTGCTTTGGTCACAAGGCCTGGACACCTCTCTTGTTTCCACAAATTTAGTTGCAACGTGAGTGTAATAACGGTATAAAATATATATTTTAAAACATCTATGAGTAAAAATTGCCTTGGAAAACATTAGTTTAAAACATACCTATGTGATGTGACATGTTTATGAACTTTGAAACGTCTGTGTACTCCAAAGAGTGCACCTTTCCGAGCCTGTTAACAATAATCGACGCCGACGTAGACGTCTGCGCCAAAGTTGGCTCCGACGCTGATAATGTCAATGAGAGTGAAATTCCACGTTATTTATGATACGGAAACTAAAAATATCAGAGCCAATTTAATATACTACCTCTTACACAAAGTCATGTGCCCTGACCTGGAAAACGTAACCTACTCCGACGTAACAAGAAAGTCACCTTACAATTACTAAGGCGGATAGCAACTAATTGTCTGATTGTACTTTACCCAAAATTTTGCAAGTCTTTCCAAACAAGTAGCGAGGGATTAGTTTCGTAGGGTTAAACTGCATTTATACATGTATCGTTTACATAATTTATTTCAGCTTTTATTGGTATTACCAACCAAGTCGTTTAAGAAATTAGGGTTGTGATGAATAAATTAGTAAGCTATCGTAGCAGTTGGACAACGCCGTTCACATGAGTGACAGTGACGTGAGAAAACCCCCTTATAATGATGGCTTGCCGTAATAAGATGCCAGCACTGAGCTATGTTAATCCCCACGTCGGTTGAGTTTCCATTCGTACAACCTGTCACGTTGTAAAACACCTGCCCCATTTTACACTGGAATACAATAGTTATTAATGGACAAACAGGCTCGTAATCCCTCGTCCCATAACGCTATATGCATTCTATTGTTTCAATACTAAACTATCCACGTGAAATATTCGCTGAGTGAAATGTGTTATGTCTGTGATTATACTCGTGCTACCAGTAGAACGTCACACACAACACAGCTGGACTGGAAGTACGCTGTGAATCTTCCATTTCATATCCAATGAACAAGATTATAATTTTACATTTTGTTTCATACAGGTTTGATACTTAGAAGATGGCTACCCTCTCCTAGAATTTCACCGACAACTCAGACTTCCCTGTAACAGGGTGATGTGCACTGATGATGGAGACAGCAAGGACCTCTGAAATGCTGGTAAACTTCTACAAGGCTGCGCGGCGCTACAACCCAGAAGACAGCCATCTTCTGACCCACCTCCAGTCCTACAAGTTGGACACAGCATTACGATATATTGGTTTTATAAGGATCCACAACGTTATTTGTCCATGTCCACTTTAAAATATATAAAACTATTACAACTTTCTACGTCGTTTAGTCGAGAGATATGAATTTTAAACTATTATGGTACCTGACATATCCAAACCCTTAAACATTAAAGTATACAGAATTACAATTTTATATCTACATTAAAATTAATTTGGAATTTATTTCTACCGTTCCGTGGTAAAAATATATAGTGTATCTGTTGCCTTCTGTGGGTCTGAAACAGTTTTATTCTGTCCTCTCAAAATCATGTACAAAAAATAACAAAAATATTAGTTTACCTGTTGCTTTATATGGACATTAAACTTATCTTCCGCTTTTAATTATTGGGTTTATTTAGTGAAGCGTTAACGAATGCGAGGTTTATAAACCGTCGACCAGTACGACCGTTGTGAATGATGGAAAATAATGAAGGTGTATATGTAATATATAGCACCAGTTAAAAAACAGTTTTTTAATCAGTGAGGCAGTGTTTATGACGTGTCATAACCATTTTCTATCTAGCTGTTTACTTATTACAACGAACTTAAATAAAATTCAATTTTTGTCTAAATTACTTTAATCTCAGATTTATTCGAATTAACTTCTCTGGAATCGTATAAAACAAATAAGAGACGCTCTTAATTGTGTAAATTTCTCGTTCTTCCAGGTTTGGGAAACTAAATATTTGACCCAGCATAAGAATTCCATGTAAGTGAGACATATTTTGGTAAATCGCGACTTTCCACATCATATCTTTTACAGGTAAGCAAGAAATTAAGACAGACGACAGATAACCACATGCACAGCTCCAGTAAATATAACATATCCAGCCTTCTCTCCATGAATTCAAAACACCTCAGGATAAGGTCTAATAGCGGCCTTTGGCGGAAACGGTAATAAAAACATTCGACTGTCATAAATGTAGGGAACTTAATTACTTCACGAGCAATTATCTTCACAGACTGTGTGACTAACTATCAGCATCTCAATAAGAACTTCGCATGATAGTTACTTGGTTATTTAATTGGAGCTGGTCTTGAAGACATAAATGTAAGCAATGAGAATATTTTACTGCAGTAGAACAACGTCCATTCGCTCTATCTTCTCAGGAAGACACACATTTCATTTTAGTCGGACATTCTGAAGGGAGAAGACCACTCAAGAGATGGTGTTTAACATGGATGTTAAAGAACGAAGTTCTGACTGTGTGGAGTTGATTTCTATCGCTCTGGGTAGGGTCCAGTGACAGGAACTTCTGAACACCGTAATAAAATTTCGGGTTACATAAAAGGGTGGAAAACATCTTGACCAGCTAAGCGACTATTAGGTTCACAAGAAAGAATGTGTTTCGTGCTGTTAGTCAGGGAGGGAACTGACCTCGACTCGTACGCCTTCCACTTTGTAGCTTTACTTCACGGGTTCCGAACGTGGCACATATCGGTAGAACTCTTCGTTGTCCTTGTACCATTTCACAGAGTAAAGTTTATCGCCACGAAGTTCGTATTGGCACTCCAGCAGTGCCATGTCCCCGCGAACCTTGTACTGAGGGACACTGACCCGTAGAAGCTTGAGAGACAGCACTCCGCCTGTGAAAAGAAACACGAATCAATCAACACAAAGGAAGGAAATGAGCACTGAACTGTGAGATCTCTCACTGAATTAAGCGTTTGATTGACACATTCGCGGATCGTTTATCAATAACATGGGATGGGAAGTTCTGGCTCCAACAGCGGTCCCTTGTGAGCACGTTATTGAGGATTCGCGCCCCACGAGAGGCAGACAAATTCTTGGGCACGTGAATAGTTATCTATTCAAGCAGTTGTCTGTTTTATCGAGTTTTGAGGTACATAGCATCGACTACTGCTCCACTGTTGGATTATAAATTCGAAAGATTCTGGAAAAAAAGCTGTCGTGGTTCATAAAATATTGTTCCGCCATCGAAATGCAGGAGAAAATTACGATAAATCTCAGTCTTTCCTTCGCCACGGCTCTGACACACACCCTGTGTCTTATCTAGTAGGTAAAATGGCGGGAGTCCAATAATGCATGCAGCTGTATTTCCACGCCCTATATACCAGTTTCTAACTGCATACTTAGATAAGAGCGCCTCTCTGCCCTCAAGCTTAACACAAGGAAGGACCTGCAACTAAAGAATGAAGAATTTCAATGAACGATAAAATAAAAACTTTTAGAATCACAGAACTACTGTCTCATTTTAAGAAATCCTACATTTTTATTCTGGCTGTCTGATAAATTTCGAGTTTTCTACAATAATTTTCTCTTTCTTCACACATTACTATCTGTACACTGACCTAAAATAGTACTCAACTGATTATTTCAACATTCTTCCTAGTCCAAAAACGCTCGTTTATTCTCATACTCAAAACAATGTTATTAAAAGTTCGTTCGTCATGAAAATACCATAAAATACCACGTACGTAACTTCAATTTGAATTTCATTTTCATATAACAGTGATAGCAGCGTATAATAAGAAAGTCTCGGTGGATTTTGAAACCATTAACTCTTTAAAGCTCAATGGTAACATCCCTTAACATTCAGTAACGCTTTATTTTGTTAGCAGTGTATTAATTTTCTTTTCGTGGATACTCATAAAAAAAACAGATTATTTCCCTAAAGAGCATAATCCAATTGATTTTATAATAAGGAAATGTGTTATCTTTGCGAGAGTAAATGAATTTTGGAATATTATTTAGATGACATGTGGCTTCAAAGTGTTACAGTCAACAGATCTTTAATTCCACTGGCTCCAACATTGCAATGCTTGAATACGCTGGGTAGGAGAAAGTAGCTCTTCTGAATCAGGGCAAAGAGTAAATGTGCTGACTGCCTGCTTAACCTAAAAGAAAAGTACACACAACTTTTCTAGTCAACATAACAGATAATGCAGTTGATTCCCAGTTTCTGCAGTGACTGAATCAGATTGACTACTTTTGAGGTATTCGAGGTTTACACGGCGATGCGAGTTCAGACTGTGATCTTCTGGTTTCATTCCATGTTTTCGGAGAAGCATGCTGCCTCTACCTTCAGAACCGAAATCAATTCTGAAGAATGTGGCAGCGTTTACCTCCGAAACGTCGGCATAAAACCAGAAAACTACACTGCGCAAGAATTCAGTAAAACATAGTATATTGGCTTGTACTGACTGGATAAAACCTGTCTTTCTTCTGTAGATAAATAAATATATTTACCCACTGCAATCAATGATAGGTTTCAAAATCCCACAACCAATATACAACTTTACGTCAAGGTCACATGTACAGGAATCTCAGTGACTATAAATAAAGAATAATAAAACAATGAAAGTTAAAAGTCGCCTCAAAACAATAAATGAAAGGATGACGATTCAAAAGGAAGAAGGAAAATATAAAAGGCACACAATATCAATAATTCCTCGTGCAAATGAACACAGAAGTTGCGAAATTCATTTAATTCACGTTGAATAAAGAAAGTTGACTAAAGATGATTTTCTTCTGGGTTATTGCGCCTTGTAGTCTGATGATGGTGAAACGTCGGTAAACTTCTACCAGACTACAGGGTGCAACAACCGAACCATCTTCAAACTGACCGCCGTGAAAACATAAAATCCTGCAGAGAAAATGGACGTTCTTGGTACTTGGTGGCTTCAACAACATTTTAATTTATTCGGGCCTCTTACCGCTGGTGATTACTGTAGTGTATTGGACGAATCAGGAGCTGCGGCTTTCGGGCAAAGTAACGCACGAATTGCAGACGGAAACAACGAACCGGAAGCAGAATCGATAAATAGCCCCACTCAGTATTACCCCGGTTAACACCACCCCTCGGTGGAATCGGGAGCATGTTACCTGCGATCCATTGCGTAATTAGTGGTTTCCAAGCAGCTAGACCTTTCTGCGAGAACAATAAAACGAATTTCAGAAAGAACAAAGCATTCCATGCCCTTACCATAACTCTTTTATGGAGTTAACAAAGAAAGCTATGAGAATTACTTCTATTACGTTGCGTTTTAAAGCACATAAAGACAGAACATAAATTCGCGTATATTAAATTATCTCGTAGTATGAGTTAAACAGGAATGGAAAATAACATTTACTGCTTATCGTAACGTTTAACCCAGATTATTTCATGTTCCAGAGTAAAATACGTTAACAGTTACAAACACATTCGTGTTAAACCAAGATACTGATTTTTAGGATAATAGATGTCAATATCACGCAACTAGAGGACATTCCACGTTTGTATTTCTCAAGTTCATAGCACTGATACCAAAATGTCGGTCTAGTAAAACTTTGACGTGAGAACAAATATAACATGAGATGTTCAGATTTTGTATGCAATGTTTTCGTCAAAAAATGTATGTTTTTTACTGAGGACGTATTCCGTATAATGTATATAATAACGTTTTAATCACTCCAAATCTATATTTAATTTCCGGTTATGATTTCGATTATTAGCAATTTTTCTGTGTTATTAATGGATAGAACTGCGATAGAAATAGTGAGCACGCCTTTAAATTCTGTAACAATGTTTTGTATGTCAGTAAATACGGACATAGCGGAGTTTTTTTCTGACAAATCTAAACCTGGACCTGCGTTTTAGTAAAAATTATGCACAAAAGTAAATCTCTTTACATTTTAATTATCACTGGTAATTTATAGTCAGTGCTAGGTTCGACGTATTAAGTGAAGCATTTGGAATAAAAGGTTATATGGGCTATTGCTGCATTGATATTGATGATAATGATAATGATAATGACAACAGCAGCAGCAATTGTAGTATGTAACAATTTCCCGAAACTTTTTCATTTTCTGAACTCTTATACTACATTGTAATTCATTCTGTAGTTGTTTAATATAATAAACGATTACAGGGAATGAAGTTCTAAAGTCTATCCTAATACCATTCTTAACCTCATGTGGTGTGTGTCATAAAAGAATTTCTGACGACCGAGACTTAGCAGAACAACAACTTTATTTACATTATACGACATATCACAACCAATTTTAAGCCACGCTGGATTCCATTCCAGTCCCCCATTTGACATGATGTTTTACGTACTGCCTGTAACAAATGTTACTTTAAGTTGACAGCCCAAGTTTACCTTTTTCATCATACAACACATCTCGTTTCATGAGCCCTGTGTCTAGGGGTCGATTTATTTTTCTTGAGATCACAGAAATAAATATTGTACGTTACCTCTCAGCAGTTCAAATTCTATTTGTTATTTTCAACAGTAGAAATTGTACGTTATCATCAAAATATACTCACAGAACAATATTTCTTTGGCTATAAACCTTCAGGGTAAGCTTTAAAAATAATCTTAAGAGACACTCTCACAGTTGTCACTTAATCAAACCAAGACATGAACACTACACAATGGCCGATCGTCGACTTAGTAGTTAAAGGAATTTCTACTTCATATTTCGGAGCGAGGCTTAAATGTGTCGATTCTAGATATGAAATCCACCTCTCACAATGACTTCTCTCTCGGAGAATCCTAGAATACTTGTCGGATATACGTTATTCATAATAGGCATGTTACTTTAAATTATACTTTACAATCTCCTTTGAATTGTAGTTATGAAACTACAACGATACTGAAGCTAGAGTCTGCATCCATCTTCAGGTAGAAAAACAGGGAAGAGGATATTACGCTAATCTGTAGGCGACCCTTGGCTAAGCCAGACACAGGCTAGTCTAATTTATATATTATAACGCCCCATCGATAGAAACCTTAAAACTTCGATTGTAAAGTATCGCTTCATAATCCAAGTAGTCGATCTATTTACCACCATATTCGAAGTCATGTTTTGAATGCGCTTAACCGATTCCCAGGCGAAGTAGTCACGGGAGTAAACAGGAACGTTATTTTCTTCTTCAAAGCCAAGAATCTGCTGTCACAGTATGAGATCACAACTGCATTGTGGTCACGAGATGTCTCTGTGACCACTGATAACTTCTCGTTAAATACCAAACTTGTGTGGCAGTGTTCCTCCTGCCACTAATGGAGCCAGATTCATTAAACAACCAATCCACTTTACTTCGTCCGCCTTCGTCTCTCCACGCCTGCTTTCTCAAATTCTGTTTCCTTTCGCTTTGTGAAACTGAAGAAAACGTTTCCTATTGATCTCTTGCTTCTAATTTCAACATCTCTTAAAAGTAATGAAACTAGATATAATGTGAGTCGACATAAAGATTACTAGCAAAAGTCACAATTCATGAATTTCTCATAATGTTGAAGACCCGGACATAAAACTACTTCAATCTCGGTCGAGATTGTAAAATCTCAAAACTGCTTTCAAAATTTTGTACTAAATATACTGAATCATGCGAATAAAACAGATGTAAACTGCATTGTAACTCTGAATAAGAACATTCAACATACTACACAAAAATTCATGTTGTCGTCTTTCCAAATAATGTTTGAATTATTAAAACATCAATCAACAAATCTCGTTAAAAACTACAAAGAAAATGTGTATACCCACAGTATTTAAAAGTAATTTACCTCAATTATTTGATGTATTTTGTTGTTGACATTACGCGGTCGCTGAAGCCTCATCGGGTTTATGATGCCAAGTAGAGGCAGGTATCCAAAGCACTAGGGCGTAGTATAGAAGTGTAATTAACGTGTCCCTCCCGTGCTTGGTGCATTAGAACGTAACTGATACATTTTATTTAAACGTTTAAACGAAGAATAGAAAATATACGCCCAGAAGATCAAATACCACAAAAAGAAGGCAGAGAGAATATGTAATTAAGAATGGAAGAAGGATGCAAACAGAAAACAGAACTGAAAAAATAAAAAAAATAATAAATGACTGATCTGTTAATGTCACAAAAATGGCTTCATTTGGTTTCGAAAATGTTTGGGGGAGGAGAATTCTTCATAGCGTGTATTAAAGAAAAGCCCGTACGCAGTGATTATTTAACGAAAACACAAGGACATTTGCGGAAATAAGTGAAACGTACAAGAAATTTCATACAGAAAAAGACGTATTTTACTGTCGTCCACACATAACACTACAATATATTAATTAGATCAGGACGTAGTTTCACTGGATTTGTTTGGTGAAAAATGTTCAAATTTCTGGCTAATTTTTAGAAATGAAGGTGACAGATTATTGGAGAAGAGTGAATCACCTTTTCCTCAATCTCAGATATGTTTCACTCAAGTGAGCTTGAGAAAACCTGTCAAGTTTTACGCAGAAAAATTTTACTCTCCACTTCAAAATACTTTTATGAAAGTGCCTAATGCCACAAAATTTACAGATCGGAGGGCAGTTTGATTAACTGCAACACAGTCGATTCCTTAAGGAGTATTGTTACGGGGGGGGGGGGGGGGGTGAGAAATTCACACACAATTTGATTCAAAAAGACCACAGTTACCGAACATGGTTCATCATACAAGAGAAATATATATATAGCTTAGTAATAGCATCCTTGTAACAGCATGGATTTTATTACGTGAATAAAGAGAGCTTAATGTGAATGTAGACTTACTGAGGTCTTTATCGCTCGGACAATGACCGTGGGTTCAAATCTCACTCAAGGTATCGATTTTTGTGTTGTCCTGTCCTGGACAACAGCATTGCGACTGGCCGATTCTACCGAATGTCTAAATAGATTAAGAAAGCTCCCATACGAGACCAGGCCAAGGTTTTTTAAGCACTGTAGCACCAAGGAAAGAATCAAGCAAATATGTTCAGTGGTAGAACCAGGAGCGTTGAAAATATCTGATTTGTAGAGTGAAAGATAATAGTAAATTGATGTACATTATCAGTGAGTCATTTAGCACTTGGTAATTGTACATAAGAATGTTTCACTGTAAGGGGAGAAAATACAATGAATATTTGGTCGTAAGAGATTACATAAGAGGAGAGCAAAGACATTTTTTAGATTAGGACCTTCATAATCTGTACTCTTCACCGAATTATTAATATTGTCAAATCTAGGAGGAAAAGATAGGTGGCGCATATAGAACGCACGAGTAATATGGGAAATGCATAAAAAATATTTTGTCAGGAAATCTGCAAACAAGAGGTCACTTGGGAGACATGCATTGACGAGAGAATGTTAAAATTGATACAGCAGCAATGCAGTGCGAAGGAGATCTAATTTACCCGATTCAACGTAGGGTCCAGAGGAGGCTGGCAATTTGTTGACTAGCTTGAGATTCTGTTGGATGATGATATTTATTACTGGGATTCATTCTCATTAATCACAGGTCTCTTATTGATGGATTAAATTGTTTATATGTTCAACTTATTCAATATGTTTCGTTAAACATACTGCAGTCCCAGTTTTGCATACAAAACATTATAGAATGAGAGCACAAAAAATACTCTTCTCGACTCGGTGGAGTTTGAAGAGGAACGTGACGTGGGTTATGCCCCAAATGATTTAATTTCATTAGCGAAACAACATACGAGAAAGTACAGAGCGGACAGCGTGGGATAAGACCCAGTGATCCCTCCTCTACTTTTCAGAAAACAATAAATATCATACTAAACAGGTTAGCAGGAAAGTAACGCCTCTTCCTTGAATGCGTAAGGTACAAGAGGAAAGTTTCTTCTATGAACCTGCTTATTCAAAGCACCCTTTTCGCTTAGTTATTCTCAAAGCGAATTCCAGAGAGAAATTCCCACAAGCGACTACACCTTCCCTACTGGTATTCCTCGTCAGCTTTATTTACATTACATCAAGGATGAGATAGAAGAGGACTTTAGCACGTATGGAAGTAATGAGAAATGTACACAAAATTGTAGTTGGGAAACCTGACAGGAGGAGAATACCTGGGATTTCTTAAATTCCTTTGAGACTAATCTTCTCAGATACAGTCGTTAAATAATGCGAAGATCTGAGAAGCATCACGCCAATGTTAGATGCTTTCGCAGAGAAAGTGCGAAGAGCTTTTTCTCCTTTTCTCTTCGTGTGTTTATCCCCATGCTAATTAGAAAACTGACAAACTGAAATTTAACAAAAACGCTTTTTATTAAAATGTTATGATATATTCAAAATATGGTTAAAATGAGACAATGATAACTAGCACATACCTAACCTAACCCGAAGATTTCTCTTATTGTGTACAGTATATTAAAACAAAATATTTCAAAATGCAATTCACTTGAGCTGATTCGCTTGAAATATACCACGTAAATTACTCTAAGGTTCAACCGTTAATGCTGAACTGCAGTTGAAATTGCCAACCACGAGTTCGAAGATAGGGACACAAAACGCAATCATCTGACATGGCACATTCTGTACATTAACAAAACGTGTCAGCTGATTGATATCGGAAAATAGTTTCCGACTTCACGAAACATTTACCTCCCAGTGTTACATTAATCATCAGCTTCACTCTATGGTCAGCTGTTACACATCTGAAGTCTAAAGTTTTCTATCCTTAATCAGATATTTGAGATTCTAACGGTGGTCAAGATGTCGATAGTGGTTTTGCACGTAGTTAATAACGTTTCGGAGAAACGTGTTGTCTCCATCTTCAGGGCGACATTTTGTAATCACCTGCAACACCACACAGAATAGCAATTTCTAAGACCACAATCGAGATGTGTTCATCAGTTAACGCTCTTAATTATGTCTTTGTTACAAATCAAATATTTAATCGAGATACACTCTCGAGATAACACGTCTGATGTGTTCTTAAATGTATGTGGATCGAATCGTTGCCACATCACTATATTGATTTTCATTAAAACATTTACATTCATAGGGCTATTGTGATAATATATTCTTACACAATAACTTGAAAGTTGTGTAACAGTGCTAGTTGATGCCAACAGAAGTTAGTCGGAACGTGTCAGCAATGAGTTTAATGATCTAAGTCCGTAAATCTGTGTTGGCTATGGTCTTACTTTGTCCTTTAAACCTAATGTCCAGTTTTAAGCAACTATGGAGCTTCATTCTCCACCTATCTCATTTTGCATTCATCAGCTGCTTTTCTCCTCTTTGCTACAATCTGATCCAAGCCTTGATATTATCTATTTTAACTATGCAATTATCTAAATATCACTAAGGGTTGATTTTCAGACTCTGTATTAACAGGATGATTTATGTTGCGGCGACTGGGATGAGTAAGGTTGTTAAGAACGTCGCCAAAATAACCTTGTCTCGGTTTATTTAAAGATAGGTAAAACCTGAGAGAGAAGATTAAACGGGTACATCTCGATCACAGATCTCGAGAGTTTCACTAACCCCCAGAAAGGCTGCAGTAACTGCAAAGCGCGCAAATATCCGCAACCCGAACGACAATCACAGCTTCGACAAAAGTAGACAGTTCCCGTGACCTCAGGCACAAGACCGTACTCTGATAATGTGATTTGATCTTTGAGAATTAATACAATTCTGAAGCCCGTACGAGGTGCGATCAGAAAGTTTCAAGACTGCGCCTATAAAAACCCGTACACTTATCTCAGGTATTAAATTCATCCATCACCCTCGAAGTAGTTCCCCTGGGAGTGAACACAACGATCCCAGCGCCGCTGCCAAACCTGGAAGCATCCCTGGAAATCTTTCTTTGTCAGCCTGTCAAGCACCATCTGCGATTCTGCCTGAATCTCTTCTATCGTCTCAAATCTCCTTCCCTTTAGCTGAATTTTCATCTTTGGGAAGAGGAAGAAGTCACACGGTGCTTAGAAAGGAAGTTGGGGTCGGTTCTTGCAAGATCTTTGAGCTCCTGACAAACGAGAAGTCGATTCTGCTTCTGGTCCTCAGACAGGATACGTCGCATGTGGAGTTCTTCCTTTAGAATCAGCTGACAGGTCCCATAGCCTATCCCAACAATGTCGCACAAGTCGTTGATGGTACGACGTCGATCTTCGTAACATTTTCGGGCGTTGTGCTCGAAGATGGTCGTCCAGAACGCTCGTCATCATCGACAGAGGTTCGACCATTTTTAAAACGTGAATGCCACACAAAAGTTTGTGCACGACCCATTGCGGACTCCCCAAATGCTTGCTTGAGCATTTCATAGGTTTCCGTAGCCGTTTTGGCGAGTCTTTGGCAAAATTTGATGCACACGCCATTCCGAAATCGCAGGAGGGTCGGTGTAATGCACTACCAAAACGCCCGTAACTAAGAAACAAATGCTAATTCGATGATGCCAGATGGCACACTGATTCACTATGAATGTAGGCCGCACCCCCTAGCGGCGGAAGCTCGTACTACATCCGGTTCGCCCGCTATTGACACAGTCTTGAAACTTTCTGATCGCACCTCGTATTTAGACGCGAAGCGACTCTACCATTACTTGCATTCTGTGCACGTGATGTATTAAAAGTCGAAATAAAATCTTCTACTTGCATAAAACATGATTTATGTTTTTCACATACTTATTCTGTCAGTCCCAGGTCTCGAAATTTTGTCAGCTGCATTCATTAAATTAATTAACTCTCTTCTCTTATTTTAAATCCTTCTACCTTCATTTCACCAATATTTGATTGCTAGAGACATGATCAAAAACAGCGCAGTCACAGTCACAGTCACATGAAAATAAGAACAATTGAATAACGTCTGGGCTGTAGCTAAACTTAATTAATTTCCAATTCCACGCTGGGGGTCGAATTGAACAGAACACAAAAGTGTTGCTCGTCTGACAGGGGACTGCGGGACTGCCATTCTATTCCCCTTACTCTAGTCTGCGGATTGGGATCGTACCAAGAACTGAGTTAGAGGGATACTGCAGCCAGGGTACAAATTATTCACTACTCCACCAGGAAGTGAATTAGGATGACGTCAACCCTAGCCCTTATCAATCAAATTGACACTTTTAGATAGCGTACATACCACACAAACACAGGATGTGCCCGGCATGACTCATAAAAAGGACATAACATCGTTCTAAACATTAGAGGACAGAGCATTTTTTCCAAGAAACATAGAATAATTTAGGATTCCTCACGAGCAGCGTTCTTGTGTTGTTCACTGTCATGACGTTCGAGCGCGAATTCATTAAGTAAATACGTATATGGCAAGCTTTGCCAAAACGATGTAAACACATTTAAGAATCCATTGTACCCGACTTTCGTCAGCTGTGTGAAAATGAGAACATGTGGCATCAACAAGGCAGATAGCCCCCGCATTGCAATTGTGGTGTCAGGACAACAAATTTCCCGACCGATGGACAGGACCCGGAGGATATGTTGAGTGCCCCCAAGGTACCAGATTTAACCCCGTCTGTTCCTTTGCTGTGGCGTTACTAAAGAGACGCAGTGTACAGCACAAAGCCTGCATAAGTTTCAGAGCTTCAGAAGAAAATAAGAATTAATACGTCTTGCTTAGTCGTCCCAGCATCAACATTGGTTGTCGCTTGTCAGTCTGCGCCACGAAGCTAACTGTAGTCATTTTCAACACACATATTAGATTAGAAAAATTTACGTAATGCCAATGCTGATGTATGAATTGCATTAGAAATTATGGTACTAACTGTTTTTGTATTCCTCTTAACTTTATAACATAATATTCATTACATCAGTATTTAATCACATTTAATATTTACGTCACTAAACCGAACATTGGCGTCTATAATCGTTGTTCATCTTCATTTCACTTGAAATTACGTACCTTACACTTTTTAAAAACGTTTCTTTAAACATTCTTCATAATAAAATTGATTATACATCAAAAGTTGTGACCTTCATCAGATATATTACCGTTCAATATAAATGTTAAAATCAGCAAATAGAGAATAAATCACATAATTATGCAATTAAGCGAACAGAAAACGTCGTAGCACGACCTGTAATTTTGTTTCTGGGGATAAATATTTAAGATAAAAATCCCTTGAGCACAAATAGGACAACAGTCCTTAATAATTAGTTTGTACACTGAGCCTCTCTGAGTTCGTTCTATTGTACCACTGACATGCTAAAATCAATAACTGCGTTCACTTGACATTTTATATTTCCTCTCGTTCGTCATATCTACAAAAAATATTAATACCAGGTGCTGGCTCTTTTGCATTGCATTGACTTATCAATAAGAAACCTGCTGTGTACCTACGGCATTTGTTAATTTGGGCCGTTCTCAAACACCATTTAAAATCATTACATTCCCACTCCTATACAAAAAAGATAACCGACAATTAAACTTCTGAGAAGGCATTAACTCCATGTTTAACCCACACGCTCTGCGAACTTATAACAGAACGCTATATAAATCACAGCCACGTCAAACTAAGTCTCTTTACTCAAAACCAGGCCACTGACAGATACGTAAAAGCATTGTAATCTCGTTTTGGTTCAGTTAAATAACACTGACAATTTTTAATAAGAGTTAACACTCTGGTCTTCCGTTATAGTATGATGTAACTTTCAATTCCGAGAGGCGAACACAGTTCCATGTGCCATATAAATAATCTGGAATGCTTATGAGGTTATTGTTCGCGACCTCCATCTATGGTGTGTTCAGAAGTCAAGGCATCATAATTACCCGGGTATCTAGTACCAATCTAGTACCCACATTGCTCATCTGATCTTCTGTTCCAGGCCTAAACAAAATTTATTCACAAATGTCCACGACAGAAATTTCTCTTCTGTTGGCTTTGAAGTGACTTTGTGTTCCGCTGTTCCCTGACAACGTTATGAGTGCTATGTGCATTTTCCGGCATGTAAGGAGCGAAATGCATGTGAATTTTTTGTGGTAACATTTATTTCGTAAGTTTAACAATTCATTTCAGAAATACGAAATACTTATCAATATTTCGTTCATCTTCGTTTTAAAAGATTTAATACAAGAATTATCAAAATATTTTCATAAAGACACGACCACTCCCACCCCTCCCCCCAAAACTAAACTATCAGTTATCCATCAACCAATCAATCAGTATACCCAACAGTGCCATCTGTCCCTCACTACGAACATAATTCTCTCGCAAGACACAAAAGCAGCCTATAACTATTTTATGCTAAACTCTGTTAATGTACGTATTGATCACTGTGCGTAACAAGGATTGTAAACTGAATACAAAGTTCGTTAAAATCAAACGCTAGATTATTAATAACGCGGTTAAGATTTGAAAGGGCTACTCCCACTAGCATTCTAGGTTAATAAATTTATTAGCAAGTGCGAGCTGACTTACAGCCAAGGCTATACAAACACAGAAGCAGAATTGTATTAAGCGCCCACAGCCGCGTTCCTACGACAATGGATTCACAAACGAAATGTGTTCCGGCTGAATTCACTTTTAATAATATTTCATGTTAATTTCTGATCCAAAAATAACTTAAAAGGTCTACAAATTCAAGTTTCTAGATAGTTACATTTCTTCGTAATTTTATAGTACGTTCAGATCAACAAACAGCAAACTAAAACAATAGAACAATACATCATTTAACAACAGAAATCAGACTTAAGTTTTACGCAACTGTGGTCTCGTGTGAGGATGACTTCAGAGAGATTAAACCATCTAAATGCGACTGAAACGGGATTCATGAGATCAAGACAGACATAAGTTGAGAAACAAAATATTTGGACTATAAAACATTAACAAGATCTTAGACAAATACAGAACAAAATGGCAGAACACGTGCAGAACATACAATGAGACCTAATACAAACAAAAATTCGATAGTACGTACTACATCGAAATAAAGAAGAAATATACGGTAATCTGAAATAGACGGACACTAGTCACAAAGGACCAGTGCCACTAGCTGAAAAAGAAATTAAAGAAATTAAGACATATTTATGTTCAGTAGCGCAAAAAATATTTAGATACTGTCATCAAGTGTATACACATGAGAACATTAATAGACAATTAATAAACAAATTTGAGAGAGAAACACGGGTACTCGAGTTATAGCTATCTCGATGTTAACGCGTGGATGTAATACCTGGGCCCCTCAACAAAGTGCATAGAAAATAAGTCTGAAAGATTCTGACAACTGTAAGTTGTAGTATACTACGTAAAAGTGTTATTTTGTACTTTGTATAACGCCCATATTTCAATCGAATTAAGATTTGAACTAAATTTGACAGCCCAGAGAATTTTAGTAAGTAATTCCACTTGTTACAGAGATGTGGGAAGATTATAATAAATTCTTCTCGGGCTACCAGACGCGTAAGGTCGCTTAATGAAGAAAACGCCAACGACTCGAGAACCATCTTCGTCCTCGTTCTCAGGGTACTGTAGTACCCTGAGACAGGCTGGCTGCTAGCCCGAGAAGAATTTATTATACTTCGTCGCCGTGAAAGCTTCAGATCGTACAACATCGGAAGATTCATCCGAATCGGAATGTGTAACGACTTACCCTGCGCAGCATAACGACGAAAATTTGAAACGAAAAAGATGGTGACATCTTGACACACGCTGTTACTTCAGATGCAATCACAGAATTCAGGAAAATCATTACTTTTCGGCACTTCAGAATTACTGTTCATGATTCTACGAGCAATATTATGAGCACAAATTACAGCAATATATTCCGTCTGACCAGAAACTGCCAGTGGGGGACTACGAAAATTCTGCTTTGCAGACAGGTGACGTTAGCTGCACAATTATACAGTACCGCATATGCTCCCCATTAGGGCCTTCGTAGGATGTAAATATTCACGAGCGCCCTTTGGTCAAACAAATAAATTTCTCAGACTCAGTCAACTGGTGAATCATTACGGTGGGCCACAAAGACCATGGGGGTAATTAACCTCACGAACTTTTATGCAACATTGTCGCTTAAAACGCGTTAACAAAACACATCTAAACATCTTTTTGTTAACTGATTAGGACTTGTAGAAATGAGATCAGGGGTGTTCCCATATAGAACACATTCTTTACAGATGCATTCATTATCATCGTCCTTTACATTAATCAATTGCAGAAAAAATCTGGCGTGACAAACCTAATATGGACTGCCAGTATTTATAATGTACAGTCACACGGTTAGGCACATTTCCTTTGTGACAGTGAAGCTGCACACATTTGATACAGACTACGTTCGCCGAAAATTCGCTCACGAAGTGATAAAAACGTAAATTTAATAGTACCTTGCGAAATTTTAAGTCCTGTCACGTTCCGTGCATAAATCCACAAACAATGGCCCCCAAAATGATTCATTCCTTCCCGCGATAATATCCAATGACTATTACACCGTCCTTCTTCAACGTTTAATCTCTTGCACAGTATTCTGAGAAAACACGTTGATTTCAGAGTAAAACAATTAACTAACATACAGAGCCCATGTTTTTATAATACATTCATTTACCATTTCCACAACTCAGTGTGTTAGAAAGCTGAGTGGGGTTGTTCAAAATTTGGTCAAACATACGCCTTAGCACACTGACAAAGAGGACAATAGCCCTACAAAGTGATAGTCACTAATACAATTCTCAGATTAAAAATATAATAATTAAATTGAAAGATAACTGTCCGACCTCGGTTATTTCAAAATAGCTCCCTCAGACTTCCAATTCCCCGCGATTGCCTAAAATATCATAGATAGTGGCATATCTTACAAATGTTACTGAGGAGCCAGAAATGACCTAGTAGCGAATATCTGAGTACCCTTGACCTAAATAAACAAACGACTGCAAATTAAACCAGCTAAACGGGACCATCATCTTGGTGTACGATAATCTATGTCACTGTCTATACCAATCATGTTCCCTAGTTTGAAACATCACTTGAAAACCGCTCTTTATAAACGATGTTTTACCACATAATGACTTGTTACGTTCTGTATGAAGTGCCATGTACTCAATTTCAGTGGTGTTGAAAGCCTCCAGCATTGTCATTATGAACTGCAACAGCTGTATTAAAACTCGACGATCAAACGACCATATTCAATACGATAGATGCTTAATGGCAGCCTCGTTATGACAGTAATTGCCCAAGGAGCTTGGTCGAAAAAGGCTTAACACCACACACCACGTGCACTACAACCGAAAGCGAGGCGAACAAGATAGGTGATGGTAATTCAAATTCAGTGCCTGTTAACAATCTAGCCAATAATCCTATTTCCCCTAATATCAACCATTTATTTTATTTCTAAACAAACTTCCTTACTATCATGTATATATATCGTCACCATACTTATCTGTTTATTTATATATTTATTTAGGGGTTATTTAACGAGATCGTCAGAAGATCATTCAGATTAACAGTAATCTTCATTACAACGTTTCTATCTCAAGACCTCTCCAACTGAAGCAACATCGTCCAACAAAATACTCGATCATCCACTATCATCACTCCAAATTTTAGTACTGAGTTGGAGAATGTACAATTCTTTACCGCCATGTGCAAATTCACAGCGTGATAACTGAGACGTGGACACATTTATAATTTCACTTTTAAGGGTTGTTCTTCGCATTGTCCCAAATCGGAAATATTTGTGAATTTGTAGTCCGTTCCTATGTGTATTTGAAAAGGCAAAGCCTCTAGTCACCCAGAAAAAACACAACACAGTAAAAGTGGAAATACATCGGTGACTCGAGTGGGATAAGAACCGACGATCCGAATTTCCGTGGAGCCAAGACTTTCATTAAAATCCACGGCCACTGTGATCGGAACATGAGTAATTTTATATTCATTAATTAAAACCTAAATTAGAAGTATATTATCTAAATACCATCACGCTTTGTAATATCCATTATGGATATTTTGGTATTAATGAGTTCATGCTGGTCACAGTGGTCGCGGATTCGAGGGTTACTGTTTAGCTTGGATAATGGGACCGTGAGTTCGAATCCCACTCAAGACATTGTCTTTCTGTGTTGCGTTGTCCTGTCTACACAGAGGCCTTTCGACGGGCTGATCAATCTTCCAAGGAGTCCTGCAAAGATTCCAAACAGATTAAGAAACCGCCCACGTGTGAGGAGGCCAACGTCAGTTAAGGAACATAAGGCTACAGGTAACAGATACCACCGAGTTAAATCATTTGCGTAATTAATATCACGAAAGTTCTATCTCAAGCTTCTTCTTGTTTATTCTGGGATATCCGTTAACTTAATTTGCATTCGCACTGATCCGAGAGAGCCCATATTTTATAACATAAAACTTAAACTTCATATCAAACTCACTTGCAATTCATTAAGTTTCGCCAGCATAGATCATACAAATTAATTGGGACGGGTCGCTGTTAAAGTAAAGCTGTCCACAGTACACGCCGTGGAAGTGTTTTCGCGGGGTTTGGGGGATGGAGATGTATCTTCTTGTTCCTGACCGCGGCAATAGATGGGGTGGTGATTGCTCAGCGTCACGCCCCGGCCGCGCTAGGTGGGACCCAAAGCCACTCTGGGCGAAAAGAGAAAAAATCTTTGGCTCTGCCCGAGATCGAACCCCTGTCGTCGAGGCCGAGATCGCTCACTATATTGCCTTTCTTCGTGCGAAACCCACAATACAAATCATAACACCCCTTTTGTGTTTAACTTTTGAAATGTTCGGTTGCCTCGGTTGTCAGTTTATGAAATATAAAAAATTGATGTAATACTTCTCATGTATTTACAGAATGTATTTATTTACAGATGTTTATCCTTTCATTACTGATGAAAATTTTCCAAACAGGGATTTCCCTCCCTTCTTGTCATATTATTATTATCTAGTTCATTTAAGTGATTACAAGTACTCCTTTATGTAAACATTTGTAGCTTAGTCTTCATTGCTCAAGTGTTATAGGGCCGGATTTCATTTAGAGTCCGGGCAGAATAATATCTTTCACTTTAAAGTTGATAAATGTGTTCGGAATATCAAGACGAGTGTAGTGATGTCATGTCTTGATGGTCCTCAGTTTTGTCGCATTACGTTAGGTTACGTCATAAGGTTGCACGGAAGAATGTGTCCGTAAGTCGAATCTTGTTCAGATCGACGTTCGCGGGGAAAATGTCGTGCAACATTTCGTGTCATTCTGAATGAACTGCGGCCAATAAGAAACAAACTGTCAGGTTTTCCTTGTTCGTTTCAAATACGTGTGTTTTGTAGTAAGTTCCAGCAGGTTATGATATTGGTATGCCTTTATCTGGGGTCGTCTTGTACTGCGAGGTAGCTCGATTCTTGTAAAAAGGTTCTCATGTGTTTAAGTTCGCGGGAATAACATTTATAATGGGGGAGATTCTTATTTTCTGAAAATTTAAAATACTGCGATGATAAAGTTGCGTCATATTGTGATAAATATATATTTGTTTAAATCTTATCAGTCTAATCACAATAAAATTCCTATTAAATATTAAAATATTACTATAATTAACATTTAAATATTTAAAATATATTAAATGATGTTCTCTATCGAAATGTTCGATTTACATTAGATCATTTACTTTTTACACGACATGTTTCAGTTCTAAAAGAACTATCTTCAGGTGTATAAACTTATATAAACTTAAATATAATTTCTTAAATGAAACTTTTAGTCATATGTTTATCAGATTTCAAATGATGTTTTCTTCCAGATTTTATTGTATTTTTAATATCGTATTCGAAGTTGTTCTGTATATGTACGTCGTGCTTAACATGATAATAATATAATATAACATAATATTTTAATATTAATAGGAATTTTATTGTGATTAGACTGATAAGATTTAAACAAATATATTAAAATACTGCGTTGGCCACTGACTCGTAATGGATCTGCGTTTATTATACGGTCTGTATCGTCAAATTCGGATTAATTTTCTAAGCACTGTCACTTTACATCTGTAATTCCAAACCCAATTCGGATTTTACCTTTTGAAATGGTGTTATTGGGAACCGGAAATGTTTTCGTATTCATTTACGATATGGCGCCACTTATCTGCCAAAGGTACGTGTCTTACAGTGGTAAAATTTGCGTGTTATACCAGACATGACTTGCGCGTGCTATCTTTTGGATTAGGCAGAATATGCGAACCGATAATTCTCGTAAAGAATGTTTGATATTTTGCACTATTGGTTTTCAGTATAATGTGGACAACCCTCGAATATTTAACGCAAATCAGATTCCCAATATTTTCATCTCTCTGTGGTAATTCACACTGTATATGCTGACTGACCTGTTTCAGTGCTCTAGACTTGTTTGGCTGTGATACCCCGGAACTGCTGTTAGCCAGTAGGACATAAATCTATGACGTTTTAACAATATCAGCGAACTCCGTTGTGTTCGGCTGTCAGCCGATGCGTAGCCAATTTGAAATTCACACTCGGATACTGTGGGGATAACGTATTCAATTTTCGTGAAATTCAGTAAGAACTGTTCAAAATTATTGGGAAGCACATTCCTGTACTTAAAAACCACCTACCACTGATAATTTGTACATCACTGTCTTGTGTAAAGAAACTTGTGCCGTACTTCGCGGCCGAGTGATTTCGACTCCAGAGTTTCTGGGTTCAAATCTCTCTCCTCACAGGTCCCCTTTCATTTCCAGTTTATTAATCATTAGAATAACCTGTGATGTGGAGGTCTAAACCTACGACCGCATATTTCAGATGTAAAACGTGCTGAAAGAATTTAGATTATATAAATATTAAACCAATATTCATAATCTATTCATTCTCTACGAAAAAGATGGTCTAGAAGAATTCCATATATAGATAATATAAAATATAGATCACATTAGAGTCTATAGATTTATTTCAACTCTATGAAGCACAGTAGTTACTCTATGTACCACTTACTTTAACATTCATAACACTGCATTTAGGCGTTTGTGTATCTTAAAATAAATCAGTTGATCGTTATAGTTGAGACACGTTGTTTCATTTGAGGAATGAACTGCTTTTTTAAAATATTATTAAGACGAAATTCGTGCTTTTAAATTTTAAACTTTTCTCAACCTGACATTCTGTAGTACATGCAAATTTAGAGAAGCCGTGTTCTCCGATTTATTGAAACTCGATGATACAATTTATTTTGGAAATTATTAGGGGAACTAGAAGACTTAAAATTTCCAATTGTTTTTTGAACAAAGTTTTGATCGCTTTTGTAAAAGTTAATTACGAGGGAAGAGATCGAGATTCTATCAAGCGCTAAGACTGCCGATGTGTTAAGTACAATCCCCGTCATCAGACAATGTCTCTGCCTTGAACCTCGGACGTCGTGATTGGCTGATATGAACAGACAGTCCTCTGTCAGTAGCAGGTGTTCAAGGTGGGAATTGCTCACTGAGGCAATTATGTGGCACCTTACTTCAAGCTCACACGTAAGCGAACTCTATCTCCGGTTTACGAAATCGGGAAATACGTTTTGGACAATAATTACATTCATTCCCTTTTTGGACATTTGAGTCTTGTAATAATGAGACTCGAAATAAACATTTTGGGTACAAATCTCCTGGTAATATTTATTTTTATACAGTTTAAATCAGTAAACTTGATATTGTAATTTTATTGTAATTGGCATCTTAGGTACATGGTAGCGCATAACCTCTTAAGTTGTCATTCAGTGGTCCGGAAGTACAGGAAATCAACAACAGCATCAAAGGCATGAAGGTTTGCTAGGTTCAGGCGAAACACTCCATCAGACGCTCTTGCTAAGATTGTTACGAAAGCAAGTCGAGGTTTGTCCCTTTGATACAAAATTTGGTCACATGAAAGTTCGAATCCCAGGTCTGATCATGTGGGAAGTGCAGTTGGTGCAGGGAGTATCTAGAATGAACCTAGAAATGACCGGCACAATAGGTGGCCGGCTAGTGGGAGACGACACGCCGGCTGGCACGGCAACCGGACTGACTTGAGAAGGCAGTCGAGGGCCTCGAAAGTCAAAGCGGGCTGCCTCTTCCGGGGAATTATTGTAATGGCCGCTAAGAATAAAAACCACCAAGTAGCAGCCAGTGGTGACCACTACACTGTATTTAACAGAAAACAGAAAGGTCATTTCTGATAAACCTGTCTGCAGCCTGGCAAGCCTTATGTCAATGAGTCTAACAGGGTTTTCTGAATATTTTAATTATTTCCCAGGATTTTCAGACAGTAAGACAACACCACGCCACGACAGATTACTTAGTCGATGCAGCGTCCATTAAGTAACCCATAATCGAATCACCAAATGTTGAAATAATAGCTAAAACTCATAACCTCCTTAATCAAATCTTTCAGTTTATTATTTTACTTCTCTGTTTTATGACTGAGAAGAAGATCTGCCTTCCTATGAAAACTTTGTAGTATAATCATAAAGAGCGCATCCCATTCCAGTGCCTTTTGAACACTAGAGTTTAAACTTGGAAATTACTGAAGTTGCACCATCAAAATTACACGTGTTCTAATTATCGAAGGGGAGGTGTGTGACTCTTGCAGAACTGACTCACAGATGGCGACAACACAGCGTTCTTCTGTAACATAACCTCAATGAAGGCAGTAACCGCGGATGACGTGCAGAGCACGCTTTCCAGAATATTTCGTTTCGTGGACTTTTCAGGGCCAGCCCACATTTATGTTTATTTATGTCGTACTAAATGAGGAGCACTTTCTAGTACCAAAATCTTCTCCTTTTCAGCCAAGCGTCTGTTATTTGTGATTTAAAGCAAGTAGTTCATAGCGGCGATAAAAATATGCACGTACGAGGGTCGCTCATTAAGTAATGCCCCACATTTTTTTCCTCAGAACATATTTATTCAAGATGGCTCAAATTTAGTGACAATATAAATCAATGTTTCCTTTACACATACTATTTTTCCACATAGTCCCCATCAACTTGTACGGTTTTACGTCAGCGTGGAACAAGTGCATGCATGCCTTGCCGGTACCAGCTCTTGTCCTGTGCACGTAGCCATGTCCTCACTGCTTGAATCACGCTCTCGTCATCTTCAAATCTTGTTCCGCGGATAGCATCTTTAAGTGGCCCAAAGAGATGGAAGTCGGAGGGTGCCAGATCTGGACTGTAGGGTGGATGGGGTAGCACCGTCCACCCCAATTTGGTGATTTCTTCCCGGGTTCTCAGACTTGTGTGAGGGCGTGCAGTGTCGTGCAGGAGCAAAATTTCTGCTGGATGCTTGTGAGGCCGAACTCGTCGAAAACGCTTCTTGAGGGTTTTCAGGGTCCTGATGTACGCGTCTGAATTGATGGTCGCACCTCTTGGCATCACATCCACAAGAATGACCCCATCACTGTCCCAAAAGACAGTCATCATGACTTTTCCGGCGGAGGGAGTTGTCTTGAATTTCTTCTTTCTCGGTGATTGAGGATGATGCCACTCCATTGACTGCCTTTTTGTCTCTGGCTCAAAGTGGTGTATCCAGGTTTCGTCACCTGTAATGATCCGGGACAGAAAGACCTCTCCCTCAGCATCAAAACGCTCCAACAATTCAGAAGAAATCGTTTTCCTTTGAATCCTGTGGTCTGCTGTGAGACTTCGTGGAACCCATCTTGCGCACACCTTCGAATATGCGAGAGCCTGGATAATTGCAATCACACTTCCATTGCTGACTGAAAGCTGTTGGGCCAATTGTCGAGTTGTGATGCGCCGATCCTCACGAATAATGGCATCCGCGCGGTTCAACATGTCTGGAGTGGTGGCTGTGGCAGGACGCCCAGAGCGCGGCAGATCACGGAGCTCGGTTTCTTCACTTCCTGAAGCTTTAACTCTCTTAGCCCAGCGACCAACGGTGCTCCTATCGACTGCACAGCTTCCATACACAGCACACAAACGTTTATGAATGTTCACCACCGTTTCTTTTTCAGCAACAAGGAATTCAATTACAGCTCGTTGCTTGTAACGAGAGTCGTTCACAGACGCCATTTTAACAGTTCACTACAGCTTCGCTATCGGTTGGAATCATTTGAAACTCCGTACACGAACGCGGGAAACATCAAATCTCAAGCATGTAAAAGTACACTTTTCTATCTTCATTATTGGCTGAGAAAAAAAATGTGGGGCATTACTTAATGAGCGACCCTCGTATTATGGGTATTAGGCGGTTGACGTAAAATACGGCCACTCCACCAACCAACAACGTGCTAACAAATACAAAGACTTTCTCAAGCCTCGTTTTTATCCAGAGTTTGACAAATGAAGCCATGCTCTACATGCCAGACTCAAAATTAATTCGCCACACTAAAGCGATTTTAAAATTATATTCCAATGCAGCAAAGACTATGTAAGCCTGGTACATTTCTAAAATCAGGAAAGCAGGGCAGAGATTTCTTATTTATTTCCCAACAGTGTAAAAAAATTCATCTGCAGGGTTACGTAGACTATTACAAGAGGCTGGAAACCAACCACATCTCTCCAAGGAAACTTCCGACTCTATTTGTGCGAGTGGCTACTGCTATGATAGGTGCCAGCTGTTGCCAATGGACTATCGAGACTACGTTTACAATTCCGTTCTTCCACTATCGACTGAAATGAGACAGTCCACTGACCGTGAAATTTGAAAGGGAAGGAGCGATTCGCTCCAGAAGAACTGCAAATGACAACCAAACACTCCGTAACGCCCATTGGAATGGGATGAGAAAAGACGGTGCGTGTAACTGACAAAATCCTATGTTATTACTTGAGATTCAAGAAACTGTGTAATCTTTAAAATGTAAATGGTTTCCCGTGCAAGTCACACGTGACTGCGGTGTTTATCCAAATGTTGTCTTCATGCGGTAAATATGTTCTGAGTGAAAAAGCGTACAAGTCGCTGCTGTACTTAAAGCCACAGGAATTTCGTGACTAAAATCAAAATTGAGGACACGGACGAGAATTAACAAAACGGATGAAGATAAATCAATAAATTTTCTAAGAATCAGAGAAAAATCCAGATGACAAAAAAATATCTATGCATGGACAGCGAAATAATATGCTAGTTTACTTTCTGAAATGAAGTCACATATTACAGTAAAAGGACATGGTTAGGAGGAAATTACGCAAACTGGTTATACTTCAATCTTCCATAGACACGTTTCTGATTTATAAATATTTACAAAAACTCAGTTAAGAATTATTTCGGCCAGTTTTTTTGCATGATACTGTTTATATTTAAAGCTTAAAAAAATCACTCGCGCTAACATAAGTGAATGGTTTTAGGTGCAGTATTACTTGCAAAGATAGTAATAAGGGGTCCGCAGTGCTGCTTGGTCGCTGGGACCGTGGGTTCGAATCCTACCTAAGCCATGGATGTTCGTTGTGCTGTCCTGTGTACAGGTTGACTCGAATTGAAATGCGTTATTACAAAGTATTGCAAGCGAAATTACCACTGATTATTTGAAGTCCACTACAGACGAATGAGATAACAACTGTGTACACATTAAGCACTGCCAATTGCGACAACTATCTAATGCAGGGATTCTCACCCTTTTTCGCTGGCTTACCACTAATTCTAAATTTAAATGTACCACTAACAAAATGGGTTCTGGGAAAACTTATTTATGTTAATATCATCATTTGATTTTCTGACTTAGTTCGAGTACCACTCAACATTGGATCGTGTACCACCATTAGTACGCGTACCATAGGTTGAGAAACTCTGGTATAATGTAATTAGCAGCTGGTACACTCATTTAAAACTATAAAACAGTCTCGACGCCTGCTTTAAAGCAACACAGACACCAGGAAAACCTGATATCAGCAGTGACGCTCAGGGAAGAATGTATACCAACTTCGAGATTTTCTTAAGGCCCACCCAAACGGGTGACTACATATATTTATCTTCCCATCTATGTTTTCTGTCATGTGAATAATAAGCTGTAAGCCTATTGGTCGGAGATAATTTTTAAATACTAAACTATCAACAAACATAGAGAAGTAAATCGAATCATATCTGTCTTTTAGATTGGAGCTGCTCAACAGCAAATGTTCAAACATTAAACAGATCAATTGGTTCTTCACTGTAAAACGTGGTCTCAAATGCAATGTTTATTTGGAACAGATGAACGAAATTATATTCCATGTCGCAAGATACTTTGTCTAAAACGATATTTAATAAACCGAGTGTATTTTCCATGACATTCTTACAGCGTAGAGCTATTTTGCGCCCACAATGTATTTCTCTTCCTCAGCAAAGGCGGTTCGCAAAAAGAAAAGTGTTTTGTTTTGGAATTTGGATGTCGCCCAATCTGCCTGTGACATTCCAGTTAAAAAAAATCTCGTACTCACGATCTAGCTTCATAAAGACTGTCATACAAGCTGCTATTTCTGGAAATGGTGGTACCGATTCGTATCTCTAACCTGGTCATTTGACGGGACAGTGCGTTATCCTTGCTTAAATTTAAGACACTATCATGTGTTTAAATATCAGAGTATAAAAGACAAGTTAATTAACATCAGAGTTGTCTGAAGTCCCGTGGCATTGATTAATAATTCATAGTTCTGTTATTATTTTGGAGATTGTCCATATTCCGGGGTATATATTACCGTACACGGCTTTCCCGGAATTTACAACTACTAAGTCTTCAGGCGTTTTAATTATATAGAACATGTCTAATTTTAGATTAATTAACTGTCGACTGGCTTCTCTGCCTGGAATTTACGCACTCAAAGGAAATAGGTAGCGACTCTTTGTCAACGACACAGCGTTGGGGGGGGGGGGGGGTGTTTAACGAAGAAGTAGCAACCTTTCCTTGAGAGAGTAAATAAATCACTAAGCCTCTTTATAAAGCCCGCTGTCTGCTTACCCGAGAACCGAACTACAGACCTACTGAAAACGAAGTAGAACTGGTAATGAAAATAAAAAATAGTTTAAAAAAAAATTAAATTAAACGAATTGCAAAAGTATGAATACACTAATCACTTTTACAATAGTAATTGGCTGTTTATTTTTTATGATTTGAGGTTTTCAAGGCACAACAACCCAGAAGACAGTTGTCTTCGGCTATTTATTTCTTTATAAATTATATAAATATTTTCAATCCATGTGTTTTCCACAAGAAATCACGTCAAATGATTTCAATAACAACATCAAACATCTAGACCTTCCAAAAAATCTACATTTCAGCTTAAATTCAGTGATAACAGACAACTGCGACATTAAATTGTGAAATTATCAACACAGATTTCAAACAGAACTAATTAAACACGTTTTACTAACAATTCGCTATGCAAAGTTGTAAGTATTTATTGTTAAGTTTGTGGTACATCCCGTGGTCATCTATAAAACACAATTACAATGGAAAAGTAATCATAAAATTAATGCTGATATTGTTCGTATAATGACCAAAAAAAATCATTTAATGAGACTTCATTGTTTTGTCCACGAGGAAGTAATTACAGGATTGGAACAAACATGAATATTTGCATTTTACAATAAGCACCACAACAAGACTGATGAGTTATTTTAGGTGAGTATCATTTGCTGTTTATACGAGTCGAGGCGTTTTGTTTAACGTCAGTAAGACCTGATCCATCGACGTCTATGCACATGGTCACAGAGCACAGAGTGGCATCATTCAACAAAGCCCACTTGACACCACTCAATATTCTTTGTGCACATAATAGAGAGTGGGCATTACTACACCAGTCCAGTTGGTTAGACGAAATATCGCAATTTACTTCGAGTGGGTAAACCATTTGTGAAATGCGCGTTCTATACTTAGCATTTAGCACTTTACATTTTAGACAAACAATACACACACTTCAACAATCCGTGACACACAGATGATTAAACAATATAATAATTTGTGTATTGCTTATTTCTGGGATATTTACAGTCTAATCGACTATTGGAGTACGAGGCAAAATATCTATGTAAAATTCTAGGGAGCTTATTTAAGCTTCTAAAACAATTTTTTAATAGAACTGCAATGTTTCAGAACAGTCACGTCTTCCAAGAAAACTAATCTACTCGTAGTGCTGAACAAACAGAAGTAAAGTCATTTATTTAAACTGAGTAGGTATAGAAATATATGTTGATTTACTGTGGGTCCCTGGTACTCACAGCACGGAGCGTATATGTTAAAAAATCAGTTACTGACAGCTGACAAAGGGTGGTTCTTAAGCCTGAGGCCTGATACAGAGTGACAAATACCTAAACGTAAAATACTTACATGTCAGAAAATTTTATATACGACTTCGTAATTGGATGTATTTTTTTAAGAAGTCTGTTGCATGGATTTCGTGTAAAAGTAAACATTTACTGCAGAAAGACTCAAAACTGTAGATACGTACAGCATCAGTAAGAAATATATACTCCAGGATTTGATTCAAGGACGCCTGGTGAGATATCATTCCTTCTTTTATTATACAAATCCACGCAGGATTTCGTTGTTGACATTTTACTACCAAAATTTAATTTTTCAGATAAGCCAAGTGGGTTTTGGTTTCGGCGAGTCAGAATTGGCTCTTGTGTAACTCAATCACGGGCACAAACAGATTCCTGGAACGTTTTTTTTTTAGAATTTATCGGGAAATCGGAACAGAACTTTTATAATACATTGAGACGACTGTGCACTTCTCGACTTCCACTCGTGTAGAATGCAACCTAACCTAACCCCTTCCCCGCCAATGGCCTCTGCACAGAGCGCACGAATATTGAATCACAAGAGAGATAATAAGATGGACTGGAACGCGTCCCCTGGTCTGTGGACTGAGTTCCAGCGTTCACTGCGCGCTCTCTCGGCTACTTGTAATTACAGCTCTCGAGCTCTCGAAAATAAACGAGGATGCGTATGGAACTTGACAGAGCAACGCGGTACAGCCTACCCTATTATTAATTCTGGGTACCACCGCGAAGATTCTCATTTACAGGCGACTCGAACAAGAAAATGCAAGGCAGAAACCACAATGAGACAAGCGGGATCATTTATCTGCGCTCAGAATTCTTAATTTTCATACTCTTATCGTTTCGTTTGAAATTCATCCACTTTGACCACAGCTGCAGATATCCTGGTTTTATGGTAAATTTAATTAAATACTTTACTCGCGTCTCACGTTATGGAAAAAAACCCCATGAAATGTAGTTATATTTTCGAAACCGGTTTTAAATCACATGAAATGGAACTTCGATAACTTTTACGTCCAATTATAAAATTTACAAAGAACGATTTCTCTAACAATAAGTGTACATGCGTGAATTTGAAAGGTCAAGCTACTTTGGACACACTCTGTATGCACCGATTTGTCCGTATAAACTGCCAGTTGAAACGCTAACAGTCGCAAGAAATTCCCAACATTTTATGGAACCCGAAGGTTCAGTACCCTGTCCACTAGAGCCCGCCACATGTTCCGATACTGAGCCAGATGAATCCAGTCCACAACACTCTGTCTTACACCTCTAAGTTCCCCCACCCACGTCTAGGTCTTCCTAATTGTCTCTTTCCTCCTGTTCAACACACGATGGTGGGATACAAATGGGAAAATTTCACACTGCAAATGTTTTGTTTTTAATTTATATTGCAGGTTTTCTACGTGCTTCAAATGGGCTTTGAATCTAACATGCACGGACTTAAAGGACCGTGACCTCGCTGACCTCACAATGAGCAAAACGTGAGGTTAAGTTTCATCACCGAAGTACATTCCAACACGCCCCCCGCGGTGGACAGAAACCAGGGCAGACACGACTTCAGTAGGCGGAAAGTTTTGATTTAGCGAATACGTCAATTAGGGCACGAAACGTCTGCTGATGCAACGTCGAAAAGAACTTAGTATGACAGTCTGACACTCCGAATCCATGTCCCTATTAACAAAACAACTTTGTACTTCGTACTATAAGTTTATTCTTTTCGTATTTATTATTAATTTGTTTAAACAAGTTCCACTGAAAATTTATTGAAATTATCATGAACAACTTGTCAACACTGTTCGTAGGTAATTAACTTTCCACCTATAAAATGAAAGTCGTCACATATTTGTACTCCTAACAGTCCATAAAGTCTTGCGAACATCAATTTGACAACAAAGTAAGGATCTGTTGGGGCGGAATAGTGTGGACCAGATGGCTGGCAACGCAGGGCCCCATAAAATCTGTTAGAGAGAGCAAACAAAGTCGAACGATGCTCTGTGTATATTGCCAAGACAATAAATATCGAACCTTGAACTACAGTTGTAAAATTCCTCAATAGTACTTCACAGTACAGCAGAGTCCTCTGTCGTATAAAATGTGAGCATCGCAATTCACGGAGTAAGAGATGCGACGTGTTTAACCTAAAATCGACTTTCGTTAGGGAGCTCCAAGCCTACGCAGTCTTATTCTGAAGAAACAGAAGCCGTTCGCTGGTGGCGAAATGTTGCACAGTGATGACTAGAGTAGAGTCGCGTATTGAGGCTCCCTAGACACGCATGCGCACGACGTAGCAAGCCCCAGTTCAGGCGGAACAACATCGCTTCTCTGTCAGCTCCTCACTCGAAGACCCACCAATCGTCAAAACGTGTAGTCGCAATATTTTTTAACGCTGAGAACAAACGGGAGAGAGAATCATCAGATGATTCGCTTGCAAATAACGCGCGTCGAATACCCGCGGCTGTCGGCCAAAGCTGTTTTGAGCGCGACATAAATGGTGAGTCGATTTGAAGGCTCATACAATTCAGCCTACAGAGTACACCCTAACATAATCATCCACGTTAATTCACATGCCGATGACAATGTTTTCAGAAGCTGGAAAATAATTCTGTATCATCTTGAATCACATTAAAATGTATGTAATTTTAATTGGTTATCAACTACGGTGAGAGTGTGAGGGCAGATTTCGTCTAGGTGAGAACAGAAATCTTTGCTTGATTCGTGAGAAGATAATAGTAAACATTCAGTTTCCATAAAAGCCACAGATTGCTTCGACAGATGAGGGGCGATACAAGCTTCTCAAGAAGAATCCTGCCACAAAGGGCACGTTCCCTTTCCAGACCACACAATTCATTCATCTTTCTTCTTCAGAACGAACACGTGATTGCCGAGTGTCGCTTTGCAGAATTTCCAACGCGTGCAGAGGAGAGTTGCCAATAAACAATAGTTTCTTGCGCATTTTTATGTACACAAATCGCATTTCCGTCTTCCTGGGCACAAAGAGTTTTATGATAAATATAACACATCTTAATAAAAATATACAGCTGAATGGCTTTAAATATACACCGAGTACCAGGCAACAGGAAAGGAGAATTTTATCGTGTGATTAAGCGTTGTACCATTAGGACCGACCGGGATACAACTCCTCACGTCGTACATAAGGAGAGCAGGTGGCATTTCATGCTTAGCTGCAAGACTTTACGTAATTATCGGGTCTACCTGTTTATCTGCATGCCCGACAGTCTGACCACCCATGCACCCATCTACTCATGCATTTATCAATCAATCTGTCTGTCTGTCCACCTAACCTGAAAACAGCGCAGTCACTGAAGACACAAACGTTAAGGTGCAGTGTCTATGTGGTCGTTCTGATGCCAACCAATAAAATTCGTACGCCTTCGGACCAGATTCGCTAATTCACTAAGTGCCAATTCCGACGTATGTAATTGTTTACTTTATTAAAATATATTTATTTCATTCACTAAATGAGTGTCCATGTTTTTGGACAGAGTGCATGAGCGAGCAAGACACCAGCTTTAATAAATTCCATATATTCCAATATTAACTTAAAATTTAATTACAGATGTTAATTGTTGGGCCAAAGCCATATATCGGCAACAGGTGTCCTGAATTTGTATAAACTAATTATACGTTAATAAGGTCTGATGAACTCGTATAATTAATCACTGGTATGATATTTCTTTTACCGAGTTTGTCCCAGTTTAAAATAATGGGAACTTTTTTGGGTAACCACCGACCATCCACTCATATATTTTCGGGTATTATGTAGATGTGTTCAGCGTAATTTTTATGTTCATTCAGTGGTCTGAAAATTTACATTCGCATCACTAAAAATATAAAAAATAATCCACGGTGTTAAATGGATATTTTATCGCCTTTCGTTCACGTCCATAATACTGAGTACTTTATACATCACTAATTGATAACCCACTAACGTGGACTACTCTAAATCTGTTCAGCCCAATAAATTAATGTCCACCTAATATATCTATCTCATCCTTATATTCTTCTACGCATAATGAGTAGCACAGATATATGGTACGAATTGCGAAAATTACAAACAGATAATTCATATTTCAGCACTACTGCGTCGTGGGGCTTTTGTGAACACCAAAATAAACCTTCAAGTTCCACTAAAGGCGTGGAATATGTTTACTGAATGGGCGACTATCAGCTTCTCAAGAAGGACTATGCTGCAAGCGTCCTCGTAAAACGATTTGAAAGTGAAATAACTTTAATATCTTGGTTTAGTTTCAGATGGCTTACTAAGGAGTTCTAACATCTGAAGAAATTATGCTTTGTAAGACTTGAGGTTCTCACAGCGATGAGTATGAAGATTTCTGTCTTCTGGGTTATTGCGCTGTGTAGTCTGGTCGATGTTAACCAACGTTTCAGAGGTCATACTGCCTCCGTCATCAGGGCGATGAATATGCCAATAGGGTGTGAGGAGTTGGATTTTATAGGCAGGGAAGTGAAAGGTGTAGCCTGCCCCGAGCCAATGGGAGCAGGTATGGGAGTGGACCAATGGTAGCACGTGGGCGAGGGTGGGAGAGGGAGAGAAAGTAGAGAGAGAAAGGTGAGTGTAGTTGTATGGATAAAGGCCCTGAAAAGGGCCGAGTTAGTGGTCTGGTTGGTCACCACCACCTTCAGGAAAAACGGATACAGCAACCGTCAGATTCAGAAAGCTCTCAATCCGCCTGCGAGGCTGCCACCGCCTACTGAAAAACCAGCCTCGGTTGCCTTCCTGCCCTACGTCGGGACGACCTTCAACCGCATAAGCAGGTTGCTGGCCAGGCACGACATCAAGTCTGTTGGTCTTCCGCCAAAGAAAATTCCCAGTTTTCTCCGGCCGGTAAAGGACGACCTAGGACTGAAGACGCCTGGCGTATACAGAGTTCCCTGCGAGTGCGGAAAAGTCTACATCGGCCAGACAGGCCGTTCCGTTGAGGCCAGGATCAAGGAGCACGAACGCCACATCCGGCTCGGGCAGCCCGAGAAATCTGCGGTTGCTGAACACCGCTTCAACTTGGAGCACAAGATACAGCTAGAGGACACTGCTATCCTCTCCTCAAAAACCGGCTACATGGACCGGTTAATCAGGGAAGCCATCGAGATCGAACTTCATCCTGATAACTTTAACAGGGAAGATGGACTTCACCTGAGCCGGTCCTGGAAGCCTCTGATCCACACACTCCGAGGACTCCGAGAACGAGCAAGAGTGCGCCGCCAGAACCAACCAGACCACTAACTCGGCCCTTTTCAGGGCCTTTATCCATACAACTACACTCACCTTTCTCTCTCTACTTTCTCTCCCTCTCCCACCCTCGCCCACGTGCTACCATTGGTCCACTCCCATACCTGCTCCCATTGGCTCGGGGCAGGCTACACCTTTCACTTCCCTGCCTATAAAATCCAACTCCTCACACCCTATTGGCATATTCATCGCCCTGATGACGGAGGCAGTATGACCTCTGAAACGTTGGTTAACATCGACCAGACTACACAGCGCAATAACCCAGAAGACAGAAATCTTCAAATTATGCTTTGACGCCCGCGGTGGTAAGAGGTGGGAAATTCGGGGAGAGGAGACGATTTTCCCATTTTCAGAGAGACGTCAATCAATAATTCATAACTTTGCCACGCCGTCGAAATAAAGTCTCTTCGGTGCGTCCGTGTACACCACGCACTTTCAATTACATTCGTCTCTTCAGACGTCTTACCGAATTTCTATTCCCTACATACAACCTAACCTAACTTTGGTGCCGTTCGCCACATTTATACACGTTACTTCCATTATTTACGTAATTTTATAAAGTTATTATGTTTAAATATTCGATTCTTCGCAGTTATCCTCATTGTGTCCATAATATAACTGCGTATAAAATGCAATTCTCCTCGTAAGTTCAATTTCCAAACTATTTTCATCTGTTTTTCTATTAGTACAGGCCTCACGCGCATGCGCCAACACAAATGTTTTAGAACTTCAGACGTGCTTTAAAAAAACTGCTGTTGAAGCGAGAACTACGTATGGAAGAAAAGCGTTGATCCAGTGACGTCACTACCCTGGACATACGGACACGACTCAGTCAGCCAACTGGCGCCTGCGCATTGCTGCAAATGGAGCTTTAGGAGCCAAAGACAGATTCAACACTGGGACAAAATTCCCAAACCCATGTATCACGCGGATAATCCGGGAGGACTGAGGTAAGAAATTGAAGCTATCAACAAGACACAGAAAATGAACAAAAGTAACACAAGAAAAAACTGGAATAAATGTCGTACCATTAGAAAGAATATGGACTGAACAAATTTTATTTATTCTCTTCGATTAATATGTTCAGGCATTGCAGTTTGTCTCGAGCGATAACTCGTACACTGAAGATAATAGGAACTTCGCTAACGTAGATTTCTCATTCTTCAGATTTACATAATCACGCACACACACAGCTTAACTCAGAGTTATTATTAGTGTTTAGGAATTGTTAGAGCTCCATCGTAGGCAATGAACACCTCATAAGCTCGTCCAAACTTCTGTTCTGTTTTTGAAAAACGATGGATCCCACAGCTGCGTAAAGACGGGACCTCGTATCACATTAACCTTTGGTCATCCCTTTAAGAATTACCTAAGAGGCAAGAATGATTTCCGATCTTGTCAGAGTAACGTCAAGAACATGTCTTTAAAACCAATTTGTTTCAAAAAAAATGTACACATTTACTAAGTCGTCAAAGGTAACATACTACAACAGATTATTTAGAATCTTAACTTGTAGCTAATTATCGTGTTTCCATGCAAAATCTGTCTCAAATTCCAACCTCACATAAATATTATCACTATACACGATTTGTAAACTATAGTCTCAACTCACAATAAACAAGCTTTCTGTAAGCATTACCAGGCTACACGAACTTCATATAAACATTTTCACTGTGATCAGAACGCTCCAAGTTTTTTTCAAAAAAAAAGAAATAGTTTAAACACACGACTGAAAGCAAACGAGATAAAATGTACCTTAATCTTTTATCATCTTTACTCCTTCCCGTTTCTATATTTTCATTTATTATTGTTTCTGGGATTTCTTCAAATCCCTCCCACATGCCAGTATAAATTTAACGACGTTACAAACAAACACACACGAAACTATTACCTTCTGTATTCTGTAATATGAATCTAAAAAGTTTTAAACAAATCAATGTTTCTATTACTTGTCATTACAAGACAACACTACCAATAAATATTAATTATGACTAAATATTACACACTTCCAACATTTTCCCAACGAAATCCCCGCCCAGTTCGTCCGTGAGCTCAAGAAATTACATACGCCCACATCATAAAACAGCCTTTTATGTAATAAAGAAAACTGTCGAGAACTTTACTACTCGTGAAGTATCATAAAAGTTTTACATTCAGAACTAAGAATAAAATACCAACCAAATTCGCTGCATTTCAACAGAATTTTGTGTTCGCTGTTGTTTTAAAACGAGGATTATCACAAAAAGATAGCAAATGTCCAGTACACCTCTGTCATGTCTACTTTAATATTATACTCAAATATGTATCTCGGTCTTTCAAGATTGTACGAAAATATTAACCGTGTAAATATTCGATCTATTTTCCTTCTTCAGAATAATGGCCACTTATCAAGACCACAAAAGCAAAGTATAATAACCATCTCACGAATAAAGATCATTTAAATTTCGTTATATTCACGATCTGTTGGCAATGCTACAAAAATTGCACCCTTCCGTAAAATATAGCCCAATTTTGCCGCTCGAGCCAAACTTTTAAAAACGCCGAAAAACGAGACAAATACACAGGGCTTGTCATTAAGGCAGCCAAACCTGAAAACCCATCCAATAAACTGGCGAGGAGCCAGCTTACTTCAAGCCTGAAACACACAGAGATACGTCACGCCCATGACAGCGTTAACGGAACACACAAAATGCAAACGAGAGTTCTGGGTACTCACAGAGCGGAAGTTCCACGAGCCTGGTCAGAGCGTGGACGTGGAAGGCAAAACGCTAGTGGCTTTCACAAATGTTATGTCCAGAGCTGTAGAGTCGACTCCTTCATAAAATCTCAATTTATTAATTAGTGTAAACCAACGAAAATGTTAAATAGCACCATAATAGATTTCATCACCACCACTTGAACCATCATCCTACTTTTTAGACTTATAACCTATATTTAAATATACGTCTAATGGTTATTGCAGAAATCAGTTGATTTGTAGACAGTTTGTGTTCTTAAGTTACCGGAGGCAAAGTTACAAAGCATTTTTCCCACACCACGTGACTCAAAGCGTCGTTGAATCTCCCTAAGCGTTAGGCCGCCTGCGGCACACTCGGTATAGAAATTGTTCTTAAGATTTTATATCGAAGTCGGAGTCGATACATTTTTATCGACTCCAACTCCACAGCCCTGGTTAAGTCCCGCCACAGATAAGCGTTGAATTGTTTTTTGCAATATAAATAGTTTTACAGCGACATAATCGAAACAGACCTCAGGTAGGCCATGTTAAGAGGAACGCGCATTCCTACTTATTGTACGAGCAGAGTTGATTCAGTGTAGTCACAAAGCTACGACTCGTCCTAGCAACGGCATTACACATAACCTGCATGTATACAGACCTGTAATTAATTAGCGACTTCCTTCTCTGACTCGCGTTACACTGGGTGGGCAGAAAAGCCGGTCCATCCTAGAGAGGGATGCTGGGACCACAGAGGAACCAGTCAGTTTCGTTTGTGACGTACAGAGAGCAACGAATTATGATGCTCTGGACCACGCGACGTCTCGTAACTGGTGGAAATGGGACAAGAAGGCGCGGAGACTGAACCTAATTACACAGACTCATAGCCTTGTATTTAACCATGACGACAAAACTTTAATTTCTAATGCCAAGTCACAGAGCAAAATTCAATTATTCATTAGAATTTTATCTGTTGAAGAGATTGTCCACAAATCTTTCCGAAACCCCCGTTTATACCCATTATTTAGTAAATAATCACCTCCCATAACACTTACATGTGCGCTGATTACCCTCCTGACCTCACCCTATCACAGTTCTGGATGAGCTTAGGAAAGTTCTCTGAAAGCGTTAGCGCTATTTCGTGCGCCTACATAATCAGTTAACCCCAAAGTTCGCACATCATATTTGTTCTCCGTCAAATTCCAAATGAAACGTCAACTCGTGTTGAATAAATATCACTTCAACAATCATCAATTACTCTGGGTTCTTTCGCCGTTCTGTCTGATTGAGGTTCGCCGGTGTTTCGGAGGTACTTACTGCCTCCATCATCAGGGCGATACTTCCTGATGATAAAGTTAACAAGCGCCTCTGAGAAGTCGGTAATCGCCTATCACAGTGCACGGTGCTACAACCCATCAAAATTGTGCATTTATTCCGATCACAGATCAAATTAGAATCGTTATGTTTAAACGTCAGAATTACATTTTTATAAAGTGACGACGGTACTCATGATAAATGGTAGTTCTGAAATCTGGACCATCAGGAACCAGACTAAGACGAGGTTCTTAAGATCTTAGACCAAAAGATAAATAACTCGCAGACGGAGGAACACAATTAAATACGTTTTACCTGAATGGGAAAGAAAATTGACAAGATGATTTGATTAAATATTATGAGGTATTGTAGATGCGTCATATTGTGAATTAATAGTATTAAAAATAACCAGCCACTATCCAATGCAGTACGTACAACTCCGATCTCTCCAAATAGGATTACGATATTACTTCTTTGTCCATATACTGAACTTCGACATCAATAAGAAATACAAAATTAGTGACCTGGAATACTACAATAATTGGTACTACAACGAATGGTGAATCAACATAAAGGACAAAACATCATAAGGAAAATCATTAAAAAATCCTTAAAAGTAATTTAGTGAAAAGTTTATATACAAAACACCAGATGATGGCTATATATAGCCGAAACATGTTGTGTAAGTTCCATATGTAAATCGAGTACTCGATAGGGAACATAATATGATATTTTAGTCTTTTAATCTTTTAGTTTTATTGTGATTGACGGTTATTTTTAAATATTTTAATAAATATTATGAGTTTTCTAGACAGCGCAACCGCTGTGTGGCGACCAGACCTGACGGGAGATATATCCCTCCCTTCCGCCAGAGTTGCAGTTTGCAAAAGAAAGTCGATTGAATTACAAACCACAATTACAGGGAGACCAACATGGCAATAGACTTTTCCTTAAGAGGGACAGTAAAATGGGTCTTCAACTTGAAGCAGGCGACAATGTTGATGAAAAACCTTTGCATTTTTCAGCAACGTAAAAAAGTCAAAGAAATATAATCATATCAAGACAAGGAAATATACGTCTCCATGTCTTATAGGCCTATGTGAGCATTTTAAGGACGTTTTAGGCTTAGGAATTGCACCGGATGTTACAGAATGGCAGGGGCTTGATGGTACCACGTGACGAATTAGAAATTAATGCAAATAGCCCTCATCCATTCGGATGCAGTGACATCCCAGCATTCATCTGGACGGATTTTGAAAAACCACAATACTAAATCGACGATATTCGATATCAAAGCAGATATGGGGACTAAGAAAATAAAGACTTATGAAGAAGCCGATATGGGAAGCATTACATTTACATTTTCAAGGTTAGCCAGTAGCTTAAATGAAAATGGAGTAACTCCTAAGATTCCTGGGAAAGTTTTCCTCTTTTCATAAAATTTATTGACCGCACTCAGAAAGCTAGTTACATGTAAATTATGACGGGGATCACACATCGGGGTAAATGTTAAGGTCTCGTTTAAGGCGCTGGTATCCCATCGTTTTCCTCCAAGGACAGAGAAAGCCTGAGAAATCTCAATTAGGTTAGTAGCTCCGGAACTCGATTCGCGAGTCACTGAGCTGAAATTAGTTTCTGGGTGCATGGACACCAGAAAGTAGGTGCTACGAGCGCACTTAGAGAAGTGTTACTTCGTACTAAGAACGTCACTCTCTGAAATGGATTACGATTTCTCCATTATGTCTGATGCCACGAAAACAAGGCAACAGACGTCCACAAAAGGATATATCGAATATAATATCTTCTAACAAACAAAAAATACATTGAAGATTTCCGTCTTCTGGGTTGTTGCGCTGTTTAGTCTGGTCGATGTTAACCGACGTTTCAGAGGTCATACTGCCTCCGTCATCAAGGCGATGATGAAGGCAGCGTGAACCTCTGAAACGTCGATAAACTTCTACCAGACAACACGGCGTAACAAACCAGAAGACAGAAATCTTCATACTCTGATGATGGAGGCAGTATGACCTCTGAAACGTTTGTAAACATCGACCAGACTACACAGCGCAACAACCCAGAAGACAGAAATCTTCATACTCATCGCTCTGATGATGGAGGCAGTATGACCTCTGAAACGGTTAACATCTACCAGACTACACAGCGCAACAACCCAGAAGACAGAAATCTTTATACTCTGATGATGGAGGCAGTATGACCTCTGAAACGTTGGTTAACATCGACCAGACTACACGGCGCTTCAACCCAGAAGACAGAAATCTTCATACTCTGATGATGGAGGCAGTATGACCTCTGAAACGTTTGTAAACATCGACCAGACTACACAGCGCAATAACCCAGAAGACAGCCAGCTTAAAAATAATTCTATTCCATGCGATTAGCTAGTTATAAGTTTGTTGTAGTTTGTATGCCTGCCGGGAGAAAACCACGAAGCTGAAATAAACAGAGCGAGAAAGGATGAAAAAAAAGGAGATGAAGAAAATGAGAAACCGTTGGAAATAATTATTTGTTTTTTGATGAGAAGGGCAAAGGATTTCGTAGCGTCGTGTTCTGGATACATACAGAAGCTTCGCCTCTGTTCTAAATCCCTGCATGCTCCCTCATTAGCTGCGTTCCCCAGTGTCAGAGAGCAGGTGTACCAACTGAAGGGGAGATACATAAAGCTACGTTTCCTCTCAGACTTTAATACTACGCATTAGACGAGCAGAAACAATGATTCAGATTTTTTCTTTTTGTGGAAAAAGAAATTAGAATCAGAGCTGTTAGTTTTTGTTAGTCATTGTATCCCAGTCTCCATTTCAAAGTACAGGAACGACATTTAATTTCACATCATTGAAAAAAAAAAAATATATATATATATATATATATATATATACTCACAATATACAAAAATTCGAATACAGTACATAAAAAGCATTAGAAGTGATTCAGAAGTAACTGGAACGAACAGAGATGTTTAAAAACCCTATTTTGTTCTCGAATGTACGAGAGGTTTCAATGAATACGAATGTCCTCTACTAAAACCAAGGACTTCACGAAAGAAACTGAACAAGTGGCAGTTTGTTACGTTGCAAGAGACAAATCTACTGCACGTTCAGTAAAACAAGAGAGGAACTCGTAGAGAAAGGGAATTCGATAGAAATGCATCTCTGTTTATCAGAGACAGGAAAGGAAAGACAATGTTAATTAATTTTAATCAACAACTACGGTAAGCAGTTTGAGGCGGCTGATTGCCCGAGAAGATTTTATTGAAAAAATTGAGCAGTCGACCAACAAACAAAAATAAGAGAAGAATTTTGTGAAATATGAGAATAATACATTTTTTAAAAAAGCGATTTTGAGAATTGTGTCTAAAAATCTGTATATACTTTTAACTAAGATAAATAATTAATAAAATCGTTAAATTCAAAATATAATCACATGACTGCTTGCTTATTGTATTTACACTATTTTCTTACAATAATTACACTTCGTTAGTGAATATGTAGCTGCTTGCATCGAATTTATAAAAGTAAATAGACGAGACCTCGAAACGCCTGTCTGGATGAAATCTGTCTTATAGGAGTTTTCGATTACACCATCGCTCAAAACGCGTAAGACCCTTTAAGTTTCCAGGTGTCCAGATGTTAAAAGGAATTATCCGATGCGATCATCGCCCTGATAATGGATGCAGCAAGGACCTTTGACACGCCGATAAACTTCTATCAGACTACACACCGCAAACAACCCAGAAACTGCCATTTTCAATTATGGTTTAATTTAAAAAAAATTTAAATTACAGGACACATTATTCCACACGACGAAATTTTGACACTTCATTTCTTATTAAAAATTTATACAGTAATATAATCTGTCATTCTATAATGGACACCGATGAAATTCGTGTGCCTACAGGGCGCTGTATTTAGACAGTACTATACCTAGGCTCGCCATTGTGCTCCAGATAAGATATGCAGATTTGTGAACACGTTTTAACAAAGACATTTCCACCTTTGAGGATACTTTGCCTTTTTGGGAAGGGCGGGGGTAGGAAGTGTGTTACAATTTGAAACAACCGTAGTATAATCAGGAACACAAAATTTCGTCATCATTCATCTGCAAATCTGTCTCTTTTTTCGAAACATTAAAATCACAACAATTTTACTTTTCGAAAACTCTGAGTTGAAATTCAGTGAACCATTACGGGCTTTTCATGTATTGGCTGACTAGCTCTAAAGTAACACGGAACCAATCTTTTATTTGAGGATTAAAGGCGAGATTCAAGACGACACACAACATTAATACATCAACCGGAATCTAAGGGAAATTTGCAAACGCAATTGTCGGCCTTAAATGACGAGACGATGGTCCATTCCAGCCACAGAAAATGCGAGGAGAAGACTCAGGCTTTTCAAGCCACGTAGTCGAAGTAAAAGCTGTGAACCCACGACCATGCCTCTGGGTGCACTTTCTTACACACTCCTTAAGGACCAAAAGAACGTGAGGAAAACTTCATTACATCTCACTCCTACGTCGTATGGCAGCATTCCATTGTCTCCAGTCCAATTCCATTTCTTGTTCAAACTCCTTCTTTAATTGTTTTTAACTATGACGGAAAACAAACACTTTCTTCCGGAGACAATGCCTTAGTGGGTTTTCCTTCTGAAAGACTTCACTCGATATACAGGTCACACATAAATCAACGTAAAACGCCAGGAGAGGAAGTCCCCACGCGGAGTGGTACAAACGGGGTAAAAACAGACCATTCCCCATGTCACACGTCTCCCAAAAGAAAATCAGGCATCCTTTATGCTTCAGTGCAACTACAAATAAAACTTAAAACTTCCCACGAGCTTAGAATGTTTCCAGGGTTACCAACTTCGAAAACAAATTAGTGTTCTCACGTGTCGAATAAACTAAAGTGGAATACAGTGTCCACGATGGACTGGACCACTCGTCCAATGCCAACACCTGTCAGGGTTCTTGGTTACGGCAGATTCCGTCAATTTATTTTGAAAGGTGTTTTTCCGGCTACATCAAGAAACAAATGTTAACCTATTCGCCGTTAAATGGTATAGCAGAATCGTAGCAGCCGGGCACAGTACGGTCGTAAAATTTAAATGCAAGAGTTTGATTCAAGAATATAATGTTCTCTCTTAAGCGCAGCTGCCACGCCATGACCGTCGGCCATTCGCAAATCCATAAATCGCGGCGTGTTAAGTAAAGGTGTTTTCCGGGTGTTATGAGCCGAGGTATCAAAAGAACACGACCGAGCGTAAAAATTTAACTTCTACTCCTTCTTGTTCTACAGAGAGCTTCTTCGTAGTTGTGCGTTCTTTGTGGGAACTGCATACGAAAACGCATTGTGGGCTGCTCGTGTCTGTCCGTCCGTCCTTTGATTCAACTCTAGAACCACTGGACTGATATTGATGAAATTTTACATGGCGGTTGTGCCAATCTGCACTAACTCAAAATATTATTTTTAATATCCTACAAGCAGCGATAACAAAATGGCGGATGATGAAAATCGCGAGGTGGACATTGATGTACTGCGATCTGGTGGCCAAAGTGGGAACAATTTAATAAGGCCGATTTACGACCTCTAAATGGACCTCGAAAACAACGCGTTGTGTGTATTTTTGAAAGGACCACATTTTCCGAGCTTATTCTATTCAATTATTTCAGACATACAAACCTCCTACTTTAAGTATATTTCGCTTCATTTAACCCTCGCCCATAATTCAACATGAAGCAACTTCGTATTACGTCAGTGCCGTTAACATAGACTTAAGTTTACCCCTGTGCTTAAATAAACATCGCCTCGTACTAACTGAATTACTCCCACTAAACAGCATTTTAATTAATTAAGAGGGCTGACATATGTAAATAACTTTAATGTAGAAGACAGGCCATTAGCATGCTGAGTGTTTGAAGTCATAAAATAGGGAAATTAGCTCACCACCAGAAACCCACAAGAAATTATACGACGTATAACATTGAACATGGGGCTACAAGCTTCAGATCATGTGTGCGTATTTGTATTTAGCTCGATATGAACCATTTTTTAATTTCAAAACTGAATTCATCCATCCACACACACACATCATCAGTGCTACATGGCTGGTCTGAGACAAATCTGATTAATCCACGATCCATAACACATGCGGAAAGCAACTACGTACTACAAGAATACACATGATAATGAGCGCGCTATGTAACGAGATGGATTCGGATGAAATTTTGTATGGATGCTACGCCATTAGGGGACTAGCCTAAAATCACGCATTTCAATGTCCCACAATGGGTGATACGACAAACGAACAAGCGTTTGAAGGGATGGGGGATAGACACTAACCCCATTTGCAAAACTTCCATACAATTATGCTGATTTTAGGAAAATAAAAACTTTGGTATTCTCTGTAAAATGTATAGTATCAACATGGCGGATGCATATAACCAAAAAAAAGAAAAGTGTTTATGTAACTATAATTTGATTCTATGACTCCAGGTCTACAAAGCCAATGAACCTCGTGACTTGTCAGTATTAATTTACATTACGTAAAGAGGACTCAGCCGAAGTGAGCTTTCATTAATAATTTAGAATTTACAAAGAACGCATTTGTGTATTCGGTACGGATGACACTTTAACAACCTTGTTCTTTATTCTAATGGTGATCAACACGAAATATTTTAATAAGAGAATCCCGAAGATGGTTTCTTCGGAATCACAACTCATTCTTTAGAAGGTGAAACAAGTTTCAAATAGTACCATCTAGCACGGAGGTTAAGGATGTACCTTCATAGTGAAGAGGGCAGAGACAGGTCCACGATGAAAACTTTTGAGTTGCAGGAGACAAGGATGTTTACTGTTGTGACACGTATCACACAGAGAGCGCGCCATCTTCCGAGCCGAGGAGGACAGTTAGAATTAAAAGTCGAAAAGTTTACAATTTCAAGTTTTGTATGCTGTATGTTTTATTAATAAATGTGAATGTCTGCACAGAATTTGTGTATTCCTGAGCTCCAGAAGGCTCTTGTTTCAGGGATTTCCTCCCGAGGGCTCGCTTTATGAGCCCAGCAACTTATAAATATTTGTTGCATTTGGATAATTCACTGCAAGGTAAACGAAGAAGTGGATAGTTTCAACTGAGTGTTGTGGGATACCATTTTTACTGATATCCACGTCTGAAATTAAGATTACGTCTAAATATCTAAAGAAACATCCGCACAACAAACAGCCTATCGCACGAATTTGGAAGTATTGAAAGGAAAATGGGTGTTGTTCATGAAATTGAATTATCAGAGGCGGGATCTTTATAACATTGCACGTGATATCTCTTTACTCCATGATACAATATGTCGGATCTTCAATGTGTTCCCACGGATATGTTTAACCCCCTATGAGGCAGGTGTGAAGGCCATTAATCAGTCGAAAAGAAGTTTTTATTATCCACGTCTAGATATCTGACGTAGGACACAAAAAAAGGAACAAATATGCGAACAAAATTGTTTCCCAGTTCTGCAATAAATCACTGAAAAACAAATGTATTTTTCCATCCTCGGTACAATTTTTTTTAGGTGTATGAGGCCAACAGTAACAAAAGTAACTGGCTCTTGTTCAAAACAGAAGAACAGAGACTATAAGCGATTGTTAATATCCAGTTCGACATTGATACCATCCACCAAATAAACGCGCATGGAGCAGAGTTTTCAGCAAGACAGAAACAGTGTCTCAGGTAATCACGAATTTCAACGCGTGGACAGAAACAGACGTCATTGCAAGTCTAATAAATGTTTCTCTCATAGGATAACATTCAAGATGTGGTCCTGTTCCCACTTATATAATCATAAAATGAAGACAAAATATTTATTTTTTTAAACTGTCCTAATCTAAAAAGCCCCCTCCTCTATTTTCAGCATCAGTAGGAGATAATCAGAGGTCATTTATTAAATTTAAGTTGTTACACAGTGATGGGACAAGAGGTGTGCACCGGGTATTGGTTGGGAAACCTGAAGGGAAGAGACCGCTGGGAGACCTAGACGTAGATGGGAGGATAATCTCAGGCGGGATCTATGGGAGATAGGAGTTGAAGGAGACTGGATTTTGTTGGCCCAGGACAGGGTCCGGTGGAGGGCTTTGGTTAATTCGGTGATGAACCTTCGGGTTCCGTAAAGCCATCTAGTTAGCTAATTACACAGTGAAAAAACACTGAAAGAACGTCTCTTTATCTGGGACTGTGCGTTATGCGGCCCACAATGTGTCGAATTGTGCGGTGTTCAAAATATCTTCGCCTCTCGCTCAAAATATTTATGAGTGTTTTCGGGTATGTTGGGTGACGTAACTAACTCTGCGACTACTCATATCGAAGTTATAACCGGCAGCTAAGTAACTGACTGACTCGATACAGGGTATTCGTTCTTGAGAACCACCACCACTTACAATATTAGGAATCCGTAAGAATAAAAAAGGCTGGTTCCGGAAACGCTCTTGAATCTGGGCACCATCGACTAATGGAAATTCGCTGTAATATTCTGACTGCTATGTTATAAATTTCCAGTCACATGCTTTTAAGTATTTTACATGTTTTTTCACTGGTGAAAACACAAATACCCCACAGCATCACGAAGATGAACAGAGAGACTCTGTTGTAAGGAAGCAGCTCTAGACGTGAAGGCAGAGAGATCTAGGGACACGTCAATGTCTCGCCAACAGACTCTAGGACAAAATTACTACACAAGATGCATATTTCCCCAAATATTATTTCAAAAGATCAAAGTCACATTTACGAAGACATTAAGAGACGTGTTAAATTCGGGGAAAGATTGCGTCCATCACTTCTTAAAAAGCTGGCAGTCGCTCAGCCGGTAAACAGGTCTGGTCTGTGGTATGGCGAATGACCACTTCAAAGGATAAATGTTCGATGTGTGACGAAATTCGAAGAGATATTGCCCTTCATGAAAGAACAGCGAGACAGCGAGTCTTTGACTCTATCTTACAAAGACCTGTTCTGCAGAGGCGAAAGGAAAAAAAACTATATAAAAGGTCAGGAAGAATAAACAAAGCCATCGGCGGAGTTTCGAGAGCAAGCCACAGCCCATACTCACATTCTCTCAAACGGCTTGCGATGAAGTTTAAGACATTCTGGAATGGCCGGATTTTCACATCGGTTTTTGCAACAAAATTATTAAAATATTAAGTATTTTCATTCGAATATCAACCCACTGTAACTAGTTTCAATTAAAATCTCTTCATGATGACCCACAGAGTTGGTAAACTTTGTTACACAACATTTCCCTTTTCAGAATCACCCATTTTCTCGACTTATTCCGCATTCGTTCGTCATAGAACACAGCCCCACAACAGAAAGTTTCGTCTACAAATAATTCATCTGGTAAAATCATAGTAAGATTTGGTACGTGACTGTTTTATGATCTGCCGAATCTTGGCTCTTAGTTTATTTAAGAACACATCGTCTAATTAACTACTTACTTGCGGCAAACAGTAAGATGCTATCTGTGAACGATTATTTTGGAAAATATTTAAATAATCGCTCGTGGCCTACTTTAAAACACACTACCAGCATTCGCCTTGATGTACTGTGGAACATTACGAAGATCCTCGGTCACGATAGACGGTCATTGTGCCGAGATTCGAATCTGCAACTCCTTGAACACGAAGCAGGTTTCGACATTCCGTGAGACGCGGTTATCCGCAAATCGTTCAGCGCTGACAAACATTTCCTTTAAATATTCATACAGGCATTCGTTTCCAAACAGTGTTGACCTAACAATTTCAGGCACGTTTAATAAAACACGATCATGTGCTGTGTTATACGCGGACATCCAAAATGTTTTAAATCTTTCTAGATGGAATCGCTTACTCGTAACAGAAAATTTCAATAATTATTCTGTACAAAAAAAAGGTTCATTTTTGCCAAATGCAGATGTTCACGACTCTGAATGTTTCAAGTTGAGAGAAAAGAAATATTTAGTTCAGCACAAAATTCCACTATCAATAAAATTCCTGATAGCTGGGTAAATTTAGTACTCCGTTCTGACAAAACATATTATTGGAATACCGCGTTACTTCCTTCGTACCTAAAACATGATTAGAAAAAAAAAACATTAATTTTTTTTTTCGAATGTAACTGACAAACAATACAGGAAACGTTTTCTGTCCGCCTAGAAGAATTTCGTCGTCACTTTTGAAACTACTACGATTAATCTAATTAAAGTATTTTTTAATATATCTGCAAAGATTTTTCTCGGATCTGGCCCCAAAAATGCAATTCCTGTAAAAACAACGGAATTCTTTTAAAAAAATTGGAAATTTTCTATATGGCAAATGCCATTCTGATGGAAAAGTATAATTTTACGTTTTCCCTCGAATCCATTTACGAAGTAATATAATACAATTAAAGCTTTCAATGTCAAAATTCTCTTTCTAGCGAGGCCATTTTATTTTTTCAACATCAATACAATTACATTCAAAATTACCACAAGAGAACGTAACACTGCTACAAAACATTCTTAGCCTGGCACTTGAAACTTTGCCAACCACACTGTAAAGTGGCCACGTGCCAACGAAACAATGAATTTAACGTCTACGATTGAAAACGTGCACCACTGAAGGTTTTCAAGGAATCTATAAGCTTAGCAGGTGACTATCACATCATAAATCTGCAAACATAAATTGCATTCATCTCCTTCGGGATTAAAACATGTCTCAAGGACCAAGACAGACATACGCTCTAATACGACATTTATTTTAGAACAAAACACGCTTACCTGGTAACACAAACCATGAATTACTAAAGTGAAGTAATTTTGCTTATTAGCCTGGTTCACGTAAACACGTTTTGTAGGGAAAACGCTTTTCAGGCAAGAGAAGACGTTTATACATATTTTATGAAATGTGTTTACACGGAATGTGAATAAACACTATCTGTATATATGTTAGAATAAACAATTTTATAAATGCCTATGTGCTTTACGAGTCAGAAGTTACACGAATAATACGTGAGGAGACATTCTACGTTCCTGCAAAACTGAAGACTGGACATAATGACACACATTCCGCTTTAAATTAATTAAACAGAACCAATATATAAGCGGATGAATCACAGTTTTGTACGGCTACTCAAAGCACCATCTTATCATCGAGATTACAGAGTGTCAAACGAATTCTAAGTGTGGGAATAAAAAAAAAAAAACTCGCAAATCGTAATTCGTTCTGGAGCCCACAAATCTCTTTGGCTAGGAAGCCGAGAGCCCCCCCCCCTCCCGGGGTTACAGTAGATTTAACAATGGCGGCTTTTATAAACATGACAAATCTGGAATTTCTTCAGGAGATTAGTAAGATTAATCAAATCACGAACAGCTGTTGCCCAAGAACGCGACTTAATGAACCTGATCTCTTGAATGCTGAATTCATCTGACGGAAAGATTTGTGCTTTTTTTTTTATTACAACTAATCCACAGCCTCCGAAGTTTGGAGAATTATATTTAAAACCGCCTGTCCTAATACACGCGGCAGCGCATCTCGCTTTGAATAACGCTGACTGAATCTCTGGAACAAAAAGAGAAAGAGCTGATTTGAAGCGAGCGTTACACACAGCGGGTAGGTTTTTCCGCGGCACGCAACTTAATGGGCGGAATATAAACAAATGGCTTCCCTACAATCCGCTTCCAACGTCGTACTCATAAAACCGCAAATCAGAAAATATGCCACGAAATCAAAGCTAGCCTAACAGCAAAGGACTTCATCGTGGGCGGACTTTCACAGCTTCGACTATAACCAACATTCCTGGTCCTTTTACTTAACTACAATCTCACACTCCTGCTATGTATTCGAGAAGTCCCGGGTTCAAATCTCTGCCCGGACACAGGCTGTGATTTTTCCTGGTACTTCACAGTCCCTACAGCCAACTGCCCGGATAGTACCTTAAAATAGGCCACGACTGCTTACTTCGACATCTTTTCCAGTTCATTATTCACTATCATCCTCCCATACAACGCTGTAACATCTGAGCTACTTAAAATCGTGTCGGTATATAAAATATAAATACGTATTAACTTAAAATGCCTGTTATTGAACAAGAGAATGTGTTCAGTCACGGTTTTTCCTGTGCACCACTTTTCGCACAGTGTGTTACATGTAACTTACAGTGGATTTTCCAAATATATTCCTTCGAAGTTTTCATTTTTTATAGGTTTGAATACTGATTACTTGCACAAAACTATTATCTGGTCGAAGTTATTTTGTCACATAGCAGGCATGTGCGTCATATTAACTGCGTTATCTATGAAATAGTACACATTACACATTACTGACAAGATAAACCATAAAAAGGAACTAGCCAGTCCTTGAACATTCTGCCACGTGAATAAATCCCAGTCTTAGTGTTACTTGTTTATATATTACCTCCATCCAGGGCGGTGGAAATGCGACGTTAAACACAACCGAGCCACGAACTGTCCGGAAGTTATCCGATACGTAATTAATCTGCATATTTTTATTTATCTTAATACAGTAAATATATATTATTTAAATCTTGTCCGTCTAATCACAATAAATTCTTATTAAATATTAAAATATTCCAATAATTAACATTTAAAATATTTAAAATATTAAATGATGTTCTTTATCGAAATATTAGATTTACATTAGACCATCGAATATTTCGATAAAGAACATCATTTAATATTTTAAATATTTTAAATGTTAATTATTGGAATATTTTAATATTTAATAAGAATTTATTGTGATTAGACGGACAAGATTTAAATAATATATATTTATTATATCACAATATGACGCAACTTTACCATCTCATTAATACAGTAACTTAATACTCTCGCCTGTCGTAAGTAAACATCACGGACACAAATAAAGCAATGAATTAACTGTGAAGGTAGCAACATAGTTGCATTGTAGTCCACCAGACTGCGTCTTTCGTAGATGCACATGGACCACACCCCGGCATATTAATATCATTCAGTAGGAGCTTTAAGGAATGTCAGCTGCCAACCTAACGATCATACAGTGCCCTACAACGCTTGCGTGGGGATGAAATTCCCTTTTCTTCACACTCTCACGTGCCCTGCATATATGTATATATATTCACAATAAAATCTCGCAAAAGAGCAAAATCTTTATCCTGACATAAATAAACTCAACATAAAATACGACTTAATATTTATTCCTTGAGTGTAAATCAATATGAATGAGACCCAGGTTTATCTCCACGCTTCTTTTAATTAATCCAAGACTTTTACGATTAGGTTTTGTGTATAAAACTGAATTTATTATAAGCTCTTCAAGACGACACATTCAAATTATATAAAAATCAGTGGTATGTATGAAAATGTCCGTCTCTTGGATTATTGCGTCGTGTAGTCTGGTAGAATGCTACCGACGTTTCGGAGGTACATCCTTCATTTTACATAAAAAATGTCGACCTAAATAGAAGGGGGAAAAAGCAGGAGGCCAGAGGAAATTATAATTTGTATTCTTCATCTAATAAATCAAAGAAGATGGGGACGGGGCATGAAAAGGGCATTGGAGTGAGAAGTCAAAAGAATAATTTTACATAATAAGAAAAATTTGGGTCAGCAATAATTATAAGACTGCTCTGAATAAAAGGTCGGTTGTCTAAGTTCGGTTGGTCTTTTATTTTCTTTAAATAATCCAAACTGTATAACAACTTTCAAAGTACTGCGATTTTTAAAATGTACTCTGTATTTAAATTCAGAAGTCGGTCTTCAGTCTAAAATTCATTTTTAATTCCTGAGTGACCGATAATGTCTATGTTAAGATCATTCATCATTAGTGACTTGTACCTTTAAAGCAACTTAACATTAAGGGAATTTCTAGGAATAAAATTTGCACAGTCCCAAGCAACGGACAAAACTTTCTCAGTATAATCAGAGCTTGTTCAAAGCGACGTACATTAATTAAGTCGCATTTATTTGCTGGTTTGAATTTAAATGCGAATTAACAATCTACATTAAGCTTAAAATCTCCCTGATGATGACAGCTGGAAACACCTCTGAAACGTCTGTAAACTCTTACAAGACAGCCGTCTTTGTAATCGCCTCAGTTAAGCACCTCAAAAACCTCACTCATTAAAGCAGAGTCTTTAAATAAGTTTCTTTCCAGATATTAATTACAGTTTCCACAATAGCCCACAACTGATACATATCCTAACCCCGTTAAATGCGGTCCACAATTTCAGACCCTCCTCTTAAAGATCAATTTTAATATTATCCCACCAAATACATTTGTGTCTCAAGCCCTCTAAAATCGTGCTTGTATTTCTGACATCTCATTCTGGTTTTTGATCACCCTATTAAAATGGGGCGAAGACCTCAAAATATAAAATTATTCGTATAAACGTGAAAAGCTTTTTAACGTTTCCTATCATGCTAGTTTTTATTCATCTACCTAGTCCCAAGCTTTGTACCATTCCTTGTCGGCTGTCCGCTATAGTCTATTTAGTACATTCGGAAATGCCGTTCCGAAAGTCACCTTCCCCATTGAAAACTCAACGATGTACCACGCGTTAGTAACAAAGGACCCACTTACCACGTAAATGACAATGTTTCCAACAAAAAAGGACACGCAGGACCTCCACATGAAAACAAAATGCCATGAACTGCTCTTACAGCTAATAGCCTTTGTTCAATAACACCAAGGACTTCAAAATGCAACCAGCAATCACCAAAAAGCATTTTTCAAGGTCACAGCATTGCAGCGCGAACAGCGGGGTTCAGATGAATTAAGACAAGTCAGAACCAGCAGCGCTGTGCTGGTGGCCTATGCGAGCGTGACGAAGGGACCGAAGTCCTCACATGGCTTTGAAGCTTCTAATTTGATGACGGCTACTACAGTACGGCCTTCTTAGGTTCTAAGTTTCTGCCATATAGCCTGCACAAAGCAGTTCCAGACACGTTATATACGTCGACCATTTCCAGAAACTTTATATATTTCAGCTGGTTTCTTAGGGCCCATTTCCTTGCTACGGAACGCATTTACAGACTTTTCCTACAGCTTCCTAATAGTTTTCCCCCCATTTTTGAAGTCACTCACAACACAATAGTAGTAGTATAATTCAAGTAAATACACTATGAACTCAAAGAGGTATCTTAGCCAAGGCCTGAGACTGAACTGTAAAATGTGAAATACAGCAGTACTCCACATCTGAAGACTGTTCGAACACGACTCTCTCCTCAATCAATTACGATAAAGTTACGGTTATTTACAGACTAAAAATGGCCGAGGTAAGGATGATATTAAAAACTTTGAGGATGTGAAAGCACGGGGAGACACATCTCGGTTAATATGAGACAAAAAATTCAGATTATTTTAATGATTTTTGTAAAATCATTAAAATATCAAAAATAAGTTTTTGGTGTAATAGCCACAAAGGTAATTACAATAGTTTTATCTCATTAAATACTGATATAATACGCCTTAGATTATAGCAAAATGAGCAGTGATTGATGTTGTTTGGCGACAGTTTTAATTATCCAACTCGACATTTATCTCCTGTTATACACGCACGCCCAAACACACCGTATTTCACTTCTTCGATTTCAAGACGAGTTTTCTTAACATTTTGAATTTTCTGAAATCATGGTTCATGTTACATCTGATGATAAACCGTTCTATTTCCCCTTAAAATCTGATACTAAATCAAGTGCATTTCTTACAATCGACTACGTCTTAAAATCGAGGAAATGCGCTGTGCGTACGTCCTATAAATCACTAAAACCTTCTAATGCGAGAGTAATCCCATTATCCATAATTGTTCTTGTAGAATCGAACACAATTGCATACGAGGTTCAATTAATTCTGAAATTCTACAAATTAATACGGAATTTGTGATTGATTATCCTGTTCTGTGGCAAGCGCTCTGGCGTGGTATACTCCAAACTTATTACCCGAGCATGAAGATGGCAGTCTTCTGAGTTGTACTACCGCGTAGTCTATTAGAACTGTTATCATCAGTAAAATCTCATTAACCTGATTATGGAAGCAGCAAACGCCTCTGAAACGTCGGTAAACTTCTACCAGACTACACGGCGTTACAACTCAGAAGACAAACCATCTTCGGACTCGCCTCCGTGAGACCCCAAAATCCTGCTTATTATCCAAGCATCTGCATTCAACACTTAATTAAATATAAAATAAAATTATTTGGCAAATTAATCTTTTGTCAAATCATATTTCCTCACTGGTCATTCTGATTCGGTAAGTGTCTGGGTTAAAAGCACCCACAGTCGCTTAAAATGTTACCATCTAAAATATAAAGACTAAAACTTAATACTTTCGTTCTTCATCAGAGTTCTTGTGCTTTCAATACCAAAACATCCAAATCAAATCATCGCGTGTGCAGTGACATCGGATGCCGTGGCTCTCTTTTGTTAGCATCTCTGTCCTGGTTTGAGACATTTATTGCCATAACAACGGGCCTGGAAACATTCCTACAACCTAATAAAATTGTCCAGGAAGAACTGAAATTCTTTCCTTGTACGAAACTTGTGGTTGTATTTCTTAACTTAAAAAAATACTCGCACAAGAGAAAGGACATTTTATTCGAGGACTGAAAAGTTATTTGAGACACGCAACACTGTTCCATACATTTGTTTCGAAAGCCTTTCAAACATTAAGATATAACTGTCTGGCCAAAAACAGAATCCGAACAGGGGAAAACATTACCACCAAAAAGAAAATTATTCCGTAAGTCCCATTACATTTAAGGTGCATTTATGTGTTACAATTATACAATTATTACACCGACAATAAAATTATTCGTCATGTAACGGAACATTTAAAAACTATAATTAATATCACATTAATTGTTACTACAACCTGTATACATGAAGGTATATTAAAATTTTATTCCGTTTATGTCACCATGAATTAGGACTATGTGAATTAATTATTTGTGGTTTAAATATCAATAAAAGTTTGAAGAATTTGGTGTGTTAAACCTCGACAGCAATAAATCGTGCTGATCCCTCATTTATTATTTCACAATACATAAATAACTAAATTAATTAATTAACATTACGCGTTATAGAAACTGTTAATAAATTCGAAGTACGCTATTTTCAATTTGTAGTACACAACCAAAAAATATAATAGGACTAAATGAGACGTGTCGAAACATAAGGGAATCAGTTATTTTTAACAGCAAATTGTGGGTAAACGCATTCCTCAAATTACTCCACAAACTTGTCCTTAATACTTCATTTCTGATATTTATTCTAAACGTCAAAGTTTGTATCGTAACATAAGCACTCTCACCCTGGTGAAGCACGCACCAAGGAACTCTGAAACGTCGGCAAACATCAACCAGACTACACGGCGCTACGTCCCAGAAGAAACCATCTCTCGTCTTCAATTTACTGATCGCCTTCGGTGAGAAGTAAAATTCCTTTATACATACGGATGAGGGAAACAAATCAATTTGGTTAGAGTAAATCTGTACTCCTCCCCCAGTATTGTCAGGGTGATTAAGTCGAGAAGAATGAGATGGACTGGGCATGTAGCGCGCATGGATGGGACAACAGGTGGTTGGGAAGCCTGAGGGGAAGAGACCGCTGGGGAGACCTAGACGTAGATGGGAGGATAATCTCAGGCGGGATCTATGGGAGATAGGAGTTGAAGGAGACTGGATTTTGTTGGCCCAGGGCTTTGGTTAATTCGGTGATGAACCTTGGGTTCCGTAAGCCATCTGGTTGGTTGGGTCCACTATTTGGGAAGCCTGAGGGGAAGAGAGACCTAGACGTAGATGGGAGGATAATCTCAGGCGGGATCTATGGGAGATAGGAGTTGAAGGAGACTGGATTTTGTTGGCCCAGGGCTTTGGTTAATTCGGTGATGAACCTTGGGTTCCGTAAGCCATCTGGTTGGTTGGGTCCACTATTTGGGAAGCCTGAGGGGAAGAGAGACCTAGACGTAGATGGGAGGATAATCTCAGGCGGGTTCTATGGGAGATAGGAGTTGAAGGAGACTGGATTTTGTTGGCCCAGGGCTTTGGTTAATTCGGTGATGAACCTTGGGTTCCGTAAGCCATCTGGTTGGTTGGGTCCACTATTTGGGAAGCCTGAGGGGAAGAGAGACCTAGACGTAGATGGGAGGATAATCTCAGGCGGGATCTATGGGAGATAGGAGTTGAAGGAGACTGGATTTTGTTGGCCCAGGACAGGGACCGGTGGAGGGCTTTGGTTAATTCGGTGATGAACCTTCGGGTTCGGTAAGCCATCTAGTTAAGTTAAGTTAAATCTGTCTCAATGTTACTTTGTCCACTTAAAATCCCACTTGGACTGCCCTGGGAACGAACCCAGTAAGAATCCGAAACAGAAATAACTCACAAAAGTCAATATGAACAGTTCTGCATAAAATGTATTAACGTACTGTAAGATTCAGACACAAATCGATTCTGAAGGATGAAAACAAAAAGACATCAACAAACATAAGGCAGCGAGTTATGACGAAAACACACCATAAATTTCCACTGCCCTCTTGAACCTGTAATCTTGTTATCGGCCAGAAACAAAAGCGAGAGACGGACTTCCACCTTCAAGTGTTCCCTTGAAAATACATCAGAGTGTTATGACGAGGGCGAAGTACGACGGGGAAAAAGGGACCATTTGGGAGAGCAGAGGACGACTTCGGTCTGTCTCGTTCCTCCTGTTCTCAAGAACTAAAATCTGTATTAAAAGCCCCACTGCTGGAAACAGATGACAGCCTCGCTCTATTATAAATATTATTTAACTACGCTGTCACAAACATAAAAAAATGTAGACATTTCTATAAACTCTGCAATTTATTTACGTCGCTGGCTACTGTCCTCAAACGTGAAAATCCCCTCCCACAAAAGACAATGTTCAATTTCAGACTAGATGTTGAAATACTTGCATTTTTAACCACGTGTTAACACTACAAAGCAACAGAACTTTGCGAAACATGGTCAACACGATGTCTACTCTAAACAACAACAATCTAGACTAAAAAATCACGTGACTACAGCCTCTTTGCGTTCTCAGATGCAGTCTGAGGTAAACCACGATACGACGAGCGTAAACATGTCAGATACAAGTTTTAGGTTTTAATCTGACACGAAACGCGAATGCAAATTAAATAGATCTGCAATGCAAACACTTCAGAAACAATTAAGATCTAAGTCCAGATGTAAAATATATTTTCCTTTGTGTAAACGTAGAATATTACTTAAAAAACGTAAATTAAAAAAACCTTTTCCGACCTTGAGATTTGTGACATTTCTTATAAGAATAAACTTGCTTTCTTTAGCGAAGGCTAAGATAAAAGAAAATTGTACTCCTTTAAGTGACGGCTTAAACTAATCGTCCCATGCGAACGTATTACTGTCTCATGTTTGAGCATCTGGAGAGTCAAAATATGTACGTATTTTTCATTTCTCTCCGACTACGTCTATAGAAGATAAAGTTCTGCCAACATATTTTTGAAAACCTTGCGTAATACTTAAACAATTTATGTTCTCTTTCTACTCGTGCCAACTTTTCTATCCTTGTCACTTTCCTCTCCATTCTACTTAAATTTATATTCGTCTTCTCCTCCTACATTAAGTTTATGTTTCAGTTTGTAAAAATGTCCTCGGATAAACAGTGGATCACTGCATGTAAGGAATTTACGTTACTTAATAGGATCTGAGGTTTTCACGGCGATGAGTCTGAAGATTGCTGTCTTCTGGGTTGTTGCGCCGTGTAGTAGAAGTTTACCGACGTTTCAGAGGTCACTGCTTCCTCCATCACTCATCGCCCTCATGATGACTACACGTCATAACAACCCAGAAGACAGCAATCTTCAGACTCATCGCCGTGAAAAACCTCAAATCTTTCATTACGGTATATTTTAAGTCGGTGAAAAGCTATGGAAAAACACGATTACATATTACAGGTGTTATCAAAGGTGGAGACGAATAGAAGTTTGAGAACCACAATCGGGTTCCTCACAAACCGTCTCCTTAAGTCACTTTAGCTTGTGACCCGCAACGTCTATGATATTAGAGACACTACAACGGTTACCTATAAGTTTTATTTCATAATTTAAGCTAAAAGATGAACATGAATACATCGCCTAGGACTTTAAATTCCACAACTAGAATATAGGATCCACTCTACCAGGTTCAACAGAATTGGTTTAAAATGTAATAAGAAACCAGAGCTCTGTTTAAATTCAGAAGTGTTGTAACAGAAACCTACGCACCTAAAGAAATTACACCACACGCTTACACTCTTGGGAGGTGTTACTGATCTTACTTTCTGTACATGGGAAATGCGACTCCACGCTTTAACTTCGCTCCCTAGCGCTCCCGCGGCTGGAACTGCAACTACACAACGGATGGAGAAAAGGGCGAATTAATTAATAAAAGCCTGGAGGAAACCGAAACGATGTTCCAGCAAATTGTACGGGGCTGAAAATCTGTAAATTCTACATTTTAATTAATGTTTTCAAACGCCATCGTAACATGTTCTGAAGTCTTTCTTAATACTGAAAGAGAACTTTTGAAACTGTACCAATTAAAAATAACATTTTGTTCTCAAATACGGCCGCATTGTTTCGTACCGAATCTAAACCGGGATTTTACGATATTAAAGTAAGGAAACTCAATAAAGTAACTTGTAAAAATAATGATAAAATAGTTTTAAAGGCACAAACGCAGGAACGTCGTTTCAATACACTGCAAATTTTGAAGAAAAAATCTTAATATAAATCAAATTAACTCGATTCCGCGGGGCACATTTCTCCTTGGGAAGCTAATATTGGCGCAGCTAATCGAAGAACTTCAAAATTCCTTCTTTTATGGTTACACGGTTACCACCAAAACTTACAAACGCTGTAGGATCTGAGGTTTTCACGGTGGTGAGTCTGAAAATGGCTGTCTTCTGTGTATTTGCGCCGTGCCGCCATCATCGCCCTGATGATGGAGCCAGCAAGGACCTCTGAAACTTCGGTAAACTTCTAACAGACTACTCGGCGCTACAACCCAGAACTCACTGCCGTTAGAATTTCAACATTCACAAGGTAACTAAGAATTTATCGGATCACTCAATAAAGCTTTTCCAAACCAGATGAAGGGTGTTGAGGCGGGTATTTAGGCCTAGGAGAGAAGGCGATGGGGTCTTTAGAAAACCGCGTAATGGCGAACTTAAAAATCTGTACTCCTCCCCCAGTATTGTCAGGGTGATTAAGTCGAGAATGAGATGGGCTGGGCATGTAGCACGTATGGATGGGACAAGAAGTGTGCACCGGGTATTGGTTGGGAAGCCTGAGGGGAAGAGACCACTGGGGAGACCTAGACGTAGATGGGAGGATAATCTCAGGCGGGATCTATGGGAGATAGAAGTTGACGGAGACTGGATTTTGTTGGCCCAGGACAGGGTCTGGTGGAGGGCTTTGGTTAATTCGGTGATGAACCATCGGTTTCGGTAAGCCACCTAGTTAGTTAGTTATAACAGATGCAGCGTACAAATAAAATTACCTTGTTGCATCTCGCTACTAGGTGAGACATGTTAGACAATAGATTCAAGTGTCAGGACTCACTTCGTGACTTTCAACTAGTAAATTGTATTAAATCGTTGAATCTCTTCATAGTGATCCTGAGGAAGACTTACGGAGAAGTAATTTTTTATCCACCCAGAAACGTCAGTCAAATTCTACGAGCCTGAAAATGTAAACTGAAAGGACTGCAAATTGAACACATTTACTCTTCAAGAGGGACGGACACAGTAACAATTCAGGGGGGGGGGGGGGGGGGGGGGAACTAGGAACTGCACATGTCACTTTGAGCACGTGATAAAGAGGAAGCCAGGGACGGCTCACTTTTAAAACCCTTGCACTAGAGATGGCAGCAGACCGGCTTTTAATCCTAACCCATTTCAGGAAAAACTAAATCCATCATGGCACTACTGAAACGTTAATTGGGAGTTGTAAAAAGTGAATAAAAATTATAAAAAGAATCTTTAATGAATTTCCCAGGAGGCTCTTTCATTGTAGGTTCAGTTCTGTGTCCTAGGCATTTCCCCACTGAAGGATTTTCCTTGTTCCTGTGTCACTTGGACTGTGTAGGGAGACTTCTCCCCTTGCTTAAAGCCTGAAAATGAAAATTCATCAAACAGATTCTAAAACCTCTTAATTACTCGCCTGTTCCGACAGCTCCAGTAGACTACTTATACAGTTCAACTCAAAGTTATAACACACCTTGTTTGAAGAGAGAAGGTGCTGGAAATTGGTTTAATCTTTAAAAGCCCAGTCGTAGCTACACGTATCACGTGCTTTAACAATCAGTAATTCTGCATTCTGCCCACAGAGTGCGACTCAGGTTCGTATGATTACTAGAATAAAGAACATTTCCCTAAGCTGCATTAACCAACTTGTCTTTCAAATTGAGAACTGTTTCCTCTCAGATGCTGAGTGAATTTTTAACTAATATTTAGATGGAACTAGGCTTCAAAGTCTAAAAGGAGACAATCAAATTATCGCTACATGAACTAAAGAAACACGCTCAAGAGAAAATTACAGAGTAATTGCTGTAAAATGGGGTGTCCGACCCTCCTCTGAATTACATCGTGGACTGACTCTACGGACAGAACGGATGGCATTCGACTCCCGGAATGGGCGGGGACTTCAGGCAAAATACGAAATACGTTCCTAAGCACAGAAGCAACTTCAACATTCTTACTTTATACAGCCTACGTACTGAGATACTTACATCATAAGATCTACTAAATAAACTGTATATTTTATTTTATTTATTTGGTGTTCTGTCTGACGACAGGTCCATATGAACAGGATCCTTCCATCCTTTTCTCGGACTGGGACCTGTTCATATACGTTCTTGGCAGATGATCCAGAAGTGGTTTGCCATTGCCTTCTTCTGTGTGTGAATGGAGTAATTGTTGGGATGCCACGGAGGAAAACTCCGTGTTGCCTAGACCACGGCCTCGCCCAACACAAGTTATAAATTCGAACCCGAGACCCCAGGATTACAAGGCCAGCGTTCTAACCGCTAGATCAGTTGATCTCTATTCCAATGCTATTTAACGATGCTACATCAACTATATCATTCAGCGTCGAATGAGTTCAAAGGCTAAAACTGGTTTTAAGTTCGCTCGGTAACTGACACGGATGGCAAAAATTAGCTAATTGTGTTTAACGTCATAAGTTTCGAAAAAGCATCCGAGTGCCCCATTCCATCAAAAGCAAAATCCCGGCCTTAGATACGAACTCTTGAGTAAACCGAAGAATTATGACGTAGTAATTCCACCTGTTCGCTTTTATTTCGTTAAATTTACATCCTCGTCAAAGCTCTGAAGCAGTCTTCCATTTCCAACATATTACGGACTCCCGAAACTCCGAATTACAAATCGCAGCCCACAGATAGTCCATTAAACCGCTGTAACAACCTCGTCATGTGTTTCTACAGGCACCTCGTGTCCAGAACATCCTTCGATCATTCCAATATTCTTTAACAGATCATGGTACCGGAATTAGCTAAGTCGAAACGCAGAAAATATGTTGATACGAACGGTACTTTGACTTAGTCCAAGTCACATATTGTGGGAGAAACGCCACTGACTTCATAAGCTAAACCTAAGCCTTTGCTGTTAGCTAACAGATGTAGCACAGAGCACAAAACCAGTGATTCTGCTCATGTTGTAAAACAAAGTAATAACTGCTATTCCAATACAAATGCAGTTCTGCTACGAATAGCAATAACAGTGAGGATTTTGGTGCGCTAAAACCCCAGATTACACTCGATACGAGGTGCTGTGACCATTAGTTCTTCAATACAAAATGCAGAATGACTGTCGGGCCCTTCAGAACAAAACTCCTTTCCTTCATCATGGACACTTCACAGCTCGTGGGGCTCGGATGCCATTATATTTAAGTGTAAAGATTACTTAAACATAACATTACTACGACAGTAAGTAACCTTAGGGCAATTTTACATGTTAACTCTAAGCGTGTCTACGTAAATGTAGTCTCTGAGGCCCAGGTTCGATCCCAGAGCTGTCCACATATGAAATGTGCTGGACAAAGTGATAAATTAAGTCGGATTTTTCTCCGAGTCTCTTAAGTCTCATTGTCAGTATCATTCTTAAGTAATATATTCCATGTTATGTTAATGTATATTGGAATCCAGTGAAATCAGAATGTGACTTAAGATCGTTAATCACTCCATCTTGACAATACATATCTAATTTGACAGATCTAAATATGAAACTGTAAGCAAGAATCGATTCCAAGAACAGACCACAGAGCAAGACCATTCGATAATTAGTTTTCTTCAACAGTAACCACACCCTTGTGCAGAGTCATTTTTCGTTTCCCTAATTAAACCTTTGACGTTGTCTTTTTAATGAGCTGTTCCCACAATTACGCCTAACAAACGGATTCATCGTCAGCCCCCAAACTTCACGTCACGATGGATCACTGCGTGTGTCGTGCGTTCACAGTGAACTCATCGCCTTATTTTGTAAAGTTAATTGAAGTCAGACTTTTACATAATTCGTCCTAGTAATAAAAATCATACTGTGAGATATCACAAAATGAGGAAAGTAATTATTTTTACTCTTAACTAAGTGTCAGGATAATCAAATCAAAGAAGATGATGGGCAGGCATGTAGCATGTTTGAGGCAGACGAAGGACTAATACGAAATTTTTGTTCGTAAACCTGAAACGAAGTGGCAACTTCGTATGTGGTAAAATAATATTAAGACGGCTGTTAAATAAATGGTGGGGGGGGGGGGTAATTGGAACTAAATTAATGTCATTCGGGATATGAACCAGTGGCGGAAGTTATGAAGACTGTTGACGAATCTCCGGTTATTAAATTGGTTTCATTTCTCGGTCTTCTAAAAAGTTTTAGTCAAATGAAATTGGGCCAAACGGCGTAGAGCGAAAGCTGGCGTATTTTTTTACTAATATTTCGAGGCATATTTGATGGGTGGGAAGGTATAACACCTGTCACAGACGGGGAATGCAGGGTAAAGGGACGTCAGGTTAGGTTAGGTTACATTGTAGGTTATGTTTTGTTATGTTAAGTTGGGTTAGGTTGGGTTATGATAGTTTAGGTTTTGTTCGGTTAGGTTAGGTTAGATTGGGTTAGGTTAGGTTACGTTAGGTTACGTTAGGTTTTGTTAGATTGGGTTGAGGATTTGGTAGTTATTTTGGGAAAGGTCTAGGCCTACTCGAAAACGTCAACGTTCCATCTGCACAATTCCGAGGACTTGGAGCATTCAGAGACCGAAATTTTCAGACGATTGGTGATGGAACTGTATACTCCGCAATGGACATGTTCTTTATTATTGCTGTTTCTAATGGTGCTGTCTGCAACTGCTAACAACATAAAACTCCACCAGGCTTCAGTATTCACGACTGTAATTATTTGGGCCTACTGCGTACCGCTGAGCTCTGCTGTTTATGTACTCACTTCCTCTGTTTAATATACACTTACCGGTCCGTATGACAGCTGTGCATACTGGCTTGCTGTATGAATAGTCTCTTTCCCCGGGACGGTCCAGGATATTGGTTGGTCGTGCGTATAATAAGAGGGAATCTTGGATGCTACTGGGCACCACTCGCGCATGGCTACCAACATTCCAGAAGATATTACCGCCAAGCGGGTATTTTAATAGACAACACGGTGTCCTTACACCGAAGATCACAATCGATGCTTTCACCGGAGTGAAATCGTAACGTTAGCAATTACATACATGATTAAGATAGATTCCATAAAATTTATAATAATTTTGTTGATTAAAGACTCCGAGGAGGTACAGATTAAAAAAATAGGTCTTTGCAACCAAAATTTGAGAGGAATTTATGTTTTACGGAAGCATTCTAATTAAAATATAAATTAACTGAGAAATACGAATTAGTCGTGATTATCGAGACACAGATGGTACCGAAAAGTCGATTTATTTTTCAAACTTCACATAGCTGATGGCCGAAATGGATTTTATTAAGTTTAGTCATTTCAAAATCTTTCAAATCGTATAAAAACAGTATTGTCAGCCTCACATACTGTTCACAACATAATCAATTTTATTCTGCAACTCTGACAAATATATTAATAACCAATACGACCCATGGTTTTGAAAATTTTCCCGATCACCAATGTAGGGTTCTTAAAGAAATATGTATAAGATTGTGGACTGGTTTCAGCTCACAATGCTCCTGTAGAAAATCAGAAATTTTCTTCGCCATCTTTTCAAGACGGATTCTCGTCCGTGGAATTCGTTAATACAAACTTTTCCTTTTAGGAAAAAAAAAAACAGAAATAAACAAAAAAGATAATGTGAATAACGGAATACATCCAAAAACTTTCCGCTACTTTGAAGTACAGCCTTTCAGTTTCCTACAGACTCGTGCTAATTATGTCTGAAACCCTCAGGGTACGTGTCTAACTACAAGACAAAGCAACCAGACCACTGGGTACATACCCTATGATTACTTTTGATACTAAGACACCGAAATTAATTCTCCAATTATAACATCAAATTGTGCGGAAGGATATAGCCCCAAGGACGTTATTCTTCGCATCGCATCTCGTTTCTGAACAAGCACTGCCACGCGGCTGTCGAAAATCATCACGAACGTTTTAGACAAAAAGGGTCAGAACGAAATTGCAGTTGAATTTGCACGATGTGGTTCATGGGTGCCTACTTAATCGCGTTTACGTAAACCTACAACAACTAAATCAAACGTAAAAATTCATAGCAAAGACGTATCAATTATCTAAGTCTGTGCAACTTAAGATCATATCGCGTGGCGCCATACTTGCCCGCAGCGGTAAAAGTTATCGCAACCAGAAAATTGATTGAAACATAAGAAGAACGTCTTCCATACTCGTATCTTCTTTTCATCAGAAAATAAATAAATCAATAATAGAAGAAAAGTGTATATACCGCAGTTGCGACAAAAATCCACTTTCCGAATTTCGAACCAAGTACCTTAAAGTGATCAGCAGACTTATGTACACTCACACACACCACAAGTGGAAAACGTCGACTCAGCGTAATGAGTCCTCGGCATTAATCCCCATTAATAACATTTGCGGATTATTGTATAATACCCAGAACACAAAATAATACGAACATTAAACAAATATACATCTGATACAACGATATTAGTCACATTTAAGAACCTTTTTTTAATCCATACACCACTCATGCTTATTATAATAACCCCTGAGGTTTGTCAGAGTATTTGGTTCAATTATAATCTTTGATTTCGACATATGAATTTTACAGTAGCCTATCAGTTTACACAACGATTATCACATAATTACGAGCAGGGAGATAACCAGCACCAGGAATCAATAAACTCTGAGGATTAACACAGAAAAGCCCTTGTTATGGCTTCCGCAGACACCTCACAGATCGAACACTGATCAATCACCTTCCACATGTCGGAGTAAGCTTTTTAGAGACACACATTTATAATTGACAGAGTTTGTTCTTCGAAAAATTGGTCGTGGGTATTCGCTTCTGAGCCTCCTTCGTATTCTTTGCGGCAAGGTCGCCTGACGTAGCAAGCCCCAGCTCAGGTGATAAAAAGTAGCGATGCTTTCAGCAGTTCGTTTGGACTCAAATCTTTCAAGATATCAGCTTAAAGCTTGTAGCAGTCGGAGCACATTCCATTCGGGTGACTAAGTGGCGAAACAAGTTGACAAACACGTGACCGTCAGCCAATTACGTCTGGACGCAGACAGGACCGAGCACTGATTTGAAGAATTCCAACCGAAAAAATTTCTTACTGTCCACTCCACCAACGGCGCATTGTGATTTAAGCCCATCTTAAGAAGCTAATGGTCGCTCAGGTAGCCAAGTTATTTCTCAACTTGTAAGGAACACAAAATTTCATTATTTTATTCTCTAGGGATCGCCGCTGGACCCCACCTTGACATAGGCAAACGAAACACACATCGCTACATTCCACTTCCGTTAAAATAATTTTTTATTATCAAATATTTAAACGTGTCAAATTTTATGTTTCGCGTGTTCTGAATTTGCGGACTCTCCCGTAAATTGTTACTTGTGTACGTAATTAATTTTCCGTGAATTTAATGTGGTGCGCTGCTGAGTAATTCCTTTAAGGGTCAAACGGCTTGTTAGCCTACTAACTTAGCAAAATCCGATTAGTAGATCTAATTAAATAGCCGTCTTAACCGTGCTTGTAGTCAAACCAACGTGTATGATCCTACCTTGCTTAATTAACTGTTTCATAAACTGGAAGCGAGATTTCCCTTCCGCGCGGGATTTACAAGTTTATTCGCAGTCAGTAAAGCATTGTGCAACCAAATACAATATTCATCAGTTAAAAGATGAATCCTATGGTTGCGGCGTCCTGGCTGACAGACAGACAGACAGACGTCAATAACACACTATTGTCTCTTCAGCGTGGCCGCAAGACGACTATATTGCTATCAATACGAATTTCTTGTAAGACACTCATTCGCGGTTCGATTCACAGTAACTGTAACTTGTTTTTCAAAATAATGTCTTGATTCCAAGAAACGAGAGTGCAGATATTCCTTTTCCTTATTTTTTATTCTTTCTACAAGAAATATCTCTTGATTATTGGACGATAAATAAATGAATACAACGCAATTCTTCTTACTCATAAAAAAAACGTTTAAATCGTGATTTGGAGCCTCGACTGACTCAAGACGCATTTAGTATTCACGAAATACAGACTGATCTTTACGTCTCTTTGTGTCTAAACTGGTCCACCCAAACCTTTATCTTTCTCCACACAACTTAATTTTCTTTAGATGAGATGATATTGTTGCGTCATATTGTGATGATTATAATTGTTTATTTTAACCGTCTAATCACAATAAAATATTTTATTAAATATTAAAATATTATTACTATAATTAACATTTAATATTTAAAATATATTAAAATATATATACAATTAAACAATTAATTTTCTTTGTTTTATGAAATGTTCTCTACACATCTTCCTACACGTATATACCCGAATACGTATAAACATGTGCGTAGGCCTACAGTCACACAATTTATTTTCCCATTTTAATAGCGGATTCGATCGATCCACACACAAGTTTGCGACAAATTGTGCATTTGTTAGTAAATCACAATTAAAATTTTGTTGTCTCGAAGGCTTTGAGTATCTCACGGCGTTGATTAAAAAGATGGATGCCTTCTGGGTTGTAGCGGCTTGTAGTCAGGTTAATGTTCACAAACTTTTCAGTGGTCCTCGCCCCTTCCATCAGGAAAACGTCACTAAACTTCCCTTTCGCCCAGGAAATAGAAAGGAAGGAATGTTATTAAAACAAAGTTGAATCTGGCAGAAGGTAAGTATCAATTATTAAATTTTCGGAAAATTAATATAATCCCGCGCTTATATATCGTGTCCTTCACTCCTGACGACTTAAAAGTGTTTTGTGTGAAACAGACTGCGTAAATCAAACGCATGAACATGTGTCTACCTCGAAAAACCTTACACGAAATTACGACTAGGTTATTTCAGATAAAAACCTTAACACGCTTACATTCGGATTAGTGTCAATCTTCTGTGCCCACAACAGTCTTCACACAACTCAGTCTCTGTGCGTGTGTGGATGAAAGGAGGGTTAGCGAGACTTCGTTACGACAACCCGGACTCTTCGATCACCACCAGCTTCTACGGAAGGCGGTAGTCAATTATCGGCAATGCGGGTGGCTTACATTCTGGCGTTCTCCTCCCGAGCATGGGTACAGCTCCCCATAGACCTTATTGTTACCAAAACTGACAAACTGTCCGACATGATTCATGATCCAATATACCAGGTTCGATGAACATCGCTTGTTCGCTTGACTAGATTCAGCCATCGCTGTAACCACAGGCCAACGGAGGAGTTTAACAAATGCGTCCTTAAACGTTACGTACTGTTTAACAAATTATACGGAAGACTGCTTAAAAATTATAAATACGACACCCTTATGGGATCTTGCACCGTGTAGTACTGTAAAAGATTACCAACGCCGTGAACCGACGTAAATATAAACACGACAAACAATTATCTTTTCTTTAACTGTGAAACTGATATTATTTCAAGAAGTAATTTTTAGACCAATAACACGCCTATACCGCCACGGTGGTCTAGCGGTCAGAACACTAGCCTTGTAATCCTGGGGTCTCGGGTTCGAATTTATAACTTGTGTTGGGCAAGGCCGTGGTCTAGGCAACACGGAGATTTCCTCCGTGGCATCCCAACAATTACTCCATTCACACACAGAAGAAGGCAATGGCAAACCACTTCTGGATCATCTGCCAAGAACGTATATGAACAGGTCCCAGTCCGAGAAGAGAAAAGGATGGAAGGATCCTGTTCATATGGAGCTGTCGTCAGACAGAACACTAAATAATAATAAGATGAGGTGGTCTAGCGGTTAGAACGCTGGCCTTGTAATCCTGGGGTCTCGGGTTCGAATTCATAACTTGTGTTGGGCAAGGCCGTGGTCTAGGCAACACGGAGTTTTCCTCCGTGGCATCCCAACAATTACTCCATTCACACACAGAAGAAGGCAATGGGAAACCACTTCTGGATCATCTGCCAAGAATGTATATGAACAGGTCCCAGTCCGAGAAAAGGATGCAAGGATCCTGTTCATATGGACCTGTCGTCAGACAGAACACTAAATAATAATAAGATGAGGTGGTCTAGCGGTTAGAGCGCTGGCCTTGTAATCCTGGGGTCTCGGGTTCGATTCCCGGCGGTGCCCGGATTTATAACTTGTGTTGGGCAAGGCCGTGGTCTAGGCAACACGGAGTTTTCATCCGTGGCATCCCAACAATTACTCCATTCACACACAGAAGAAGGCAATGGCAAACCACTTCTGGATCATCTGCCAAGAACGTATATGAACAGGTCCCAGTCCGAGAAAAGGATGGAAGGATCCTGTTCATATGGACCTGTCGCCAGACAGAACACTAAATAAAAAATAACACGCCTATGCGCTGCTCACTAATTTACATCCAGACACAGTCGTTATTTTTCAAATAACTGCAAATCTTTTGAGAGGGTAAAAACTAGGGCCACATTATCTTGTAAGTAGTTGTTTTGGTATCCCTGCCTTCACTCAACAAAACAAAAAAAGAAACGAATTGTGATGACTTCAGCGTCCAAGTGCTGTAGTGGGGGTGACGTGTATCGTGAACAGCGTTGCCAAATTAAACATACAACTTTTACCTAATTCATTTATGACCTGGAATGTTTGTCTTCATGTCCTCGACGCTGTAGGAGTTGCAGAGGTCGGATAGACACGTACATGAACGCTTACGATGTAACACGTTGTCTGTTCCTGTGCTGGCTTTAGGTTATGTTATTGGGAAAACATCAGACAGGAGAGATAGTACAAAGTCGACCGCACTGCTTAAAATTGGGTCATGACGCTAAGAGTCGTCACTTATTAAATACGAAGAATGATTCTGTCATGATTTTTCATGGAGATGATTTTTATTTTTAATTTTGTGCTTTGTATTTTGAGATTAAAACACATTCAGAGACCCGAAATCTTCGAAAAAGTCTCCCTGTAGGAAAATTTAAGAATAAAATAAGGTACAACACACAATTATCTTTCTTTAAACAGTTCTTTGAAAGTCAAGGGTCAGACGTCGAAACCATTCTGTTAGAAAACATTTTGAGCGAGGTGTACGTACTTACATTTAGACAAAATTCTAAAACGATATATAACTGTGGTATCTACGTGATTAATTCCTTATACTAGAGGCACAAAATTAATATCGACATATACACGTCCGGCAGTGTAACTCACCCTTCGAGCGAAACAGTCACTTCAATATGAACCAGTGGTTCAGTATCGGCGCACATACCTGAAAAGAGAAATATTCTTTAAACAAGGTCGGAAGGCAAGTTATGAAGTTGACCAATATTCAATGAGGAGTTATCTTCATGAACGAATAAAGGAAACTTTGCATAAACAGGGATCAGAGAAATGTATTTTCAAGAAAGCTTAAGCTCGCGATCGTTTGCACGTGAAACTACCCTTCTAAATGCTATCCCTTCAGTCAACTTTATAAAGCAACCTATGGAGTTGATAAAGCGCCGTACAATAAACAAGTTAACACGATACAAATATCGGAAATTAAATGTTCGATCGCCGGAGAAAATCTCGATTATGTTCTTCCGGGTTTTCACGTCATGCATTTATCGTGAAGATGGAGACCTCGACACTACTTCGCATTCGGGAGATCCCGGGTTTAAACCTCGGCCCGGAATCCAAATATCCTCAATGGGGTCTTTCGTGTATTTCCTCAGTCCCACCAGGGAAATTCCGGAATAAAACCTTAAATCTGGCCACGACCGCTTCCTTCCACATCCTTTCCAATTCATTACACACTGCCATCCTCTCATTCGACGCCACATAATCTGAGGTACTGAAAAAAGCTTTGTTAAATAAACCATAAGTAGATAACTTTCTCGGAAAGATTGGTAACCACCTAAAAGACTACGTAATATCACAACCCAGGAGACCACCGCCCTCTGTACAAATGTTTTACCGTGTATGGCATGAGAATCAGGTGTTATGAAGTAATTTCTAGGAGATTTTCTGATTTTTCTTCTCTGACAACTTCCTGAACTAATTTACCTTCAAAAATTCACTGCACTAAGCACTTACGGTCCTCACTCAAATGCAAACGTGATATGATTAAATAATATTATGACACAATTATGTGCTTAGATAAGGGTTTAAACGAGACGGCTATGGCTAATTTCTGCGTAGCGTCCCAGAACACACCTCGACAGACCGAGGAGGGGGGGAAATGAGGAAAATTCCCTCAGAACATGACGGGCACTAACGGGACTTCCTGAATAACGGGCTTCGGGTACATTAGAACGGTTGTACGGTCGATTATCTGTCTATAAATAAGCCCATGTCGAGAATCAAAGGCATGTAAATCGCGGGCTTGTTTTGAGTTACCAGACATGACACTGGAATATAAGTGTTAGATTTCGATTCGCTAAGCCCCTGTGGAACTGCTGAGTTAAGTGGCTGCCAGCTTGTCAGGGCGTCCCTCTCGGTCACCACGTCCACACCAGAACTGTGACAGGCCCTCTGCCCTCAGGCAAAGCTGCTGGAACGTGAAATCCTACTATCGCAGAAGCCTGAACACGATCCACCCCCCACGCCTACAATTTCTACACGTTCGGTTTTACCTTGCGACTTACTATTTTACTTCTGAGGACGTCTATGGAAGTCCACCGGAATATTTAATATTCATAGCTGGATTTTATAAAACAGTGGCAGGTTTTGCTGTGAGCCTACTCCAAGGAAATCGAGTTATGCATTTACTGAGTTGAGTTCTCTGCACAAAACTGTATGTCCGACGATCACCGGGATTTTGCAATCTAGTATTGCCCTAGAGACGTATACAAACATTACCCCTATAACGAAAAACCTACCCCACCCTTCCCAGTACTCAGACATATCTTACAAATTTTTATTATTTAATTTTGCATCTAATTTCATACAAGTATTCTCCAGTATTTCTTAATTTGAAAACCTTGATACATTTACAACGTCTTGCAAGTTATACGCACAAAAATTTCCGTGGGTTAAGAAGAATCAGGGCTGCCACCATCAAAATCAATTCTATACAGCATAGTTTTCAGTGGTATCTATAATTAAATCGTTCTGGGCTGCCAACTGTGCGGAAAAGTACAATATTTGTGCTGATACTGTCACAATCGGTGATGCGTTACTTGTGAATGCTTTCGCAAGATTTCACAGAGAAGTCGAAACATTTCTGCCGCGTTTACTGTTTATTATAAATACCCTGATGAAACTAACTTACGAACACAGTGCAATCTTTAGAGCGATATACAGAATGTCCCAGAAAGATATATAAAAATACAATATGGAATATTAATCCCGATATTGATTTCACCGCTGTCAAATGTACCACGAAGCTAACGGTGTCCATTTTAATTAACTGAGTGCCAATGCTGACGTATGTAATGATTTACTTCATTAATACGTATATATCTTTATGGGACATACTGTATCTGTTCACATAAAGGCTCGCCCATATTACATCTGAGAGTAAGTTTAGACGCTAAATAGCCGACCCCCCCCCCCATTTTGACATTCAAATCTACCCGCGGCATTAAGATTACACCACATGCAACATTCATGCTCAGAGCTGAAGTTCAAAGGATATTCTACGATTAAACACACGTGATACTCTGTTTCCCACTAAGTGAGATCTAAGGCTTTATATTTTTTTTTACGTGCGATAAGTTTAATGATGTAAAACTTGCAGTTATGTACCAATACTCCTCAGCGGATCTTTTGAATGCCAGAACTCACCCACAATAACTTCCTGAAAGCATCATACGTAGTTCATGCCGTTATTCAAAGGTGTGGGATACGCCACGGACTAATACACGACCGGAGCATATAAGTAGCGAAGGAAAGATTAATAATTGATAAATATTCGTTCATCTTGAAACAGTGAAGTAGAGTTTTTATTTAGAGTAGTATACACCGAGCCAGAAGTAGCCTCCATGAAGGAATCGATTACAGGACCTCGTGGACGCATGCAAAACCATCGAAAAGGTTAATTTCTTTCTGCATACTCTGTAGTTTGTTCCGGGGTCTGAGGTTTTCATAGTGAAGAAGATTGTAGTGACGTTTTCCGGGTTGTGACAACTTACGACTAAAATTTTGGATGAACGCGTAGCCTCAGTCTTGTTGGTAACCACACAAAAGACCACAGGTTGAAGATGAAGACAGTACGTTCTTCCAAAACGTTCGTAACAAACTAGAAGACCTCGTGGCAGATAAACACATGCCAAAACATCTTCCTCTGGAAACAAAAGTCGTAAAAGTTAAGTTATTTCTGTTTGCGATGCCATTAAAGATGGCAGGCAAGATAATGGAAATCTGGACGTACGTTCTCCATTGAAACATGACAGAACCGCATTACTACACTTCACGATGAACAAGACCTCTTAGCATAACGACTTTTATCTCTCACAAAAGAGCTCGCGACACCGTAGGACTGGAAAAGGTAACCGACGCTGATGATTAATATCGACGCACAAAGCAACAGTGTTGACTGACGACATGCGTTCATAGTTTCTCAAACGTCAAGAACTGCTTCGCTAATATAATAAATTTCCATCATGACGACGCGACCCGATATATCACCAAAGAATACAGATATTAATTTACATATAAATGGGGAGAATAAGAAGAAACTCTCTTTGATGAAGATTCAAATATGTATTCATACGTTTATGCAATATAAACCCTTTCAAGTTTACTAACCGATTCCTTACATCAAAAATACATTTCCTAAGATGATTGCATTCTGGGTTGCAGCATCCTGTCCTCCGGTAGTTTACCAAAGAGTCAGGGGTCCTAGTACCTCAATCATACGGGCGATAATTACTAATGACAGAAGCAGCAAGGTACTCTGAAACGTCGGCAAACTTTTACCAGAATACATGGCGCTACAACCCAAAAGACAGCCATTCCACATTACAATACCTATTATAATGCATAGCTTATAGGCTAACATTTTATTAATTTTAAGAAATGCGTATTAGATATAATTTTTGCTTATGAGTTACGAAGTAAGAAAAAGTTTATACAGCTGATGAATATCGACACAACGTATAATTTAAATTCGTACAAAGGGAAAGACGTTGCCCTATTTGTAACCAGGATACAGACATTGATGTAATTACATAATTTAGAAGTCATTTACATGCAAAATTAATATTCTTTCCTGCAGATAGTAATTTCAGAATACTATAGAAAACAACGCCATGAATAACAGAGATAAGAATAAGATACGAGAAGTGGTATTGGTCTATTCTAGGCAAAGCGAAACTCAAAGAACCTATCGATATTTCTGAGACCCTAAAAAAATGCCACAAACCACGACCTTAGCTTTCCGGAACTCAGGGAGACAAAGATCTTGATTTTCTGACTCTCGTAGTTTTGTTAACGTCACAGAATCAAGGAGTTTACGATGTCGATGTGAAGGAAATTCACGAGGGTGCATGAGCTCCACTCATATTCAGGTGTATTTAGAAGTAATTTATGACAGAAGGATAAACAATGAACGCCCCGGGAATGAACAGCAGGAGATAAGCAGGAAACAACTAAAAACTGTAAAAATTAATCGTATGTCCACAGAACACTGACAATGATGCATATCGCACCCACATGCAAATAATTTACAAAGGTTAATCTGTTTGCGTTGGGGGTCGCAAGAAGTTCTTAACAAATCGCATACGTCAAATTTTTCCAAACTGTCGGCAATACAAAACTTCCAGCTTCAGTACATATCACCAATTTACTTATATTCCATAGGATACATAAATCTGTACGCGGTAACATAAAGAAAATTATATCGAGGTAGATTTTTCCTCTTAAAATAATAAGAATAAATGCGAAATTCATGATCTGCATGTTATGTTATGTTCTCTCAGTAGCTGTACTAAAAATCCTTTTACACGAACACATCTATTAGACGTTCAACAGTAACAGATATAAACACGAGGCATCGCACCAGAGGTTATAATCGCCTTACCTTATACGTCTCGCAGTTTTTCATTACTGAGCTACTTAAAAATGCACTTAAGTCTCCAGCGCCGAATGACAGGGCTTTTTTGAAGGACAATTTGGAAGGCTGTGCATAAACACATTTCAAACAACGCGTAACTTGGTAGACACTGTATATTTTGCAACAAGAGTTCAAGTAAAGCAAAAACTCCTATAATAAATTGCCTATACGACTATAATGTCTATTATCTTACGATTAGTAATGATATTTCAACAGCTGATAATCGGCGTTCGCAGAATATGTACACATACGCGATATAAGAAATGTTAATGTCTGAAGGTTGACGGACGTGTTCTATTAACCTGCACCAACTTTGAATGTAACTATTTCCAGAGACCCGCACAATACATACACGTAGATAATGCTCTGTCTTGACGTACTAAATGATTTGGAAGAAAGCCAAACTGACGCGGAAGGGGAAAAAGCTGATTTCCCGAGCAGCAAATGGGCCAGAAGTTTCTTCAGATAACGGAGAGCACTTCCCTTTTTCGCAGGCGGAGGATGAAGACTGGCATTTTTAAGACCCTGACGTCTTCACCGAGTGGAGTACGCCTTCTCCACCACGTAATTTCGTGAACGACAGGACGGAATTTTGAACATAACCATTTTCTAAGATATACATGCGTTTGACACATGATTAATCGTTCTCTCTTTCATGTTCGGTTCAATTGTGAACGCCGGAGATGGTTAAGAAATGTGTTATTATGCGCGTAAGTACCAGGACTCAAGATTTTTTTTTTATGAAAGAATTTTATATAATTAATCACAGTCTTCCAGTTCGTAAAGTAAATTCAGTGAGTATGCATCTATGAAGAGTTCATTTAGTAATCTGCTAGGGGTTCTTAAGTATTTATCCATCTACCGTGTACGTCACGCAAACCTGTTCCATAATTTAGACCTCAACGTTATAACTCCCAAACGTCATACGAGTACAGCAGTCTTTGAGAACCATTCGTTCAGCTACTCAGATATTACGTTGCCCCTTACAAGACCGTAAAGTCCATTACAGTGTTTAACATACAGCAAATGACCCTTAACATAAGCCAGACGAATCCATTTCAGAACCTCCCAGCACACTGCACGATGCGCCCTCAGACGGCCTCCAAATATGAACAACCGACAATGGGACGTCCTCAAGAATGTTTGGAAGGAACTAGTGTGTTTTTGAGATAACAATGAAAATAAACTGCAGGTAACGGGAGATATAAAATTTCAGGTAAAGTGTAACGTCATATCCCATGGTACACGCAGAGTACGTACCAGTGAGCGAGCTGTTTCCATAAAGGGACGTGGATTTCACTGCTATACTTGGAATTCCTTTACCATCCGAAGCTAGGATTCATTCCATCGACATTCGGTCCAGCGTTACACCGTTCTGAGGGCATTCGGCTGTACAATGCACTCCTCCTCGAACTTAATCACTGTAGGAATCCATTTCGTGAAGAAATGGGAATATGCAAATTCCCATCTAAAATTACTTTCTTCCGTGATAATTTATCCCTCGGGTGCCACTTTCTCTCGTCCGAGATTCCCACTTTACCTTGTTCATCACCACAGCGCTCAAACTTTACACGGTGTTTCACAAAGAGCTCAACTTTAAATGGAAAAACATTTTCTACGCACTTAATACTTATAATATTCATGTGGAACAGGGCACAAAATATAATCTATTTTTTGTTGGGTTGATTGTCCGTCTACATAATAATTTTTATTATGGTTTCGATTTTTATTAAGAATCCACTATATGTTTCCACCTTAAGTGATCATCTTCAGGTCGTAATTGTATCTTAGCCTCTGTTCGCATGGGTATTTCTTCCCTCTCCTGAAGAATAGGTTAGGAAAATTACACTGTTGTAATTGTGGACATATCATAAAAAATCATCAGAAATTATGTAACTTTATCCTCGATGAATAGACACGAAAATTGTTACAGCTGATTAAGAATTTCGAGAGAAACAATTCGAGAACAGAAACATCTATTTCTGTCGGACCATAAAAAAGTAAACAGTACAAGAATATCACCGAGACTCCTCCGCGAATGAAGTTCACACTTGAAGAGTGACTGGCATACCGCCACCAAATTAATTCCGTGTTAATTGGAGAGTAATGTCCTGTGCGAAGCCTATTTAGACACACGAAGTGTAAAATGTACTTAACAAAGTGATTTCACTTCAGAGACAAACATTTCCAGCAATTATGCCTTCTATTAGACCATATGAGTAAGCACGCCACGTCTGTAATGCTCATACATTTTCCTGGGAAAATTTCTTAAGTTTCTCCCTTGACCTAGACGACATCGTAAGCGGAACACACGACGAAATACATAATTAAGAATACTAAAAAAAATACGAACTATAACACAAACTCCATAATAAAGGTACTATTTGAGGTTTTCACGGCTGTGAGTCTGAAGATGTCTGTCTTCTGGGTTGTAACACCATGTACTCTGGTAGATGTCCACCAGACTATACGACGCAACAACCCAGAAGCCAGCAATCTCCATATTGAAGCATTTAAGAATACCGTTTAAATTTTGCGATCATGATAAATGAATTTTGTATGGAAAATCTGAAAGAAATACACCACTAGGAATGCGTGGGCATACATGAAAAGATAACGTTACAATGTATCTTAAACAGGGCATGAGAATGAATGTTGAATTCATAGGAGAACTTTTAAAATTTCGGATCATAAAAGCCGGGGAATTTATTGCCTAGTTGAGCAACTATTAGATTCTTAAGAAGGACTCTTAACTTTTGCAATACGGATCCCAAAGCTCGCAGTTTTACCCCAATTTTCTTCTGCAACATTAAATTCCTTAAAAGTTATGAAAATATCCTTATTTAGTCTAATTTGACATTAAGTAGTTGCAGAAACTAATATTTTGCAATACCACAAGAAGAGGGCAAGATAAAACTTTAACGCCCATCGATAAACCTAAATATTGAGATTACTTTCACAAGACCGAGTTCCTTTTCGTCTCCAAAGACGTGTTAATAGGAAGGCCGATTAGATATCATGACGAGGTGTTGTGTCGTGAGTCCTTTAACGACGTTTTTATCAAGGCACTACCGAAAGAAATGAAGGAACAGTCACGAGTGGTTTAATGATAAATAGGAGGCCTTAAGCCATATTAAACCATTTCCCAAGAAATTACTTACAGGGACCCAGGAAAACTACAAATATCTACCAAGAGTTAATCCCCCTTTAGATTATAGATCACTCCTACATTCCATTAGGGACCTTGAATTTCTAAACTCGGATTGGACAGCGGCTCTCCGGAGAATTTTCAGTCTGTCCAGCCAAGGAGCTGCCTGCCGCGACTGTCATGAACATCTATTAGTGTTTAGTGTCACATCTATTCAACGTGACACTGATGACCAAACCTCGTAAGAATAATACCGAGACGACTCCAACAAAGACTTGCGACTTTTAATACTGGCCACGACACAACGTCCTTCAAAATTCATAATTAGAATTAATCGTGTCATTTTACTTTCTATAGCATGTTTTACTGTCAAATTTAACAACAACAAAAAATTACAAAAAAAAATCCCCCAGCAAAGTTTCATTGTAAAAATGCAGGTAAGTTCATATCTGTTTATAAATATTTGTAAACTCTACGAGGGTTAGTGGCTTTGACATTTGAAGCTCTTCAAGAGACATGCCACTCAGTAAACAAGGCATTGCTGTCAGACAGTTTCCAATTCTCTGCTCATGAACAACCCTGATCACGTAGCGACTGCTATATGATTTTGGTATCATTCGACCCACCAACATGTCCAGGGAAGTCCTAAAGATTCCTATATCGAAGCAGAGAACGAGTCGCATCTTATTAGATCGCACGACAGACTCTGCCTTGAAGCGAAAAGAAAACACATTTTCAATCTTCAAGCAATCGATAGCAAGAATCCCGTATCATGGCAATTTCTTTCAGCTCAGAACCCAACACTGTTTTATCTGCGTTTATAAGGCAATCTGTCAGCGACTGCTAGGGCTACGTTCCTGAAGACACCGCCGTCAGCAAGATCAAGACCTCATGAGGAAACAGAGATTAACTAAAAAAATACTTGCAGATTTCTGTCTTCTGAGTTGTTGCGCAGTTGAGGCAGTATGACCTCTGAAACGTTGCTGGACATCGACCAGACTACACAGCGCAAGAACCCACAAGACAGAAATCTTCATACTCTGATGACGGAGGCAGTATGACCTCAGAAACGTTGGTAAACATCGACCAGACTACACTGCGCAACAACCCAGAAGACGGAAATCTTTATACTCTGATGACGGAGGCAGTATGACCTCAGAAACGTTGGTTAACATCGACCAGACTACACAGCGCTTCAACCCAGAAGACAGAAATCTTCATACTCATCGCCCTGATGATGGAGGCAGTATGACCTCAGAAACGTTGGTTAACATCGACCAGACTACACAGCGCATCAACCCAGAAGACAGAAATCTTCATACTCAACGCCCTGATGATGGAGGCAGTATGACCTCTGAAACGTTGGTTAACATCGCCCAGACTACACGGCGCTTCAACCCAGAAGACAGAAATCTTCATACTCTGATGACGGAGGCAGTATGACCTCAGAAACGTTGGTTAACATCGACCAGACTACACAGCGCAACAACCCCGAAGACAGAAATCTTCATACTCAACGCCCTGATGATGGAGGCAGTATGACCTCTGAAACGCTGGTTAACATCGACCAGACTACACAGCGCAAGAACCCAGAAGACAGAAATCTTCATACTCTGATGACGGAGGCAGTATGACCTCAGAAACGTTGGTTAACATCGACCAGACTACACAGCGCAACAACCCCGAAGACAGAAATCTTCATACTCTGATGACGGAGGCAGTATGACCTCAGAAACGTTGGTAAACATCGACCAGACTACACAGCGCAACAACCCAGAAGACGGAAATCTTTATACTCTGATGACGGAGGCAGTATGACCTCAGAAACGTTGGTTAACATCGACCAGACTACACAGCGCAACAACCCCGAAGACAGAAATCTTCATACTAAGAATCACCCTGATGATGGAGGCAGTATGACCTCAGAAACGCTGGTTAACATCGACCAGACTACACAGCGCAAGAACCCAGAAGACAGAAATCTTCATACTCTGATGACGGAGGCAGTATGACCTCAGAAACGTTGGTTAACATCGACCAGACTACACAGCGCAACAACCCCGAAGACAGAAATCTTCATACTCTGATGATGGAGGCAGTATGACCTCAGAAACGTTGGTAAACATCGACCAGACTACACAGCGCAACAACCCAGAAGACGGAAATCTTTATACTCTGATGACGGAGGCAGTATGACCTCAGAAACGTTGGTTAACATCGACCAGACTACACAGCGCAACAACCCCGAAGACAGAAATCTTCATACTAAGAATCACCCTGATGATGGAGGCAGTATGACCTCAGAAACGCTGGTTAACATCGACCAGACTACACAGCGCAAGAACCCAGAAGACAGAAATCTTCATACTCTGATGACGGAGGCAGTATGACCTCAGAAACGTTGGTAAACATCGACCAGACTACACAGCGCAACAACCCAGAAGACTGAAATCTTCATGCTCATCGCCCTGATGATGGAGGCAGTATGACCTCTGAAACGATGGTTAATATCGACCAGACTACACAGCGCAACAACCCAGAAGACAGAATTCTTCATACTCGCCGCTGTATAAATCCCAAATCATACATTTTGGAAACCCCTGAGTCTGCAAACTCTTGCCTTCCCCAGTTAACAGGCTTCCGTTCTCCTTCCAGTGGATTCCTGTATGGAGCGCCCATCAACAAAACGGCACACAGTTGTCCACGTTTATGACGTCGTACCATGTCGGTCCATGCATATCAAGAGACAGATCTTGATCACGTATTCTGTAAGCATTCATTCAGAGCCTTCAACGTTCGACAATATTTGACATCGACGTCATGTCTCTTGTTATGAATAACTTACATAAACTAGACAAAATTAACGCATGAGGACATCGTCTCTCTATCCTCCTTATGTAAATTAAATCTCGGAAACTGGTAAACTGACTTGAACTGAATTTGGTACAAGCTCCATCATTGCGTATTGTGGAACAACTTCACTAGCTTACTTCTATGGACGGTTGCTATATAACAAGGTCTCTTCTATTTCCATCCACTGTCCTTCCGGTACTCTGCAGCAGGACTGATAATTTTCGTTCATCTATAGTTCATTCCTTTTCTTGTGATGCTTAATCCCCGCTGGCACATAAAACATCCAGTGAAAACAACAGAAACTTTTGTACTATATTCGACAATTTAGTGGTGTCACGTTTTACCTTCCAATTATTGAGAGTCTGGTATGAACCACTAAGTTATACTTCGCGAAGCTTGTGAGATCGACCGAAACAGCCCGAGAAGCACACGAATTGAGTCAGTCGGGCCACCCGGCCAGCATTCGACCACTCTAACTGGTTTTCACTCAAGCTTCACGAGAAAAGGAATCTATTACAACTCTCGGCTTTCTGTCTTCCGCCTTGGATGTATCCACTCAACACTTGTTTCTACCATTCTTCGGGCAATGCTAACTGATTTGTTTACGTGCCTCTTCGGGGGTGGGGGTTGTCTCCTTTCGACATTATTTCCGATCGTCTCCACGACCTCACATCTGCAGGTAAGGCCATGAAATTAAGAGCAAAGTAGATAACACAGAACTTCAGAAGTCTTAATGGATTATAGACTTATTTTTGGCTCTTAATTTCAATGGCTGTTTCTTCATTACAGCTGGCATCAAGGCGTACGGTACGACATGCTTGTCACAGAGACAATTGGTTGTGAAAACTGTGTTCGTTGCATTGACAAGGAAATTTCAAATAATGAATACCAAAAAATAATTTTCGATCAATGTAATTAGTCATCACGGTTGAGGACGTGTTACGATATACAGATTTTTTAACGCAAACACAATACAATACGTACAATTTTCAGTACTGTATATAACGTGAAGAATATTCCGGACGGTTAAATACGTGATTTATGTTTACATTATCAACAGAATGATCGTCCAGAATTAACTTCGTAGCAGATAATTTTATTAACGTCTTTATTTCCGCCATAATCATAACTCAAATGCAATGATCATGACATTTGATATTTATACATCGGTGCAAAAACAAATCGTGGTTTTCTAGGCTGTGAAGACGAAATCACCACCACCATCGTCACGGTATAAGGATTAAGCTATGTCCTGTCGGTCCATATTCCAAACATTCCTTTTCTCAATATGTTCCCTGCATCAATTGTATCCTCTGGCTGTCTGTTAAGATTTATACTACGGAATATGAATTCATATTTTAACATCTTCATACCCATTCACCTCTTCAAATTTAATATTATTTTATTATCTTGCCTGAATTTCTGGTCAATAAGAAAGAATGAGTTTTCTATTATCGTACAAACTCTGCATCATCATTTTTGTAATTATAAATTTGTATGTGAAGAATATTAAATTATGTTTCCAGATATAATTTGAACTGCTCTTAGCTCTACTGGAGCAGAACCCGAAGTATGATACTGACGATCTCAAGCCAGTTCTATCCCCACCAATTTTTTTTTAAGATACATCTTAAAATCGTAGACCCCCTTCTCAACATACCTGTCCGATCAGACTTCCTATTTCACTCTCCATACAAGGAAGGACGACTTCCGTAATTAGTGGGGTCTCTTATGCAGCACCAAGAAAATCGATATTTTATTCACAAATACTTATGTTATTCGCTAAGTAATTTGTTCTAAATTTCTCTTGCTATTTCTTAGTTATGAAAAGAGACACAAATTTTTCGATAGCATAAAAGTAATTCGTTTTTATAGCTCGTGGAGAATCAGTACACAAATCAATACAAACGTATTGCAAAAGAATTAAAATTTATTACAAAAAAATGGAGCCCAGCAACCGTGGAAATATATTTTAACCGGAAAATAAAAATCTTTAAATTTTTAACAATATGGTGAGAAAGATTCTCATTTGTTATATCTAGACCAAACACGACTAGACATATCGTTTTCTGAAAACGATGACTGGGTTTCATCAAAACAGACGCATTTCAATTTATTAATAAACAGTCAAAAATAGCTCTGGTATTGATGAAAGACTCTCGGGTTACAACACGCTTCCCAAATGCTTCACGAACAGTAGAAAACAATTTCGATTGGAATAGAATTTTCGAGAATGAACACATTTTCCTCTCGTGAACACTTGCACAGAACCTGCGGCCTTACGATAAGGTGACCTAGAGTCCAGTGTCACGATATTGGGAGAGTACCGACTTATGATTTCATTTTGTTCTGTAGTACTGTTACAGGGTTGAGTTTGAAATGAAACATTCTGTGTGTGTGTATGTACATTTTTAACGCATATGCATATTTCATCAATGGGCAGAGAAATCGAATTAAAATCCCTTTTGAAGGACGTGCTGATGGGAATTCATATTATCCATGAGAGGAAATTGGAAAATTTACTAAGGGAAAACCTGAGAAATGGGGCAAAAACAGTGGGGGGGGGGGTGTTTCTACGTATAGAGGATATTTTATAACACGTTATACGGTTTCAGGAGTTTCGAAGTGTGTATCTGTATGTGTGTGGCTACAGAACACATATATCATCTGGCAAATCCGAGATCAGCTTCTAGTCAGAATGAAATGTGTTTTGTAAACAAGAGGCCGATAGATTTTAATGTTATCCTGCAATTATATTCAAATATAAACTACCGAGAAACTGAACATAGTAAAAATTGAAATGACATGCCTTAAATTAGGCCACGACATCTTTTACATTTAATTACTTACTATCATCCTCTCATTCCACGCAATATAGTCGGAGTTCACGAAAAAGCAGTTTAAATTGATGGTTTTATTAAAATATTAAATTAAAATTGTGACTAGTCACCTGCTTGCGACCGGATTAGTAACAGAGTCACCAGTTATATTATAAATTGGAAACAACTAGTTGATAGAATCTTCCTTCAAATACTAATATAAACATAGTTCCAGTGCATTTTACATATCCCGCCCATATCATTTAATTTATATGTGGCGAAGTTCACGTTACGAAATAAAACACACAAATTTATCCAAAGACAGTAATTTCACTCGTCTATCCAGACAGAATAAAAATCGTGCAAATGTTTCCCACATTTTCACACTTCGCAGAATTAACGACATTTTGTCTCCAATATTACCATCGTATTCGGCCTGCCCCTTCACGAATTCATTTGTCCCTGACAGCAGAAACTTCCAGAACACACGCTTACAAGTATTTCTAAAAGAATAATTTTCAGTAGTGTGTGGAAGTGTGAGGTCCACTAAGAGAGACACTAATCTTTCCCTCTTATATCCTATCTTCTATTTCTCTGTACTCTCTTCCATACGTACGGTTGGAAAGTCGTGGAATATATGTCTCATTGATGTTACCAGCAAAGTAATGTATTTCTTAGACAACGTAATAATAACTGTGTAGATACGTCTCCATATTTACGAGATCCTTTCTGCCTCCATCATGAGGACGATGGTGATGGAGGAAGCAAGGACATCTGCACTCTACAAGCCAAAAGACAGAATCTCAGTATAATTATTGTTCATTTACAGCTTTGCTGTTTATTCGACTGTTAACTTTTCTCATCCTCCCTGGATTTAGGTCCAGTAATATTCTGAAAGTAGGATTTGAGGTATTTACGGCGGAGAGTGTCAAGACAAGACATTTTCAATTACGTAACGGAGTTGGCATTTGAGATTGTACGAGATGCAGGTTAAATCACGCGGGGAAATACGGACCTTTATCACAGACCTCGGTACGAGAAAGACGGCCAGAATCGAGAATTATTTAAGACCTTTAGCTACATACAGGCCTACATGGTCAGACAAAGCGAAAGAGATTGATTATTTCTGCCTACAGTAATACAAAATACGAGGCTCGTCCTCAAAGTAAGTTTCCCTGGGGCCGTTTACAGAAACAAAACACAATTTCATGGAAATATTTATTGCAACAGATACAGCAAGTGTCCAGCTATTTTTCAACATATTCGCCACCGGAATTGAGACATTTGTCATACCGTGGGACCAACTTTTGAATACCTGTGTCGTAGAAGTCTGCCGCCTGGGATTGGAACCACTGTGTGACGACCATCTCCGCCTCTCTGTCATTCTCAAAACGCTGACGCTGACCGGACAGGAATTTCTTGAGGTGTAGGAAAAGATGGAAATCACTGGGAGCGAGGTCCGGGCTGTAGGGTGAATGATTAAACACCTCCCAGCTAAACTCCTGCAGGAGACTTGCTGTCCGTCGAGCCGTGTGCGGCCTAGCGTTATCACTGACCGCACTTCACAGTCGGCGGGAGCTGGAATAAGAACCTCCATCTTCAACAGCTGCAACGATGCTACTGTGAGAACGCGGGAGGTGCCGTTAGTGCATGCGCCATGCTACGTCATTGCTCTATCACGTACGCACAGTCGCTTCGCGCAATATAAGGTTTGCTAGCTGTGGGACGAGTGGGAAACTTACTTTTGGGAAGCGCCTCGTAACACACGGAGAGAATGTGTGAAGGCTAGTTACATCAGATAGTAGGGCGAGGGTAGGCGATTAAGACATTCGAAAGAAAATATTAATACATTATATGAAGTAAAGTGGAATAGTAGTTGCTGAAAAGGAGAAATATGAAGCTCCTCTTTACTCTGTTTAAATCAGACTAATCTTTTTTACACTTTCTTTTAAACTTCCTTCGTCTCCCTTATCCTCAGGACGCATAAAGTTAAGTACAACGTCCATGTAAAGCAACGTGTAAAACTATTTGTTCACAGACGTGACTTGTAAAATAACAAGGAGGCCGGAACGTTGTACAAATTACCTGTTTTAATTTAGATTTATCTGGCTTAACACAATGGACGGTAATAGCATGTTAATAAATAATTTTATTTAACACAAAACAAATGGACATAAATTTACTTGCAAATAATCACACACAACGTAAATGTATCGTTGAAACTGTTACCTTCACACGTCTTTTGAAGCATTGCACATAAGGTAGTTACATTTCAAAAAAACCCTTTTTCCTTTATAATCTCATCGCCAAGTTAAACTTAGGGCCTATTATCGCTAGTTAAAACAGAGATTTCCCAGTCGGTGAATTCATAAGAGCCATTTCTACTGCCATTCCAACTTTATACTCAAGTAATTTCTTCAATTCAATCGCAGAACCGCGACTGACACAAGCTCTATAATTGGATTCTCTCTTCGCTGGACCTGAACGCTCCATTTCTTACAATAGGAAAGGCGTGGTTTCTGCATATTTAACAGCTAACATTTCCTTACACGGTATAAACCTATTAATCTTTGTAATGGAGACGCGTGGTGTTTTAATTCAGTAAGAAATTATTTTTTTAATTTTCTTTGAAGACTTACATAATAGACGTTCTGAATTTCTCTCTTAAAATTTCGTATCATCCACCTCATATCCATATCCTTAGAACATATTTCATTACACCCTTTCAAATATTTTGATTTGCTATTTAATTATAATTATATCATATTTAATTCTTCATCGCATCTGTGCCCTGTATCCACTCGATTCAAGCGAAATTCGCCGCAGAAAATATTTTGCAGCAGACAATTTAGTTCCATTAACCACATCAGTTCTTCCTGTTTGCTCCAAACTTACACATGAAACACGGACTTAGTCAGGGCTTTCCAAGACTATTACAGGAACAGCATGATCCATGCATTTAAGACAAAGATAAACGAAAGGCAGAAATAACAAACTCCATGTGACTGCCCTTTTTGAGAAGATAAAAGTCAATGGTTCAAGAAACGCCCCGTAATTTGTAAAAAGAAAAGTTTAATTCTCTACACACCAGAGCCCAAAAGTGGTCATTTTCGTCACTAGTGTTGAAATCGTCCATCAGTACGAGCGGTATGTCATTCAGGCTCGTCAGATGCCGCCTGAGTTGTCCGAGCGCGCTTACGTTGCCTATATTCGCGGCAGTACTGCGCGTTGGTTTTGGGTCCGGGCCCGACGTTTTCCGTGTCATTCTCTTTGGAATGTTATGCTCTACGCATTCGTGCCAGATTTTTGTAATTCTGGTTGTACTTTGCCCTCATATATCGCGACATTTTAAGAAAATCGGAAAATTTTCAAACTTTTTTAAATTCACAGCCTCGTATCTTTTTGAGTTTTTGAGATACACACTTGGAGGCCAGGATGAGTTGCAACATATACACTCCTCTTCAAAACTACACTTGTTTCATTCAGATCGGATAATTAGTCTCTGAGATATGATCCCGTTTATGGACACGTGTCGAATCCGGAAAGTCGAAAATCGTGGGTTCAATTTGCGCGTGCGCAGTTCGCGACTTCCAGCCGCCACGAATGTCGGAGCGGTACTGACACACACTTTCATCCTTCCTCTTTAAAGCGAGACTCAGATGGCGACGCTATGTCTATTTTTAGCCGAGTTATTGAAGTTTGAAATTACTTCGACAGAAACTGTCGCTCATTTGGGCATTTTAAAGATGTTTTCACGTCAAAAATCAATCTTAAAATTTCTCTTACTAAAACACACGTGTTAGGATAAAGTACGAGGGAGGTATAGATAACACTACGGGTCTACAATGAGGTTGAGGAGAAATCAGAATGCAGAGAAATGCGCAGCATCCCAAGCAAGATAAGAACTATTTTCGTTTTCCGTCGCGCAAAACGAAGTCACGATTTCATTAATTCTTATACCGCGTGCCCCATATCAACTTCGCCTTAGGTGTCATTGTGGCAAATGTTTGGCCATGCCGTACTTCTCATACGCACCCCTAAAAGTGCGTATCTACAAATTTGCATAAATATAAGACGAAGAAGAGTCCCACAGAAACACTAATGCCCGATTACTGTCCCATAACAATACACATTTGGAACACCCGTTATTGTATGAGATACGTTGCTGGCTTGCAGGAACTACAAGAGTTAGTTACTAACTTTTAACCCAGTAAGGCCACACTTCTGCCATCCCTGGAAGGAACTACGAAAAAATAAGCAAACAAACGAGGTCAATATTTCATTATCCGCAATCAAGAACTTTCTATGTCGGATTTGAGGTTTTCAAGGCGGTGAGTCTGAAGATGGCTGTCTTGTGGGTTGTTGCGCTGCCAAGGATCCCTGAAACGTCGGGAAACTTCTACCAGATTAAACTGCGCAACAACCCATCTTCAATAACTTTCTTTCTTAAGAATAAGTTCACTTCGCAAAAAGTTTGTTTAAAACCGTTGTTCTAATCAGACAAAGTTTGTTACGAAGGCAGCCCTTATCAAGTCGCCTAGCTGTCTAGATGGTACAACTTATGTATGCTGCAACCTTCCTTACTATCAGGGCCAACGATCTAAAAACAAAAATACAATGGTCATCAAAATCAAGATGTTCGACCATTGTCTTCTTCCCTATCACAGATAAACCTGACCCCACGTCCCACCTCCTGTTCCAGAACAATAATTATCATATCATCAGCTCGATTAATCTAGTTCTTTTTAAAAACCTTTTGTTTTGTGATGGCAACGGCGTAGATTAATTAAGACATCGAAGAAAGGAAAGTTCAGATTCCCGGGGCCATCACCAATTAAAACAATTTTCTTGGAGACCCTGTGTTTCGAGAAAACATATTCGGGAAGAGAGACGTGTTACAATTCTAAGTATTGTCCACGCGTGGTACAAATGTATCCGTAAAAAAATTCAAATATCTGTTTGGAAATCTCGAGAAAGTGCAGTTTCAACCCTTCAATAGACTCTGATAACAAACAGACTCGAGGAAATAACAAATATTAGCATAGAGACAAGTAAGAGGAACCTATTTAAGTAAACAGACAGATATTGTACATAACTGGGTCCCGATAAACCGGTATGACGACTCCAGCTGCTGCAAAATCCTCTTTTCTCGCGTAAACCACTCAGCCAATCAATACCCGAAGCTAGCTAAAACCTTTCAGACCTCAGCTGGCCTAAACATCATATAAACATTCACTTCTCACCTCAATATTTAGCGCAATTTGTTCAATACGGTCAAAAACGAAAAAAAAATCCATTTACATACACGCAAAAATAAAACAGCAGTCGTTATAAATGCTGGTTCCTTCAACATAAAATCAATCCTTCGTTACGATTTAATCTTTTCTTAAAAAAATTTCGTACGCATTTTACAGGCGGGCGGACGGACGGGGTGTTGAAATCATATACCCCTGTACTAGGTAAATTGTGATGATCCACATTCCAGGTGGATCAGAACAAGATAGCCATGCACGGTTCCATAACAGGCCCCACGTGCACACCAACACAAAGCGCAGCTGTCGCATTAACGAGAAATCATTTCTATTCGTCAGGGCAAATTTCCTAACCAAACACTTCTGGTCTCCAAAACCCTTGGCTGGATAAATGACAGAAAATTGAAAAATCTCGTCCTGAAATTCACACAAGAGTACAGTGACTGGTAAAGCCAATTCTGAGAGCTACGTCAATACCACGACAAGGCCAGATCCTGCCAGAATGCGGATGAGATACAGAAATCACACTCTTCACTCACTGACCTTGTAGAAACAAAAGACTAGGAACACGACACACAACACTGTAATCGTAGCGAAAATAAGTTCGGAATATGTTAACTTCGTAAAAATGTATCCATTCAATTCTGTTTATTAAACAGGTCTACAAAAACTGTACGATTGTTTCGGTCAACAATGGTGTCTGCATTTCCGTATAAATGATGGATGCACTGTTTTTTTTTAACAATTTCTCGAAACTTCTACATCCCAACACAGCTAAATCACACGCCTGCGAGAACACACGACACTGCAGTGTAGGAAGAAGACCTTTGGATTACGTTGCTGAGACAATTGCCCTCGCGAGACAGATTAACGAGGACCTTAGAAACAGATGCAAGGCAATTTTAGGGGATTTCAATTCATATAATTTCGCTCTAGCTCAGCTATTCTCTTTTTACAGACGCATCGGATTCAAATTTTCGTCCTAAATCACAGGATCCCTACGTCGCCCCAAACAAAATACACAGCCCTGTCCATTATTTTAACAAATGACAAAACTTCCCTGCCAGTTTCGTGGCCCCACAGTCACTTCAGTCCTGAAGATGGTGACATTATGCATCTCCGAAACTCTGACAACACGTCTGCACGGCAACTGAACTCATAGCCAGCTATACACAACGTTCCAAGAAGCGATCAGACGGATGATAAGATGACCCCGAAGAACTTCATTACATCGCCCACGCGTGCCTGCATCAGTGTCCCATTAAATAGCATTCACCTGACTAATTTCCTTCATTACGTAAAATGTATATTCCGTCGTTCCTTCTACCCGCGAACTTCTGTGATAAATTATACGCTGACGACAAATAAAATCATACAAGACTCGTGGCACTAGGAAATGAATCAAATTCCGTCGATAATGAAGTCTAGCTCGCGTCCTACACGGTTGTTACGATATTGATTTCATGTTCACCACACATTTTTTTCATTACAGACGCGCCATACGAGAAATTAGGAATGATAACACGGAACCCTAAAGATTTCCAAGGCAAAACAACCGATATTTTCATAGGGTTTCTATATTAAGAACATAAATTACCGTATGTTTCAGGCTGGTGGAATTTCACGGCCCAAAAGTTCTTCTCAAACGTCCTTATCTTTGTCATAACAATGTAAAGAGCTTACGTAACACAAAACTAAATTGTTATCTCACGATGCAGCACAGTGTTAATTGGCAATTATAAAGACGTATAAAGAAACCACATATCAAATCTACACAAATAGTAATGCAACAGCGATGTACTTTCGTAATTATTTTAACCGCACATATCTACCTGAACACCAACAGTCTTGAAATCAGTTCATTCTAGAACCAAAAACGTAAGGAAATTGGGGGTAAGCAATACCCAAACTTCATCAATATCAAAGTTTCCTTCTCATATCTCTGTAGGCGAGAGCGTACGTTATAACGAAACCTGCTTTTAATATTTACTTACTACATTTATGAACACTCCTCTGTTTTTAACACTCACAATCATTCTGTCTAGTTGAGGCGGGGCATTAACGATAGCTTAAGAGCACAAAACAGAACACAACCACAGCGCGAATCAATTACCTACGAAATTCATCACGAGTAATGGGAAACACGGAAACTTCGTTCTGTAAACCGATCGATACTTTGTTCCGGACGCTCAGAAATGGGAACAAACTGAAAGGAAAAGACCAGGGTTAGATTCTTCTGTCCTACGGTTTCAGTCCAGTGGCGAACTCTTGTTAACGCGATAGTGAACCTTCAGGTCCCGTAAACTACAGAAATCTGACTAGCTCAACAAATGTTAGCTTCACAACAATCACGAGACTTCCGAGTTCGCTACACCTATCCAGCTCAACAACGTCCAGCAACACTGAGATTACTTCCAACGAATTCGAATCGTTTACTTGTGCGAATAACACGTAACTCCAGGAATATTCTCGCTATGAAATTAATACGATTTCTGTAGTGAGAAAAACTCGAAAACTACAGACGAAGAATTGTCAAAATCGAAACATTTCTTGGAATTCCATTTTCATACAATGCCACAACACACGAAACTTTTATTTTCTTATTTATTTTATCCGTAACAACGTTATCTATTATGAAAATACTCAGAAGTACATCGCTTCTTACATTCCCGTGTCTGTGGCTCTAATCACCACAAACTGCCCCAACATACTGAGTGGCGTAATTCAGTCCCTAATTGGTTCAGGCATTCTACGTCGAGTTCTGATTAGGAACTAGCGAGATAAAGCCTAAGTGCGGTTTATCAAAACTGACTTAACGATGATAATATCAACAAAATAGACGAGCCGCTTCTGTAAATAAATGAAAACTGGTGCCTTGCCAGTTGTATGAACTTAGGAAATTGAGAAATAATTCCTAAAGAAAATGCGGAAGATTCGAGAACATCACTCACGGATCTAACAAAGCCTTGACAAAACAGGCAACACCTGGTCCTAATGCAATACACATCATAACCGTCAATTCGTCGTGCGAAGGTCAGGAGCACAAAGCGTGGGACTTGGCAACAATCGGCCACTTTCACTTGCTCTATACTCGCTCATCGACGGCTTGACGAAACCTGGCTAAGGATTACAATTCACTTTTCACTTGCCTCAAATTAAGCAGAATATTCAAGAGTGCACGCGTAAAATTCAGTATCCTCACCATCAATCATCGTCACAGGCAAACGTTTTTCTTCTACACCGTTTCCTTAATATCACGAAACGAAATCAGATTAATAATACCGTGTAAGATAAAACATAAGATCCTGGTGAAAGACTGATCACACCGTTCTCCCAAATGTTCACTACTGAATAATAATATACCGTAGGTGGAAGTAATATCGATATATCGCACTAGAACACAATCGCGAAAACCTTAAGATATTCGAACTCATTTTCAATATTTCTCAAAAGATTCTTTCATTTAATGTAACAATTTTAACCTTAAACACAAAATTGGAAAACCCAAATTGTTCACTTTCCACACGACAAATTTTTTAAAAAAAAGTAAAAGACGATGGTGTTAAATACACTTTGAAACACAAATTCAAACACCCATCTTAAATTTGCATTGACGGTAAAACAATCGATCGTTTAGTACAGTTCACCTCACATTAGTTTCTGGGGACGACAAATGAATTGAAACTCACCTGGGTAGCATTCGTATAATGTGTGGAAGAATTTTTGTTATCAGCTGAGATCCAAACATTGGTATTCCACTGGAGGTGGGGCTGCTAGACCGACTGGTATCGTCCTGTTGCGGCACCATTATTTTCGTTATAAGAACTTTCACTAAGAAAACCAACAAATACTACACACTTTTAATTTAATTTGAATGCGTCTAAATTATATTTCACGGAGATAATTCGTAGCAGTACAGTAAAAACTCCCTTTACTTTAGCTAAATATTTTTAGTAATATTACGACTTTCAGACACTTCCACAGATTTGCGGGGCAACTCCCGTCAAACTTTCTTGTACATCCATTTAAACTAAACGTTCTTCCTGTCAATGTAAGACGACGACTGAAGGCTCCGCGTGTCCGCGTAATGCATACCTACCAAACGATAATCGCACACATCTTTACGTAGCGAGCTCTCGACCAATCAAAACCTCGAATGGGAGGAGTTTCGCCCCTTCAAGTGGGAACTCTATCTATCAGAGATAAAGCCGACAGCATGAGCTGTATAGAAGCTGTACAGAAGTATGTCATTGAACCACAAAAAGTTAATAAACTTTATAAATAAAAGCAATTATCACTTTGCACACATGTTACAGCATCCGTGTAGTTTAAACATATTAAACACATTTTCCTTTAAATATCATTGGTACCTTAATTAATGTCGTGCTTATGAACTTCAAAAAAACAGGGTAATGTGTTTATAAGACCACATGGGGTCGTAAGCCAACATATGAAACTGTCTACTCTCGTTACACGTTAAATTTGACTGAAGTTGTTTTTCCGACCCGTACAGTTCAACAGACAAGTAGAAAGTGAAGCTTTATCCACATACCTACATTCCCCGCTTGAAGCGCCTAAATGTTCCGTCTTTCCGCCGTCAGATGTCAGATGTCAGACAAGACCTGACAACCTGGAGTGTGTAGTACACATGCAGTGTTGCTACTACCTTACGAACACGTTTCAATGGCGGTGGAGGGCATGGGTGAAGATACCAAATTTGTTGGAAACTTGTAGGAAACAATCTGTTTCTTCTCACCACCTCACAATTACTCGCGATAACAAAAGCAATTATTTTTGTTGGTTCAGCGAATTCATGCCAGGTCGAACAGGTGAGGTTTCAGTGGTTTCTTCCAAGTTAAGGTATCACAGAGGTACAGCTTCGCACACTTCAAGGTTGTGTAAGATTCGAGTGGCAGCGCAGTTACGACATTCAGTGATCGCAGTTCGAGACGTACAAAATTACCCAGTAATAAGTGTTCTTCATGGGTCCTTAATTTCTTCTCGTCGCAGACGCACGCATGACGAAACTTTTATATTGAAAATAACATATTTTAGTTTCGAACATTTCTGTATTGTTTAATCTTGATTCACTGTATTGGCTTAATGGAATCATTACGATATACGTGAATAGGCTGAGCGTGTAGCACGTAGGGGATAGATGATACATGTACAACCAATGTTTGTCGGAAAACGAGGTAATATATCGCTTCGAAGACCTAGGAGTTGATATGAGAATAACATTGAAATATATTTTGCATAAATAAGCTGCGATGTTGATAACTGGATTCATCTAGATCGGAACAGAGACCAGTGGTAGACTGAAGCAAACACGGCTTCGGAAATGAACTCTGTTTAGATTCTTGCTAACACGGTCATAAAACGTCAGGTTCCGAAAGATGAACGGAATTTCTTGACCAGCTTAGGGACTTTTCGTTTCTCAAGGACCCAGTGCAGTTCGTTACATAGTTTTCAAATAAAAGCTTTCCAACCCTGTCTGCCTGCTCTCCTCTTTTTCTCTCGTTGTAGAACAGCGTTTCTGTCTTTTCGATCGACATACGCGTACACCTTTCCAATTGGGAGAACCTACGAGTAATCAATAAATCGTGTACTATAAAACCCAAAAACATTCCTTCGGGCCCGTTCTACATGTCTGGCAATATATTAATCATCTTAAATACCCCTGGAGTACATTTACCCCATTTTAGAACTGGTGGTCTACAGAAACCACGGGACCACCGATGTTGAGAGCCGATGTCCAGTTATGAGTTAAGTTTATTTCGATTTTCGTTACAATAAAAATATTTGTTATTTAATGAAGCAATATTAAAAAAAATATTTTACACGTAAACATTTTCTATGACGTCTCCTTACATGAGAATCGAGTTAATATTCACCAACTCTCACACAGCTGATCGCCCGAGAAGACGCATTCCGTTGCCGTGTAAGATTCAAACACGCGGCCCTAGGCATATGGGATTTAACATTCTAAGGACGAAATATAACAATTTCCACGGAACAGAGTCTTCTTAGAAAAGCTGGCAGCCTTTTAGTGAACCCAAAGGTTCATTTCCGTACTCACAAGACCCCACCACTGTTCCCTGTTCTGAAGTAGATGAATTAGTACACAGCCTTTCCATTCAATCGTTTATTACAAAAATCTTTCGTAGACAGGGGTGTAGAATCTATAATAAGAGCCGCTATTTCCGACCATTCATCTAAGAAATGCACCCCTTTTAGAGCATCAATGGACGCTTTTTTATTTCAGGAATGGTCCGCGAACATGGACATACTATAATTCTAATGTCCATACAGACTTACGGAAGATCAGTTCTCCCGTAGAATAAAGCGTTACAGTGTTAATGCGTTAAGGCGAGTGTCGTGTGCTACCAGCAGCACCAGGGTTCAGCTACAATCATGTGACCTGGCGAGAGATGAGAAACATTCGAGGGGTAAAAGGAAGGGGGCACAGTAACATCCCAGGAGGGCACAACTAGTGTCGTGCTCAGTGTACAGAAATTCCGGGGAATTTACCGTGGGGACTTCGCCCGGCGGTGCGTCAATCAGAAATTTATCTTACGCTTACCAATGAGTACGATGTAAAGGGGTATTAATGATGCAGTTTATCCGGCCTTCTCAGGACTCAGAAACTGCTCAAGCACAGATGGAATGAAAATATTGGCTGTTAAGAAATTGTTATGAGTGGGTGCGTTCTGGATTCACCTAGTCTAGGACAGAAAATTTTCGCAGGGTTTTTGTGAATACGACAATGAACTTTCGGGCTCCATAAACCGTGCAAATTTTATTGGCCAGCGGAGCGATTGAAATCTTCTCAAAGAGGACTTTGTTCTGTGCAACGAGATTGTCATTCTCAGTGTGGCGGAAGCAGATGTTTGAAATTGTAGCTTTAGAATTAAAAATTACATGTCGTTCCGTCGGTTCCATCCTGGTTTTACCGCGACTTAGAACGGAATCCTGTGCTATTCACCCTTAGACAAGACGGTCCACTGTTACTGGCCTCAGACTGCAGGAAACTTGCGAAGGAAGTTCTGGACGTTAGTACGAGATAGCTATTACCTCACCTTGGTGTTTGTACTTTGCAGGACCCTACCGGAATATGGTCTGCATGCACAAGGCTCTTGGCAAATATCATAAAACACCTCTCTTACAGATTATACAAGCAAGACGACAAATGCTAATGTTACATATACCACCATAGTCCCTGCTTTTGTATCTGCCGTTTAGATAAAAAGGATTATCGGTTGTCTTTTGTATTACACTAATTTATCTCTGCAGTACGCGTAGTAACGGCTATGTCTTGGAAAATCTGTTGTAAGCAAAGGCTAGGGAAGGAATTGCTTCTCTTTATTGATGAGTATTAATCCTAGGCCGATGTCAGTCTATGTCCTTGTTCAGTGAGCCAAGAGAAATGTTGTGAGTGGACGCATTGAAAATCGGTGCTCTTTTGCGACAGTCATAATGATTTTATGCGGTGAGTTTGTTAATTTTATGCTCAAAGTTATTTATATTGTTCATAAGATGTGTCTATTATTTCAAGTCGAAGTAAGTATGAAATCACGATACATTAGAGGTTTCCAGCGTTGCTGGTCTTGACTTCGCACGACGTGGCCGCCATGTTGGTCATTGGATAAGGCAAGTGGGAGGGGGCGGCGTCTCTCCCTGAAGACAAGGAGAGACGCCGCAAGAAATTAAGGGAGAGATTCCGCACTTAAAAAAATACCACATCTGATTTAAAAAAATCACATACGTACATATTGAGTACTCAAAAATGCCTGGTCTATTGCATTATCTTATATTATTGAGGAAAATTAGTCCAGTGTTGAAAATACCGAGGAAAAACTCAACTGCAAGGAGGCAACTGGCTTTTGTCCTCACTGAAGCAGCCAACATAGAGGAAAGGCGAAAGAAGCAAAGAGGAAATGAAGTCAAAGATCAGAGGAAAAAGGCAAAGGTGAACAGTCCGAGTACTTCAGGTGTACAAGGTTGAAAAACGTGAAAAAAAAGTTCTAATCAAGAGACCCCTGAAAACTGTAACACCAACAAGTGCTGTGAGTACTGGGAAAACTGTTGCATGAGTTCTGCTCTCCGTACAAATTTCACTGACTAACGCTTAGACTCTAAATTCACTGGTTTAAGCTTTGACTCCAAGCAACCTCTGGAACATTTTGCTTTCAATGTACTTGATAATTGAACATTCATTTGATATTCAATAACTTTTCAATTTTTATTGGTATTCACATGTTTTCTCCATGTTAATGTTCACATTAATTCATTAGTTTGAATGAAATATATTAAAAAAATGTTGCCGTCAATCACAAATATAAAATTGTTAAAAGATTAAAACATCAATTAACGTTCCCCTTCGAGTACTCGATTACATAGCCATCAACAGGTGTTATGTAGTTAAAACTTATTACTGAAATACTGATTTTTATTGTTTTTTATAATTTATATTCTTCATTTTCTGATGATGTTCTTCTTGTTCTTTATATTATTTCTTCGTTGCGTTGTATTATCACGGGTCACTGTTATTAGGTTTGTAAAAAAAATTTTAATATATTTTAATACTTATAATCACAATATGACGCATTTACAATATCTTAGTTTGAACGAAGTTCATCAGTTTTCATTTACATATGTTTCTTTTTGAATTCAAGGATGTTTTCAAAGAGCGGCGTCTCTCCCGGCATGTCCGGGAGAGACGCCGCAAAGACAACTTTTTTTATCGCCCTGTATCTCTGAGAATTAATTTGCTTTAGATATTTTGTTTACGGATTAGTATAATACAGATCTTAAATATAATATCTCTGAATTTTCAGCCGTTTTGACCATTTTTGGATTGAGTTAGAACAAGTGTTGCAAAAAGTACGGCATCTCTCCTGGAATTACCTTATACGTATAATTTTGTGATGTTCGTGAACATAAGTCAGTAAGATGTGGTTATCAGTAGAATGCTTTGGATGGTGTTCAGTGTTAAAATTGGCCCAAGAAAAGTGTACACATTGAAGTACACATTGGCGTTCCAAAGAATTTTCTCCCGCTGCGTCACGTTCGTCATTGTTGAGCTGTCTTCCGAGGTCATCGCGAGCAACGCGCTCCAACAATGTCCTTGGGGCTTTGCAGTATCATATGATCCGAGGTCACTCTTGCGCAATAATGTGTTCCAACAATAGCCTCGATTCACACAGGTGCTCAAAGATGACAGATTGTAATGCGGGTTGCCAACCTCCACGTAAAATCGCGACAGACAAACTTCGACTGACCCACAAATTACACTTCGCTCACGCTAGAGTCTGTACTTTGTGGTGTATTAAACGACGCTGTCAGTACATCACGTTGAAATAAGAGGCACACAAGAAAGATTATTCTTGGCTTCGTGAGAAGAGAGACGGTAGCTGTCTAGGGAAGTCCATTACCACTGCCGACTGCGTTAGAAGGAACGAGGGGTGGGGCGGGGGTGGAGGAGAGGGGAGAGTCTAGAGTGAAGTAAAGTTTGTCCTGCTATACGCCATGTAGGCGTTTGGGGGAGAGGAGGTATAGCTCCTCTCTTTCTTGACCTTTCGGCACTAGATGGGGTGGTGAGTGGTCGGCATCACGCCCCGGCCGGCTTTACCCCCGGGAAAGGATCCCGGTACCCATTGTAGAGGAGGCTGGGTGGGCCCCAGAGGCTAGAGGAAAAATCCTCTGCCCCCGTCGGGGATCGAACCCCAGTCGTCCAGTAGCTAGTCACTATACTGACTGAGCTATCCCAGCTTATGACAGTCTAGAGTAGTGATCTCGGGTCTGAACCGTGCGCAAGGAGGGGAGAGAACGTAGGATTCATGATTTGTCTCCCTAAACAGCATTTTTCACGTCTTGGGATGCAGCAGTTAAAAAACGATCTGAGGTGGTGACTGATTCTCGGAGTAGGCCATGCAAGTTGTAATTGAATGGATGTCTCTTTATGTTACCTTCGATTTGGTCGTAAACTACTTAGATGACCAGATTCTGAACAGGAACACGCCACGTAAAAGACCACAAGCGTCACAATACGCAGTCGACTTGTGAACTTGCTTTGTGTGAGGTCGGGGGACACGTTTGTCCTGCCCCTCATGTCCGATGGGTTACACTGTAAAAGTTCCAGACCTCTGAATTAGATAATCATGCTCAGAAAAATCCCCTTGAGGGAGTGACGTGATGTTGTACAAAGCACGAATTTTACTAGACAGCTGGTGTTGCTGCTTCTAACTTCGTGTTCCTTATGAAACTAAGAAGCGTGCTCATGAAGAAATCCACCATATTATATTTTGGGGTAGATACTTTATTAGTTTCCCAGAAGACATGAAGTGCGATGGTACAATAAGTAGCAAAAGAATGGCCAGGGTACCAAATAAGGGTCTGTATACAGGCAACGTAGATACTAACTCCAAAGAGCAGAGTCCTTTTGCAAATGTTAATAAAACTCCCAGGTAGTCAAGAAATTTCCTGCCCTAGATTGAACTCTAAGGTTCATTACCGTGTTCACTAGTGCCCGCCAACCATCCCTATCCTCATCCAGATTAATTCAATGCGCACATTTCAAACTTATCTTTCTAAGATCAGTTTTAATATTATCCTCCCAGAGAGAAAGACAGAAATAAAAGAAGATAAAAGCAAAAATTAATCTGGAACAACAAAACCGAATGCCTTGATTCGAATTGGAGGGGAGGCATTTTAGAAATTCTTCATTTCAGTACGATTACCAACCTGAACCTATTTCTTCGTACCGCTGACATAACCCGAAGTAGTTTTAAAATAGGCATACAGAACGCTAAAAGCGAACGTCGATCCACTGTCCACTGTTAACATGTTGGTCACATAATTACCCTTGATGTCATTGCATCCTCCCCCTCCCCTTTCGTCGCATTGTATTTTGCGCACAAGAATAGCTGAGGTTAGTCCGTAAAAATCCCCCGTACGTACAAACTATCCCACCCCCCACCCCAGTGACATTTACGAGGGCTACATGGCAATGTTCTAGCTAACAGTCAATCTGGGAAATGCACCTTCTAGCACCAAGCGATAAAAAATTTCGCTAACAGAGGGCAAAAAACACTCTTCTATCAGCTAATTGACTTTGATACCAGTTTTTTTTCCATGAAAATTCTTTATAAAAGAACTGGTGACACAGTCACACATGAGACTAATTCAATTGCATGGTGAAAAATATATATGTTACTTAATATTGGGCTAAACAAATGTTCATGAAATAACAAACGTGAAATAAATGCAAAATCTGAGAGCCTCTCTATGATCTAGATTCTAGATTCTAGAACTCCTTGAATACATCACGCTATGTGGACAGCAGAAAGATAATTCAGAATAATTTACTGCATTTATAATTTTGGATTATATGGTAAAAATGTCGTAAAAATCAAATCAATATAATTTTCTATTTCCTACAGAAAAAAGTGAATATACGAGGCGCGTCCTCAAAGTAAGTTTCCCACTCGTCCCACAGCTAGCAAACCTTATATTGCGCGAAGCGACTGTGCGTACGTGATAGCGCAATGACGTAGCATGGCGCATGCACTAACGGCACTTCCCGCGTTCTCACAGTAGCATCGTTGCAGCTGTTGAAGATGGAGGTTCTTATTCCAGCTCCCGCCGACTGTGAAGTGCGGTCAGTGATAACGCTAGGCCGCACACGGCTCGACGGACAGCGAGTCTCCTGCAGGAGTTTAGCTGGGAGGTGTTTAATCATTCACCCTACAGCCCGGACCTCGCTCCCAGTGATTTCCATCTTTTCCTACACCTCAAGAAATTCCTGTCCGGTCAGCGTCAGCGTTTTGAGAATGACAGAGAGGCGGAGATGGTTGTCACACAGTGGTTCCAATCCCAGGCGGCAGACTTCTACGACACAGGTATTCAAAAGTTGGTCCCACGGTATGACAAATAATGACAATAAATATTTCCATGAAATTGTGTTTTGTTTCTGTAAACGGCCCCAGGGAAACTTACTTTAAGGACGAGCCTCGTAATTTTCACAATAATACGTTATTAGAGTGATCAAACAAAGGAGGATTAGATGTACTGGTCAGTCCTGAAGATAGAAACAGCATATTACAACGAAACGCTGTTGTCATTCTGCGCGGCATTGCAACGTAGAAGACCGATGTGGTCAATTTCACTGCCGAGAGAATACGATTACACTTCGTAAAACGTAATATAATCATTATAATTTCTATGTCAAAATTCTGTGTAATAAGTCTTTTCCATGTGACCGGAGCAAGTAGCCTAGCGGAGACGAGGTACATGGCTAGATGAGAGATAAGATGTGTACCATTTTCTCTACTGCAGCTTTGTATAGAGTTACTATCACGTTTTCCAAGTAGTTGTTCGTGGGCATGCGCTGTTGTATTCGGTGTGGACTCGGGATCGCGGACACAAAAACGGGTTCACGTGGTAAATGACCAAACGATAACCAAAGTCTGTTCGTATAAGTAGCGTGTCCAAATGTGCGTACTTGAGTGAGATTTCATTCAGACAAATAGGTTACTAAATGATCTAAAGAATTTATAATGGAACCTTTATCAACTTTAATATTCATGTCAGCATTAAATGACAGTATAATTCCATCTCACAATTTCACACAGTCAAAATGTTGGTATTACTGATGTCATGAACATTCCAAGTTTTATTAAAACAGTTATTTTGTTTAAATTTCATTAGAAAGAACGATATGAATTAGGAATGATGCCATAAGCCTATAGTTTCTTATAGATACATAAATTAAGTCTGGCATTTATTAAAAATTATACGTCTTACTGGCAGTAGACAGAGGACAGCTTTTTAATAGTTTTATAGACAAATGCCATGAATCTTCCTTCCCTATTTATAAATTATAATCATCCCATATAAAGTATCTAGTTGAAAATCCCATGATACGAGTTTCTGCGCACATTAGAACTCGGCCACGGCGCCCACTCGTCCCACAAACCGTACAAACCGTAGGACGTAATTGTGCGCATTGCCGATTCTGCACGAGTACCAGGGCGCATGCTCATACCTAAATGAAACTAACTACGACATTCTGACTGCATCTTTCCATTCCTTGCATTGTGCAAAAAAAGGAGAAGAGATTCCGAAGTGGCTGAGATGGAAAAAGGAGATATGGCCTAGTATGTAGTTTACTATTACTAGAATTTTAGTAAAATTATCTCTCACGTATAACGTAATTACCTGCAGAGTTAACAAGTTCCCTGTTCAATCTATAGACCTATCGAAATGTTGCGGATTCTTTAAAAGTCGATTTATATTCATCTCTAATTCAGACTATTGTATTTATTTAATGATGTTCATTCATTTTTAAGTTATGTACTTTAGGTTATATGGTTTTGCAATCTTATGAGTTGTTTTATTTTGAGTGTGGTGTGTTGTTTTGTTGTGTCTTATTGTTTTTGTTGTGTCTCATTGTAGGACCACTGCCACCAGGTAAAAACCCACTTGCAGTCAATAATAATAATAATAATAATAATAATTACCGTATTCACAAGGCCCCGCCAGCTGTCCCTATCCTGAGCCAGATGAATCCAATCTACCCCTACCTGTTCTACTTCACTAATATCCATCTTAATGTTATCCTAACTACTCCTAGCTCTTCTGAGTGGTGTCTTTCTCCAGCCACCTCTCACTTCAGCGCCCTCATGCTTTGTTCTTCCCTTAACGTGAGAGATCAGGTGTACTCGCACAAGACAACAGATGAGATTAAGACGACTGTATTCTGGGATTTTACGTCGTGTAGTCTGGTACAAATTTATCGACGTTTCGGAGGTGCTTGTTGCGAAACAGGCACATCAAGTGACTTTGTGCCGCGACATTTGTACTATAGTGCGTACAGGCCTTTAGACCATCGCGTATGACAGAAGCATTCTCGAGTTTTGACCGAATTAAAAGAATGTGTATGATGTTTCTGAAATATAGTGCACCACTTTAGGGGTGTGTTCTTAGCACAGGAACAATAAAAGGAGTCTAAAACACAAGTCCTTGGAGATTTCGTCTTTGAGTCATGTGCTAGTTTATTTTGGAAACAGTAGAATAAGAAATAATATAAAAACGAGTCCACAGGAAAACATTTATTTCCAAATCTCTGAACTCAACGTTATACATAATTGTTTTGACAACAATATAAATTACAAACAATGCTCATTGTGATGTCCTTGTGCGCATCTCAATAAGGATTGTCGCATGCTCTAAAATTCCAGGCTTGTTACGTACTGACTATTTTTTTTTATTTGGTGTTCTGTCTGACGACAGGTCCATATGAACAGGATCCTTCCATCCTTTTCTCTTCTCGGACTGGGACCTGTTCATATACGTTCTTGGCAGATGATCCAGAAGTGGTTTGCCATTGCCTTCTTCTGTGTAATTGTTGGGATGCCACGGAGGAAAACTCTGTGTTGCCTAGGCCACGGCGTTGCCCAACACAAGTTATAAATTCGGGTACCGCCGGGAATCGTATATGACATTAAATCTGTGTTCTTTATTTGGGGTGAACGTTCAAGTCTAATACACTACGACACAACAGATAAAAATTACTGCAATTCATATTTTAAAACTTGAAGCTTTCTAATTGGGGCGATAATGCAACAAATTGGCAGCTTAACGATAACAAAATTCCCCGAATTTGATATTGTCCTAATTCCCTTGTGACTGTGATTCTGATTTCTCCGTCTTCCATACGTAACAGAATGAACCTCCCACATTATCGAGGGATTTCTCCCCTGCGTTTGTATTCTGATACTGTCCTTTAACCTGGTGAGAAGAGACATGAACTAAGATCTCTGAGAAGTTTTATTCTTTGTAGACCAGAGAGTTTCTTTGTTCGTGTTTCAGCCCTGCACGTAGGCACCAAACAGGAGCTCATTCGTTCTTTTTGCAAGAAGGTGAAACTCGTAATGGAGAAGCAATGCCCTGCACAATTAATTTTTAAATCCCATCCATCTTGTTATCACCTGCTTCACTGTGGAAGACGGTCTCTTTGAAAGCAGATAACTCGAATTTAAAAGAATGGGACAAACGAGTGGAGTTCGTTACGGAAACACAACTCTGTACTTAAGTAGAAATTGTTTTCCCGCCGTGAAATCGTCTTTCATCCGAAAAATTAACCACGTGACAGATTTTTCAATACGTGGTACTAGAAAGAAAGACCTGACTTAGTAATGAGTAACTCTTCATTTCGCATTTGTACGCTTCGTACGTTTCTCAGAATAAACAGCGATTATTTCCTTAAACGGCGTTAACCAGTCGATCTTCGCGACGGTGAAGTGTGGTGTTTTCTTCGCGGTGCGGGCTGAAACCTTTAATATTACTTAGACGAGCTTCGAATTCAACAGGTCAATTCGTCCAATTATTCTTAACATGATATTCATTGCTTCTGGTGCGACTCTGCCCAGCACCAGAACTGCCTTCTTCATTTCGAATTTCGTCTCTCCCCTGATTATCATTTTAGATGGTCCTTACATTCTTCTTACGCCCGGTCGGCATGATGACCCGCGAAGCAGGTAATTCTGCTTTGATACAGTGGTCTAGCGGTTAGAACGCTGGCCTTGTAATTCTGGGGTCTCGGGTTCGAATTTATAACTTATGTTGGGCAAGGCCGTGGTCTAGGCAACACGGAGTTTTCCTCCGTGGCATCCCAACAATTACTCCATTCACACACAGAAGAAGGCAATGGCAAACCACTTCTGGATCATCTGCCAAGAACGTATATGAACAGGTCCCAGTCCGAGAAAAGGATGGAAGGATCCTGTTCAAATGGACCTGTCGTCAGAGAGAACACTAAATAATAATAAGATGAGGTGGTCTAGCGGTTAGAACGCTGGCCTTGTAATCCTGGGGTCTCGGGTTCGAATTTATAACTTGTGTTGGGCAAGGCCGTGGTCTAGGCAACACGGAGATTTCCTCCGTGGCATCCCAACAATTACTCCATTCACACACAGAAGAAGGCAATGGCAAACCACTTCTGGATCATCTGCCAAGAACGTATATGAACAGGTCCCAGTCCGAGAAAAGGATGGAAGGATCCTGTTCAAATGGACCTGTCGTCAGACAGAACACTAAATAATAATAAGATGAGGTGGTCTAGCGGTTAGAACGCTGGCCTTGTAATCCTGGTGTCACGGGTTCGAATTTATAACTTGTGTTGGGCAAGGCCGTGGTCTAGGCAACACGGAGTTTTCCTCCGTGGCATCCCAACAATTACTCCATTCACACACAGAAGAAGGCAATGGCAAACCACTTCTGGATCATCTGCCAAGAACGTATATGAACAGGTCCTAGTCCGAGAAAAGGATGGAAGGATCCTGTTTATATGGACCTGTCGTCAGACAGAACACTAAATAATAATAAGATGAGGTGGTCTAGCGGTTAGAACGCTGGCCTTGTAATCCTGGGGTCTCGGGTTCGAATTTATAACTTGTGTTGGGCAAGGCCGTGGTCTAGGCAACACGGAGTTTTCCTCCGTGGCATCCCAACAATTACTCCATTCACACACAGAAGAAGGCAATGGCAAACCACTTCTGGATCATCTGCCAAGAACGTATATGAACAGGTCCCAGTCCGAGAAAAGGAGGGAAGGATCCTGTTCATATGGACCTGTCGTCAGACAGAACACTAAATAATAATAAATAAATAGGTTACAGTTACATCTCTTGAACTAAGGATCCGGTAAGACTATAATATGACAGACAAAGACAGAGAATGCGTGTCGAGAGAAAGAGTGAGATGAGGTGAATCTAAGAAGGGGGACAGATATTATTAAGACGGGCCACAGGCTAAAACGTTCCCCAAGAAACCTGTTCTATTTCCTTCCTTGTCTTGACCGACAGAGGTCACTGATCGAGTCCCGAACAAGATTTGTTCCCTGTTTATCTTACGCAGAATGACTTTTAGTGAGGTTTGAGATTCCGAGGGCGAATGGTATGTGCGATGGTGCCAGAAAGAACCTTCGAAACGTCGGTAAACTTCTACCAGACTACACGGAGCAACATTCTATGAGTCACCTCTGTTCCCTGCGTTGTTATGACCTAAAAACAAACATCGATTAAATATCACTGCATGAAATGAGAACTGTGGCTTTCGCGGAACATAAAAGGTCGGGATAAAATCACGAAAATTTTTGGAAAATCTCGGTCTCGGCTGAAATTCGAAGCAGGCATGTACGTAAGAAGTGTTACCGCTTCGAACATGAATTAGTTATCTTTCACCATTAAGATGGTTTCATAAAAAAACAGAAGATATTTGAAGTTCGTTTAAAAGTTTTATTCTTAGATTTAGGCCGAAAATAAAGTTTATTTCTTCCCCTTATGACATTTCGCGGGCGTGTTTAAGGTTTTATTTATGTGCAATGTATGTTTCTCAGGATAAACAGATTATTTACCTTAACAGCATTAACCAGTTGATCTTTGTCACAGAGACAAGTTGTGGTTTCTTTGAGGAAGAAGGGAAGTTTCCATTTAGAACTTCATCCTTTCATAACAACGCAAACCAACGTACACTCGTCTGAAGTTCCTTGTCGGTCCAACCCGACTTTTTATAAGACATAACCAAACGTCCGCGTTCGCGAACTGAAAATCTAGAAGTAATATAACACCACAATTCTTCGCTGTGCTTATATTTCCCAAGATTTTGTATAATTCTATATTGAATCTTGGGTAGAAATTACAAGACTACACTCTGTTTCCCCGCTGGTTGTACGACACATTCCATAACCAGTCTCACACATAGGAAAGAACTACATCCCCTGCAATATAGGCATCCCTTTCTTACCACCCCTAAACAATGTACGTGACTGTAGTGATCAATGGCGCCCGAAGACTAAACCGCCTATATATATATATATATATATATATATATATATATATATATATATATATATATATATATATATATATATCACACCAGTCTTCCCTCCGCCACATACAAACAGACGTGACGGAATTTGTTAATTTTCGAAACCAGAAACAAGTGTCAAGATCACAGTTTCTTTCGACACTGCGCGTAGGAAATAAGTTTAAATATTGCAGAGCCGAGTGAGAATTCCATATGTCAGTAATGTTGAATTGTTCCTTGTCCCTTGAAGCGAGATCTCGTCTGAATCGTATTTAAGAATTCGGTCCGTACCTCGAAGAAAACACGTCACTTCACAGACGCAGAAGTAGCGTGAAGTGCGATGCGCCTTTGTTCGTATAAATAAATGTTTGTAGAACCTAAACCATTCGTGATATGTAAAATCTGAAAACAGATTTGGAAAGCTCATGACGTAATACGTATTTCGTACGCAATATGTCCAGATCCATCTCTTACGGTTTTCGAGAGGCGGACGCTTAACGCGAAAATTGTACGCGTTGGTTCATTAAATTTACAATAAATGTATAAACAATTATAATTACAACAAAATACGTTACAAATTCTTAAAGGTCTTCATTTACTGATCATTTTACATATAAGTTACATTACCCGTACTCTCCGCATTCCGGAGGAATGAACGTTTAAATGTGTCTCGGCGCTGGATCTTACACGTGTTCGCAACTAACGCTGATTTGCCGAATCACCCTTCCGTATGGACGTATTTACGTCATTAAAGTACACGCTCCTTCTCAACATGGCAACGCTGGAGACTGAAGGCCAAGCAGAGTAGCGAAGCGATTTCCCCCCCCCCCCTTCCGGTCAGCTGACTTAGTGATTCATGTGCGTGTTGCAACAAATCTGGGCTTTGCCGGCCGTGAGATAAAATCTGGTTGAAAAATAAGAAACACGTACACGGCCCAACAAAGCAGAGGACCACCATCTGTAATTTTAACACTTTACGAAAATTATTGTATAATATACCTCGTGCGCCTGACTGCTGCGATCGTGGGTTCGAGTCCCACTCAAGGCCGATCACTCATGCAAGGAGATCACAAAGAGATCAGTCATAAAATTAACGAAGAAGGAAGAAAGAAAGGCCTAAAGAGAGAGAGAGAGAGAGCGGAACAAAGAAGCAACGAGGAATCCTAGGAGGGAGCGTAGCTTCGTCAATGTAGAAAGGCGAGAGAGAAAGAGAGAGCCACACTTGGCCCAGCCGATCAAGGCCACAGAATTGTACTCCTACACGGAACTATCAGCGTCACAACGCACTGCAGGTCAGGGCTGAAGAAACCCAATCATACACGATGGGAGATTGGCTTCGATTCCCGGCACCATTGCTACTTGGAAAAATGTCTTCGCAAAGACCGATTGTGGACAGTGACACTGAGAACCAGATGCGTCGTCAGAATTTGCAATCAGACGAAAAAAAAACACTTTCAAAATTCACAGCCGTAGTTCGGCGAGTTGCCACAGAATCGCTGTGACCCAGACAGTAATATACGAAGCAACGCAAAATCTCTTATCAACCCCGATCGTTATCATGGAGACGACTTGTGTTTTCTCTGAGATTATGAACTGAATTTGTACACAGACGAACTTCGGTCTTCAAGAAACGTATCGCCTCCATCTTCAGTGTAGAGTTTTCTACAACAGTTCCACTAATTCAAACAGTTGCTGCAAATAACAGTTATTGGAAAGTGCAGCTACTAACCAGTGAAATGTAAATGGCTACTGATATAACTGTTATTGTCAGTTACCAGTTCCTGTTATTTAAATAACAGCAGGAAACTGGTTACTGGTAATTCAGCTGCCAACCTCAGCTACTGTTCAGTGAAACGTGATCGGGATCTCCACTAACAGCGACATGGCAGTTATCAGTTCCACTAATTCAAACAGTTGCTGCAAATAACAGTTATTGGAAAGTGCAGCTACTAACCAGTGAAATGTAAATGGCTACTGATATAACTGTTATTGTCAGTTACCAGTTCCTGTTATTTAAATAACAGCAGGAAACTGGTTACTGGTAATTCAGCTGCCAACCTCAGCTACTGTTCAGTGAAACGTGATCGGGATCTCCACTAACAGCGACATGGCAGTTATCAGTTCCACTAATTCAAACAGTTGCTGCAAATAACAGTTATTGGAAAGTGCAGCTACTAACCAGTGAAATGTAAATGGCTACTGATATAACTGTTATTGTCAGTTACCAGTTCCTGTTATTTAAATAACAGCAGGAAACTAGTTACTGGTAATTCAGCTTGCCGACCTCAGCTACTGTTCAGTGAAAAGTGACCGGGATCTCCACTAACAGCGACATGGCAGTTATCAGTTCCACTAATTCAAACAGTTGCTGCAAATAACCAGTTATTGGAAAGTGCAGCTACTAACCAGTGAAATGTAAATGGCTACTGATATAACTGTTAATGTCAGTTACCAGTTCCTGTTATTTAAATAACAGGAGGAAACTGGTTACTGGTAATTAGGCTGCCGACCTCAGCTACTGTTCAGTGAAACGTGATCGGGATCTCCACTAACAGCGACATGGCAGTTATCAGTTCCACTAATTCAAACAGTTGCTGCAAATAACAGTTATTGGAAAGTGCAGCTACTAACCAGTGAAATGTAAATGGCTACTGATATAACTGTTATTGTCAGTTACCAGTTCCTGTTATTTAAATAACAGCAGGAAACTGGTTACTGGTAATTCAGCTGCCGACCTCAGCTACTGTTCAGTGAAACGTGATCGGGATCTCCACTAACAGCGACATGGCAGTTATCAGTTCCACTAATTCAAACCGTTGCTGCAAATAACCAGTTATTGGAAAGTGCAGCTACTAACCAGCGAAATGTAAATGGCTACTGATATAACTGTTATTGTCAGTTACCAGTTCCTGTTATTTAAATAACAGCAGGAAACTGGTTACTGGTAATTCAGCTGCCGACCTCAGGTACTGTTCAGTGAAACGTGATCGGGATCTCCACTAACAGCGACATGGCAGTTATCAGTTCCACTAATTCAAACAGTTGCTGCAAATAACAGTTATTGGAAAGTGCAGCTACTAACCAGTGAAATGTAAATGGCTACTGATATAACTGTTATTGTCAGTTACCAGATCCTGTTATTTAAATAACAGCAGGAAACTGGTTACTGGTAATTCAGCTGCCAACCTCAGCTACTGTTCAGTGAAACGTGATCGGGATCTCCACTAACAGCGACATGGCAGTTATCAGTTCCACTAATTCAAACAGTTGCTGCAAATAACAGTTATTGGAAAGTGCAGCTACTAACCAGTGAAATGTAAATGGCTACTGATATAACTGTTATTGTCAGTTACCAGTTCCTGTTATTTAAATAACAGCAGGAAACTAGTTACTGGTAATTCAGCTTGCCGACCTCAGCTACTGTTCAGTGAAAAGTGACCGGGATCTCCACTAACAGCGACATGGCAGTTATCAGCTCCACTAATTCAAACAGTTGCTGCAAATATCCAGTTATTGGAAAGTGCAGCTACTAACCAGTGAAATGTAAATGGCTACTGATATAACTGTTAATGTCAGTTACCAGTTCCTGTTATTTAAATAACAGCAGGAAACTGGTTACTGGTAATTCAGCTTGCCGACCTCAGCTACTGTTCAGTGAAACGTGATCAGGATCTCCACTAACAGCGACATGGCAGTTATCAGTTCCACTAATTCAAACAGTTGCTGCAAATAACAGTTATTGGAAAGTGCAGCTACTAACCAGTGAAATGTAAATGGCTACTGATATAACTGTTATTGTCAGTTACCAGTTCCTGTTATTTAAATAACAGCAGGAAACTAGTTACTGGTAATTCAGCTTGCCGGCCTCAGCTACTGTTCAGTGAAAAGTGATCGGGATCTCCACTAACAGCGACATGGCAGTTATCAGTTTCACTAATTCAAACAGTTGCTGCAAATAACCAGTTATTGGAAAGTGCAGCTACTAACCAGTGAAATGTAAATGGCTACTGATATAACTGTTAATGTCAGTTACCAGTTCCTGTTATTTAAATAACAGCAGGAAACTGGTTACTGGTAATTCAGCTGCCGACCTCAGCTACTGTTCAGTGAAAAGTGATCGGGATCTCCACTAACAGCGACATGGCAGTTATCAGTTCCACTAATTCAAACAGTTGCTGCAAATAACAGTGATTGGAAAGTGCAGCTACTAACCAGTGAAATGTAAATGGCTACTGATATAACTGTTAATGTCAGTTACCAGTTCCTGTTATTTAAATAACAGCAGGAAACTGGTTACTTGTAATTCAGCTGCCGACCTCAGCTACTGTTCAGTGAAACGTGATCAGGATCTCCACTAACAGCGACATGGCAGTTATCAGTTTCACTAATTCAAACAGTTGCTGCAAATAACAGTGATTGGAAAGTGCAGCTACTAACCAGTGAAATGTAAATGGCTACTGATATAACTGTTAATGTCAGTTACCAGTTCCTGTTATTTAAATAACAGCAGGAAACTGGTTACTTGTAATTCAGCTGCCGACCTCAGCTACTGTTCAGTGAAACGTGATCAGGATCTCCACTAACAGCGACATGGCAGTTATCAGTTTCACTAATTCAAACAGTTGCTGCAAATAACAGTTATTGGAAAGTGCAGCTACTAACCAGTGAAATGTAAATGGCTACTGATATAACTGTTAATGTCAGTTACCAGTTCCTGTTATTTAAATAACAGCAGGAAACTGGTTACTTGTAATTCAGCTGCCGACCTCAGCTACTGTTCAGTGAAACGTGATCAGGATCTCCACTAACAGCGACATGGCAGTTATCAGTTTCACTAATTCAAACAGTTGCTGCAAATAACAGTTATTGGAAAGTGCAGCTACTAACCAGTGAAATGTAAATGGCTACTGATATAACTGTTAATGTCAGTTACCAGTTCCTGTTATTTAAATAACAGCAGGAAACTGGTTACTTGTAATTCAGCTGCCGACCTCAGCTACTGTTCAGTGAAACGTGATCAGGATCTCCACTAACAGCGACATGGCAGTTATCAGTTTCACTAATTCAAACAGTTGCTGCAAATAACAGTGATTGGAAAGTGCAGCTACTAACCAGTGAAATGTAAATGGCTACTGATATAACTGTTAATGTCAGTTACCAGTTCCTGTTATTTAAATAACAGCAGGAAACTGGTTACTTGTAATTCAGCTGCCGACCTCAGCTACTGTTCAGTGAAACGTGATCAGGATCTCCACTAACAGCGACATGGCAGTTATCAGTTTCACTAATTCAAACAGTTGCTGCAAATAACAGTTATTGGAAAGTGCAGCTACTAACCAGTGAAATGTAAATGGCTACTGATATAACTGTTATTGTCAGTTACCAGTTCCTGTTATTTAAATAACAGCAGGAAACTAGTTACTGGTAATTCAGCTTGCCGGCCTCAGCTACTGTTCAGTGAAAAGTGATCGGGATCTCCACTAACAGCGACATGGCAGTTATCAGTTTCACTAATTCAAACAGTTGCTGCAAATAACCAGTTATTGGAAAGTGCAGCTACTAACCAGTGAAATGTAAATGGCTACTGATATAACTGTTAATGTCAGTTACCAGTTCCTGTTATTTAAATAACAGCAGGAAACTGGTTACTGGTAATTCAGCTGCCGACCTCAGCTACTGTTCAGTGAAAAGTGATCGGGATCTCCACTAACAGCGACATGGCAGTTATCAGTTCCACTAATTCAAACAGTTGCTGCAAATAACAGTGATTGGAAAGTGCAGCTACTAACCAGTGAAATGTAAATGGCTACTGATATAACTGTTAATGTCAGTTACCAGTTCCTGTTATTTAAATAACAGCAGGAAACTGGTTACTTGTAATTCAGCTGCCGACCTCAGCTACTGTTCAGTGAAACGTGATCAGGATCTCCACTAACAGCGACATGGCAGTTATCAGTTCCACTAATTCAAACAGTTGCTTCAAATAACCAGTTATTGGAAAGTGCAGCTACTAACCAGTGAAATGTAAATGGCTACTGATATAACTGTTATTGTCAGTTACCAGTTCCTGTCATTTAAATAACAGCATTAAACTGGTTACTGGTAATTCAGCTGCCGACCTCAGCTACTGATGCATCCTGCTGACAGCCGAATCATTTCATCACGTACACCCAAAACTCTTGTCGGTGTTGAACGATCGGCTACGTCAACAACACCCAACTGTCCGTCACTGTTGCTCCCCCATGAAAATATTTCACCTGAATCTTAGTTATAAAAAAGAGAGTGAGGAAAAATATTTAAATGCATGAACTGACATTTATACAGAAATTAAGTTACAAGGTGAAGAGACAAAACTTTTACGTGCACACTGTACTCTTAGAGAAATGTATCACCTCCACCTTCAGATCCTCAAATCTCACAACTTAAGACGTTTATAAACCTTTAAAAAATCAAGTCAAACTTTATTTCACCATTTGTTCACATACAAAGGCTTAATTAATGCAGCACAAACAAACTAACCTGTACTGAGCAATGTGTGTGCTCTTCCACATGCAACATGAGTAGCCTTTTCTGGCTTCAAACCTAAAAATTAATGCACACACAAATATTAGGCATTAAGTAATAATTACATTTTCACGCATAAACACAAAATTACATTTCCAGGAGAGTTAACCTTTTTCATACTATAATAGGTGCTTAAATCCCCAAACTAAAGGCCGCCAGTGCAATGCATTGACAGCTGGCACAAGGTCAATAAAAGTTAAATATGGAATCACAGAGCATCCTCCAAATTACCCATAATTTAAACAGTTGTAAATAAAATGGTTCTGCAATATAATCTGAGAAAGACTGGGTCAGTCTTTCATTACAGATGCTGTAATGCAGGTGTAATATTTTCAGTAAAACATTTCAATTCAGTGCAGGCAATGATGCACTTACTCTTCACACAGCTTGGCTTCACAGTAACATTCTTGTGACCGAGACCAAGTTGTCCATAATCGTTATTCCCAAACACAGACACTCTTCCTTTCTCTGGAATTCAAACAAAATTCTACAAATATTCATCAGTCACACATCATTAATAAAACTTCCAAGTCAAATACTATATGAAATAAAAATAGCACCTCTAATAGTATTCTTAGTGTCTCTGGGGCATATCTATATTCATGTATATTGCCAGCCTGCTAATGGACCATATACTGAGCCAGTTCAATCCAGTCAACATCCTCAGTTTCTTTAAAATCCATTTTAATATTATCATCTATATATAACTGGCTCAGTATATGGTCCAGTACATAAATATAGAAAAACCCCATAGACCCTAATAAGCAGAGTGTAGGACAGGTCATAGAATAGCACATTTTATTATAAGAACATAAAATAAATTTAAAAGGTGTCCCACTATATGTCATGTAGGTGCTTGAGGGGGAAGGAGGTATAGCTCCTACTCATTCTTAACCTCGGCACTAGACAGGGTAAGTGGTCAGCATCACACCCCAGCTGTGCTTCACCCCTGGAAAAAGACCCCTGTACCCATTAGATAAGAGGCTGGGTGAACCCCGGAGCCGGTCTAGTCTCAAAGGCTGCCCGTCACAGATTGAACCCCGGTAGTACAGTCCGTAGTCAGTCACTATTCTGGCTGAACTACCCCAACTCACTTATTATAAGAACACACACTAACATACTAAATGACATAACAATAAAATTATTTTGGTTTGCATATCAATTTTACCTATTTGAAGATGGCTGCATTTTCACTGCACTGAAAAATATGTTTTATCACAATACACAATTTACATATCTACAAAATAACATGCACGTATTAGTTTCACTAATGAAATTGTATGTGCCCTTAACAATAAAATCCATGTGGGTGGAATATCTTGTGACCTAGCCAAGGCATTTGATTGTGTAAACCATGAAATATTACTAATGAAACTGAAATTTTATGGGATTCGAGGTATAGCAGGACAATGGTTTAAATCCTACCTAAACAATAGAAGGCAGAAAGGAGAAATTCAAAGCCCCCATACCAATCATAATACCTATTCAGAATGGGGTATCGTAAATCACGGAGTGCCACAAGGTTCAGTTCTTGGGCCCTTACTTTTCCTCATATATATCAATGACCTGCCGGCAACTGTGAACTCTATATCCAAACCCATTCTTTTTGCTGATGATACAAGTATCATTATTGCACACCAAGAATTGATCTATCTTCAAAATATCATGAATGATGTCTTTGCCAACATAAATTAGAGCTAACAAACTGGCACTAAATTTTGAAAAAACAAACTTCATAAAATTTGTTATTGAGCACAAGACATATCCTAGGTTAAATATAGGTTTTGAAGAAAAATTAACTGTGGAAGTTGAAACAAACAAATTCCTTGGCTTACAAGTTGACAACACCTCAGATTGGAAGAAACACATTGAATATATTATTCCCAAATTAAGCTCTGCATGCTTTGCCATGAGAACAGTCGTACCACCCATGACAACAGACGCTATAAAGCTAGTTTACTTTGCATACTTTCACTCTGTATTGTCATATGGATTAATCTTTGGGGGAAATTCAACAGACAGTAATAAAGTCTTTTACATGCAAAAGAAAATAATTAGAATAATGGCCGGTGTCAAAAGCAGGGTATCTTGTAGAAAATTATTTCGTAAATTTAACATACTTCCACTTGCAAGTGAATTTATACTCTGCTTGCTATCATTTGTGGTGGAAAACATGGATAAATTTAAAAGAAATACAGATGTACATAATTTAAATACAAGACGTAAACATGATCTCTATGTGCCAAATAATAACTTTACTAAATATCAGAAAGGAGTGTACTATACAGGTATCAAGTTGTTTAATAATCTTCCACCAACAATTAAAAGTCTAAATTATGATATAAAGGTATTCAAGCCTGCATTGAAAGATCACCTCTTTACTCACTCCTTCTATTCTGTAGATGATTTCATCTCTGCTGAAAATGTTTAAGCTTTATATCCATAATCTACGCATATGTAAAGCAAGTTTTGTATTTATATTTAAATGTATATTAATTTGTAAAATTATTTTTCATACTTATATTGCAGAATCTGAAATTTATGTACATTGATATGTGAAATACGTTCTTGTACTTGTGTTGAAAGTTCTGAAGTGTATGTATATTGTATGAAATGACATGTTGTACATCCTTTGGTTGAGTCCTAAGAAGGATCAATGGAATGTAAATAAACTCTACTCTACTCTACTGTGAGATCCTGCACACTGCTTCCCTTATATTTTGAGCATTATTATTTATAATATTAAACTGTGGTTTTATTTTGTCAGAAACTAACAACATGTCACAAAATTAATAACTGATTATGTGTAATTCTGTTATTTCACAGAATACCCACGTATTTAAAAAATATGCAATCCGTGTTCCTCTCAGAGAGTGAGAGACCATGTTTTGCAGCCACACAATAAAACAGGAAAAATTATTGTTTTATAAATTTTTATTTCAGATTCTTATAAATCAGACGGGAAGACAATATATTTTGAACCGAGAAGAAGCAAGCATTTCTGGAATTTAGTCTCCTCCTAATTTCCTCATGAATATCATTTTGATATGTTATTGTTATTCCCAAATATTTAAACTTTGTCACACTTCCGAGTTTGAAATCCTTAAAATGAACATCACTTACACTGGCATGTGTATCATATAGTGCTCAGGATGAAGACTCTTGCTCTCGCAAGTGGCGCAAAGATCAAAGTCAGGGCACTGAATGCACCTGTAGCGAAACCCTTGCACTGCCCTCTCACACGCATCACATGTCACACCAACATGCTGCTGCAGACCTGAGACAGAATTATCACACTTTGCTCCTTAAGCTGAATGTGATAACAAAAAGTACACAAAATTCCTACTTTTATCATTAGCCAAACTGCAGCAATGAAGAGAGAAAGCACACGTTTTCAACAAAGTTTAAACACAAACAGCACAACTCAAGCAGACTGAATGGTTTTTCAAGACTTCTCAATTCAACTTGCTGGAACATTTTCATTTGCAATACAATAAATAAGATATTCTGATTATTGCATAACAACAAAAGGTAGTGCTGTCTAAAAGCCTGCAAAACAGCATCACATTTAAAAACTGATCCTTGTGGCACTCCATTTTCTTCAGGATAACTTGCAGATAAGACATTCACAAGGACACAGAAATAACAGGCGCCTGCATGAAGTTGAAAAGAAACAGTGGCACTCAATCCCAAAGACTTCACCAGTGAAGGGTTCTGAGGACACCATAATTCAAAGTTGTGCCTTATGCCCTCTCCAGGTCAAAGAGAGCAACAATGTGCTGGCATAGAATAAAGTGGCTGAAAGGATGAATAATTGATATGCTTAAACTCTACCGATTTTAAACAAAATCAGACCCAAGACTCAAAAGAGAAAAAAAGTCCTTTCTGGGAGAAAAGCTCATTTTACACATTTTCCATACACGGCCGGAAGAAATCAGCAATGCCAAGTATTTTGCTCCCTATAATAAAGTTCTTGCAAAAGGTTTTGCTTATTCTATAAAGACAAAGTAAAGTGAAATGGAAAATTTCTAATTCCTCCTCACCGACCAATTGTCCAATGATTCTCAGATACTGAATATGGGCATCTTCTTGCTGTTCTTGTGATTTCTGCTGCTTGCTACTGGAAGGGCCAGCGGAGTTATCATTAACGTGGGGTGGTTCTTCTTCGCCTGAAAGATTTGTCCACACGATGTACAAAGCAAGGGCTTCCAACCACTCTGGTTCTCCACCACGAGGTCTCCATGGACAATGGCCTGCCTCAGGCTCCCACCCACACCTCACAGAAGAGAAGCAATTATTCACTCAACTAGTCAACAGATATTGTTCATTGTGACTTTTCTCTTGTCTCCTAACTTTAACATTTACAGTGTAAACAGTTTGTTTGAATGCTTATTTTTATATCCAGAAAATTAGTTTGTGAGGTCTTCCATCCACATGCACAAATAGGTCAAATAACAAGTCTACTTTGAAGGTCATTAAACTTCGATCACCGTAAGTGCAGTATCCTAATTTCTACATTAGTCTCGACACTTGATAATACAAAGTTGATCCTTCACATGTTAAATCACATAATGCACTAATACACACTGACCTTCGGCAGATCCAGCTCCTGGTTTTAAATATAGTTTGCGCACTTCAGTCTGTGATTCAGTTAATGCCAGCATCAATTCTTCGTCGCTGGACATTGTAATTTTATCACCTTCGGCATCTGTGGACAAAGAAATAAAATGAACTTAAAAAGCATGGGCTAAACACTAACATCAGCAAGTACATATTTGATCAGTGATGTAATATAGCATCATAAAAATGGAAAAATCCTGTCAATGAACAAGAAACCAAAATTTCCCTGTGTTCTACACACCAATTCTTCTCCAATATGAGCACGAGGTTAAACAGATAGTAAAACAAAGATATTAAAGGATAAGATGAAAAATGTTAATTTCTGAAGTGTAAATTAAACCCCATGAAAAATGAATAAGGAACAGAGTTACATCATTCCCCATATTTACTGTTAATTCATGAGGAAAAATGGCTAAGAAAATTTGTAGCTCCGTGTTCCATCAAATTTCAATGCCGGTTACCTTTCCACGCAACGATAAAGTTGCATCCGTGAAGGGATGGGAAAATAGATTGTAGTTTCTCCCTTAGCATGGCGAAGTTTAATGCAGAAGTGAGTTTGAAATTAAAACGACGTATTTAACGTTCATTTCCCTCTTCAAAGTAAACTTTAAAACAAACTTTCATCTCTTCATCCATGACACCTGAAAATTAGAATTATTAATATTCAGTTCATGTTATCTTTAATGCATTTACTTAAATGACATCAAATACATATAACGTATTCACCGAGTCATGAGGAGCTGTTGTTGAGAAATACGTACCGCTGTACTCCTAGACAATGGTGGAGAGGGCTGTCAGTTGGAATGCGTGTCCAGCACATATAAGCTCGAAATCAGGATGACTATTATAAAATTTATTTGTATACCTGTTTCTGTGGATAAAGGCTAAAAATCCTGGGATGCTTGTGTCCGTCAATTTAAATATCCACACACAGGTTTGGTCATCCGTAAAGGAATATGTTAATGTTGGTGTTCCTGGTGCCTAACAATGCTACCAACGTTGGTATTTGCGCTACCAATATTGCTAGTCTATAATTGACCTGAAGAGGTTTACTGATCTTGCATCAGAACGTTTGGATAGAAATTGATATGTTCTTCGAACGTATTAAGTACAATGTTAAGTAAAATACACATCGATTGTGAGTTGACTGTGTGAGAGTAATATAATGAAATTCTGTTACATGAAATGGACATCATTAAGGAGTGAGTTGCTGTACGCATTTAGAGAAGGAAGTAAAATTAAAAAAGGGGTTTTTTAAAAAAATTCTCCATACCCGATCCGTCTACTAATGATTGGTACGGTTAAGTGCATATGGAATATAAGGACAGAGTAATACCACAACTACTTTTGGGGTATGCTATTGTTCCATATATTATTTATAAGTTTGAGAATCGGGAAGTACGTAATTTTCCAGCATATTTCAAGAGACCTATAATCAATCCATCTGCTCCAGGAGCTTTACGAGTTTTTATTCTTTTCAGGACTGAAGTTAACCGTTAAGGAAATTAAAGCCTCGTCCCACATCTCGGAAAGTGTTCCGAATGTCACGGAAATCGTTTACTTTTCTGAAACGTTATTTTTTTCATCAGCTCAGTTGAACATAATTGCCCAGCACAAAGTCAAATTAATTTCACATGTCAGCACCTCTAAGAACATAATGCATGTTGTTCCTTGCCTTTCCTAACAGGCAATTTGCAAAAACACTGAGACAGGGCCAATGTTTCGGAGTACATGAAGAACGCCGCTGAGCTCTGAAATCAACACTGACGATAACCTGCTGCACATATGTGCGGGCTAACCTAAACTCATTAATTTCTTTCATGCTTAACATTTTGACACAGCCTACATGACGAGGAAACAATTGTTGAGTGTCAGTCAGTCACATTTTGTTACGGTGTAGCAATCATGCTGGCCATGCCTACATGGTGTACAGTGGGGCAGCTTTACTTTTACAGAAATATTATTTTATACACTTAGTGGCGCGCTGAAAGATTTGCGACAAGGACTTCTCAATTTCCCACACAGGAGAGAACGACGATGTGGCTATATTGCCAAAAAAAGGAATTATTATTATTAACTGCTAATGGGTTTTTACCCGGTGGCAGTGGTTATGGAGAATGTTTAATGGGAAAAGCCAATATATAAAAATATGAACACCACAATTCAACTGGGCGTGAGGTCTCTTTGTACGGGCACTACTGTTATTCTGTGATTGTGAGGCCTTTCATAAAGGCACAGACTCAACAAGAAATTTCAGATGTAAATTGTAAGTTGCACAGAGTAGATGAGAGTGTGAACGAAAAGCCTGACGCGCACATGGAGAAGGGGCTAGATGTTGCCAAAGTAGAAAGCAGAATTAATACTAATATCACTTCTAAGTTAGACGAGTATAGAACTGAAGTGGAGCTGTCAGAAAGGAAGTGTTAAGTTTAAGGCACAACATTTCTAAATGGGAAAGTACTGCTAATATGGAAGAAATTACTATTTGCTCAGATGGCATACAAGAACAGGTAACAGTAGCAACTAGACAAGCAGAGCCTGTTAGTGGGTAACAGTCAAACGCCACTGACAAATGTAACAGCTGGCACAGACCAAGGCTCTTGTTCGTCTGGAATAGTAGATTTAGCAGTCCCACGCGCAAAACACTTGGGGAAGTATGAATGGATTAAAATGTACCAGTGTTATGCACTGTTACACAAATAAGGAAGAGGAGGAAAAGAAACAAGTAATAAAAACACAAGAAAATGAGAATCATAGGAAGAATGTGAAATGGTGATTCCAATTATTATGCTCCCTATAATAAAGTTCTTGCAAAGGTTCTGCTTATTCTCTAATGACAAAGTAAAGTGAAATGGAAAATTTCTAATTCCTCCCCACCCAACGGATCCAATACAATGGCCACCAACTGTCCGATGTTTCTCAGATACTGAATATGGGCATCTTCTTGCTGTTCTTGTGATTTCTGCTGCTTGCTACTTGAAGGGCCAGCGGAGTTATCGTTAACGTGGGGCTCTCCTTCACCTGAAAGATTTGTCCACTCGTTGAAGTTCGAAGCAAGGGCTTAATAGAAAAGAATATTCTGAACAAAAGATTTATATTTAGGAAGGTTCTAGGAATTGTCACCACCAAATTGCAAAATTTGCATTCACAGAAGCATGCACTCAACGGAGTAGAACAAGCCCTTATGTGTGTGTAACTTGAAAATATCATGAACGACATAAACAAATGGTTTACAGCCAACAAACTGGCACTAAGTTCTCTCTCTCTCTCCTTTTTCTTTTCTAAAAAGGAAACTTCATAAAATTTGTTACTAAGCACAAGGCATATAATAGGTTTTATGAAAAATTAATCGCGGAAGTTTAAACAATTTCCTTGGCTTACGAGTTGACAACACCTCAGATTGGAAGAAGCACATTGAGTATATTATTCCCTAATTAAGCTCTGCGTGCCTTGCCATCTGAACAATCATGCCACCCATGACAACAGATACTATAAAGCTAGTTTACTTTGCTTATTTCCACTCTGTGGTGTCTTATGGATTAATATTTTGGGGGAATTCAACAGACGGTAATAAGGCTTTTTACATGCAAAAGAAAATAATCACAACAATGGCAGGTGTCAAAAGCAGCGTATCTTGTAGAAAATTATTTCGTAAATTTAATATACTTCCACTTGCAAGTGAATTTATACTCTGCTTGCTATCATTTGTGGTGGAAAAGTTGGATAATTTTAAAAGAAATACAGATGTACATAATTTAATTACAAGATGTAAACCCTGCTAAATGTCAAAGAGGAGTGTACTTTACACGTGTCAAGTTATTTAATAATCACCAACCAACAATTAAAACTCTAAATTGTGATATAAATGTATTCAAGCCTGCACTGAAATTAGCTTTCATACTTGAATTGCAAAATCTGAAGGTTTATGTACATTCATATGTGAAACACGTTCTTGTAATTGTGTCAAAAGTACCGAGGTTTACGTATATTGAATGAAGTCCTGAAGTTTATGTTTACTGTATGAAATGACTTGCTCTGCATCCCATGGTTTAGTTCTAAGAAGGATCCATGGAATGCAAAGAAACTCTACTCTCTAACATACCTGAATAATGCAATTCCTTATCCAAGTCACAAACACTCCAGGTGCTTCGTTCTGTCTGGTTCTTCACAACTCCAACTCAGCTGCTTCCCCATCACGCACACAACTGATCTTCTCAAACGCTTATATTCAGACAAATTGGTCTGCCATGTCTTCGTTGAAACCAGTCCACACACACTACAGCTACAGTTCACATGAAAGTTGCTACTCAGCACATCCCCTGATCTCAAACTCCTCTTTGAGACAGACTAGGCACTCCCACTAAATCTATAACAGTACACCTCCTCGGAAAGCAAGGTATATAATCGCACGAGGGCCTGAGGTCTTCCTTGTGGCATTGTGAGGCATCATACGAACACCCCATACTTGGTCACTAGAAATCAAAAGTGGGCAACTGCGGTGCAGTGGCCACGTAACCAACATTACAACCTGTAACCCTAGCTGCTTACTTCTAGCTTCTTCACTGCGATAAGCTCTTGCACAAATTTAAATCAACAGCTACTGAATTTCCACATGCAAGTCACAAAAACAGAGGCTGCCACCACGAGTCTGTGGGTCATCCCAACCGCATCGACTGATGAATTGTGTCCATCACGCACAATGATCATGTCAGCTACCGGAGCAAAGTCTTGCTACCTCCGTAGTAATGATGGACTCGAAACTGCATAACGGCTGAAGTATCCCATATGCTTGCATTCACTCCTACCTGAAACAAAACCATGTACAGAAATAAACATCCGCATTGAGAGACCAGTATTAATTCTTACTACGAAGGCACTCTACACCACATTAATAACCTACTGGCAACTAATCCGGCCTTTCGTGCAACCAAAATATTTCCCACTTTACGTACTTCACACGGGAGAAAGATGACAAACATCAGATCAAATAAACTTGCAAGCCCTGGCAATATAAGAGAGTAAAGCTGCACTCGACTGGGCATGCATCCTACCATCACGCCGTCCGAAGGAAACAATACCAGCAGAGGAGCTGCGCCATTTTCTCGCACGCAGGGACGGCAACGTCTGAAAAACAGCGAACACATCCCGCCACCGCCGGAGCACGAGGGATATTCAATGATCAATATGTGCGCACCCTGACGAACTGTCCTGTCATCTACCGACAATACCCCTGAGGTACATGCCCGTCCGCGAACACTACACGGCACTGCCGAACCAAATGCTGACTGAAATACCACTCCAAAGACCGTAAACTGATAAACACAAGGCAGGTAGCTCCAAAATTGACTTTCGATATCACGCCCGTGCGCACAGACATGTTTATTTGTTACCATGCACTTGGGCAAACATTACACTGATCCCTAGGGTCAAATCAACAGGTCACGCCGCCATTGTGCCAATTCTTTCAAGTACTGCATAATTTTTTGAAGGAGTCTCCACGAACAGCGGAGAATTTTATGGAAGTGCATTAAGACGCACTCTTTGAACCAAGGTCAACAGTTCATGACACGAAATAACAGAAAAAGATAATTATTTGTCTGAATTCGATTCTACAAGGAATTTAATCCATGCTTACACGTGATATGAGCAATGCGACAAAGTTGGAGAATGTGTAATATTCCTAAGAATTCCATTCACGCAGTGCATTTATTGAGACTATCTGCTGGTTTCTTCCAGCTTAAAACATGTTTTCAAACACGGCAGCAATTTCTTTCTCGTACTGAACACGTACAGGTGTTCAACTTATCAAATGGGACACGAAGTAAGTGCTGGAAACAGCGACTTCTTCAAGTTTTTCTATTATTCTCGAGACAGTATTCAATGGCGCAACAAATATTCGAGCTGAGGAACGTCTGGATTTTAGAGCAACACACACCTGAACGCGGTCCTAAATTCGTCAGAATCTATCGAGAATCGATGAACCAATTACTGTAACCTGAGTGTCAACCCATCCTAATCTTCGGAACTTATTAAAAACACAGACAGAGAGAGAGAGATGCTTCAACTAAGTTAACAGTCCTATAATATTTCTTGATGATTTAGACAGGTGTAATACTTCGTTTCTCACTCTGTAAGACAATCCGAACTTGAAAACACTTAGGGAAAGAGATTCAAGAAGATTATTTACAAGCGAGTGGAGCGAAGTAATACTGATAAAGAAAAAAGTTTGTAAACGGTACATTAAGCCTTCAACAGAGAATGCTAAATACCAAGTAGTTCAATTCTGAAAGTTTACTTCAACATATGTACCAAGTGCTTTAATTATGATGACTTTTATATTTATGGCTTTTCTATGATTCTCACTATAAACAGCGATCATTTCCTTAAACAGCGTTAACCAGTTGATCTTCGTAATGGTGAAGAGTTGTGTTTTCTTCGCGGTACGGACTGGATTCTTAAATATAATTCAGACGAACTATGATTCTCGGAATAAACAGCGATCATTTCCTTAAACAGCGTTAACCAGTTGATTTTCGTAATGGTGAAGAGTTGTGTTTTCTTCGCGGTACGGACTGAATTCTTAAATATAATTCAGACGACCTACGGCTTCATGGGGTTAATGATGCTTACTTTTTACATTTCAAAGAGCACACAAAAAGTTAAGTTATGAACCCTCTTAGGAAAGGAATGAATTATTTCGGAAGATTTAGTAGCGGTGAGACTTAATATTAAACTGTGTTATTGTATAAAGAGTATCTAGAGATGTGAATCAGACTGCAGTGACTCACGATAGACTCAAATTTCGGTTTCCTTGCACTTGTAAACCTTCAGTTTCATTGATTAGGAAAATAGATCAGGTACTCAATTTGACGATATTTTATATTACTATACACAGAATAAACTGAAAGTCGACAAAACTGCAATTTTTATTAGCGAAGAGTAATTATAACTGTTATAAATTACGCCTTCATAGTTTTCTGACTCGAGATACTGTAAACTGGTGTAGCTTTAATTCAATATATATCTCTACTGTGTTGCTACAAGTGGACTTGAATATCAATTCTTGAGTCTTGGTCTACGCTCCTGTATCCCATCACCATCCTTCGGGATAAAACGCACAACGATACTTCGTTCTGATGACTGCCTCAATCAAGCAAAAGATGTTGAAAATGTTTCTCCATATTTTGGGAACCTCTGCTCTATACAGCAGCTCTGTCTAATTCCATCACAGCGTAAAGGACGCCTACTCAGTCGCGTCTCTGGCAGACGGCTAATCCAAATCAATACAGACTCCATACGCAATACTCGGTCCACCTAACACCACAGCATTTCCTTACGAAATTTATCCAACAGAAATGAAGTAAGGACGACCAATCAGCTTTGACCAGTTAAACGACTGTCAGCTACACGATGACTGCCGTACATGTTTACATCAAGAGAGACGGAAGAAATTGGTCTCATACCGCAAGTGTGCGTGTCTATCACCGGACACGCAACGTCTCTGTGATTGTCTGCATTTTCTCCTTTTCCAATCTTTCCCATCAACAATTCTCAAATGATCTGTAACTTTTCCTTTCTGTTTCCAACTCATAAAAGAACTTGATTCCTTACCGTACGTAGGGGGTTTCAAACATTCTTTGATTTTGGCGATATCGGTACCTTCGCGAAATCCCATCCATGCAGATCAGGCTTTACTCAGACACTACATTGCCGTCGAGACATACTAATTTTTAATTTCCCACAGAACACTATCTACGAAAGTCATTATAATTTTGAATCAACCTAGAAATAATACATCACCGTACTCACCCGAGTCCATCGCTCGCTGGTGCCTCATCGTTTCAGACGTCTCGTGCCAGACGACGTCACAGAGCAGCGTCCAGGAGCGAGACGTGGAAAAATCTTCAGGTTCAGAGGGTTCACGACGGCGATGAAGAATGATGACATCATAATCACCGTGAATATGAAGAGGGCTCCGCCAACCACCTCAAAGCAGACATAATGACAAGAATTTATAATTACGTCGCTTCTGTATGTAAGCTCTGAAACTCGATCAGTGGGCATTATCTGACAATTTCTCATTGTACTCACCGGAGTCCTTAGTTCGCTGCTGCTGTAATATAATTTTCGGGGTGTCGTGTTAGCAAGCTCACGATGTAAGCGGCCGTCATCCTCACCGCTCCGTAAACCTCAAGTCTTGAACGAGCGTCACGTGGTTGTTACCACTGACCTAGAAGGAGACGGAATGCGTGGGCAGTATCACAGAACAATCAAAACGTAAAATAGAATATCTCAGAATACTTAGTTCAGTGTTGCAACGTCATTTCAGCCATCTTGTCTTGTGTGACGCAGGCCAAGTCACGTTGTATCGGTAACAGCACGCAATATAAGTTTTTCTCTCAACGTACTTTCAGAACTCTCTACTTCAGAGGACGGAATATTTCATGCAACTCACCTTGAATGACTTAAGTAGGCTCGCGTTGTACAGGACGTAGCACCCGAGGACACAAAACAGGACACATGTACTCTCGCATGTGCGTGTCACAGTCCTTGAGAAAAATATATAGACGATCTTATATCACTCCACTTTCTCCATGGAAAAGCGACGTAATTCACCTGTAAAGCCGCCAGACAGAAATGCCGATAAGTCAGGGTCGTTATCTATCCGACCAGGTTAAATCTGTATTCATTATGAAAAGGTCAAATCCAGGAGTCAATTATAATAAATATTACAATTTTCATCGATTTGTGCTTACATTACACGTACAGTGAATGGCAAAAGAGGTGGAAATCCACACAATAAGAATTTATTATTATTTTCGCTTCAGATTCCAGGATTAAATTTTCAATGGTGCAAGGGTTTAAGTCGAATAAAATCTAACTCAACGATTTTTGTAATTTCTAGAGAAAATCGGTTAGTATTTTCATTATCACAAATTCGCCTGCATTCTTTAGAGCCTCGTACTACCACCACGAAAGCTTCAACAACTCTTTGGCTGTCGAACAAATCGATAATTAAACCAAACACAAGCTGAGACGTAATATCAAAATGGCTGACTGAAGCCCCAATTTACGTAAAGACTGGACACGTACGCGCTGTACCGGAGCAGGAGACAGACAACCAGAAACAAACTCAACTTGTCCGTAGGAAACAAGTTTCGCGGAGCATGCCGGGAAAGGCAAAGATGAAAAACTCATCCACCGCGTGTCGGCAGAGATGACTAAGGGGCAGATAAAATTATACGTCCAGTAATAAAACACTAGAAGCGAAAATACTACGAGCAGCGAAAACTCAATGATTTAATCGAATGAAACCAAATCGCGGGACGGAGGGTCAGCCTCAGGTCGTAAATGGTCGTAGAGAATAAAACAAGGCTCGAAAAACGTAAAATAAACGGCAGCGTCCTCTGTGCGGGAACATCGGGACCCACCAAAAGCGCCGTTACCCACAGAGGGCGCAAGTTATTATTTTGCTTTAAGAGGTTTGTTTTAAGTTCCTATGACCACTTAGCGGCTGGGGTTGAGCCCCCCTGTCGTATTATTCCATATCAATTACCGCGCTTTCGTTGCTGGTACTATTTTCGAATTTTGAGTGGTCCTCTTATTATACCTAATCTTACTATGCTCTTGCTATATCCCCTAGACAAGATCTGTTGCCAGGTGGGTTAGTCGAAAGAGTTGAACGACTCGCCTCGCCCACGAGGTCCTGTTTTGCATAGCGTGCGAGCGCAAAGCCAACGAGTTGGACTCGTCTGACTCGGGCGGTTCGTTGGAACCCGCCACCAGGCGCCCGGCGCCCAGGCCATTGTCCGGAGCCGGGTCCGCGCCACTGCTCGCTCAAGAAACGGCCTGGGCCTCCACCTCCTTTCGTGGGGGTTAGGGCCGGGGGGGGTTAGGGCCGGGGGGGTTAGGGCCGGGGGGGGTTAGGGCCGGGGGGGTTAGGGCCGGGGGGGGTTAGGGCCGGGGGGGTTAGGGCCGGGGGGGTTAGGGCCGGGGGGGGTTAGGGCCGGGGGGGGTTAGGGCCGGGGGGGTTAGGGCCGGGGGGGTTAGGGCCGGGGGGGCTAGGGCCGCGGGGGGGGGTTAGGGCCGCGGGGGGGGTTAGGGCCGCGGGGGGGGTTAGGGCCGCGGGGGGGGTTAGGGCCGCGGGGGGGGTTAGGGCCGCGGGGGGGGTTAGGGCCGCGGGGGGGGTTAGGGCCGCGGGGTGGGGTTAGGGCCGCGGGTGGGGTTAGGGCCGCGGGTGGGGTTAGGGCCGCGGGTGGGGTTAGGGCCGCGGGTGGGTTAGGGCCGCGGGTGGGTTAGGGCCGCGGGGGCTCTAAGTTCGTTAGGGCGTTTCATGCCATTTGCAGAAACATTTAATTTTTTAAAAATTTCGACATTTTTGAAAATTTCAATTTTTTCGAAAATTTTCGAAAAACGTGGGAAATCGTCCAAAAAGCTAGGTTAGGATAGGTTAGGTTATGTTACGTTAGGTAAGGTTAGTTTTTTTAAATTTCAATTTTTTCGAAAATTCTCGAAAAATCGAAAATCGTGGGAAATCGTACAAAAGCGCACAAAACCAAAATTTTTTGAAAAATTCTGAATTCAAAATTTTTTCGAAAATTTTGAAAATCTTTAGTTTTCTTCGCGTTTCATGCCATTTGCAGCCACTTTTAATTTTTTAAAATTTCTACAATTTTTTAAAATTTAGATTTTTTCGAAAGTTTTCGAAAAATCGAAAAACGTGGGAAATCGTCCAAAAAGCGCACAAAACCAAAAAATTTTGAAAAATTCTGAACTCAAAATTGTTTTCGAAAATTTCGAAAATATTTAGTTTTCTTCGCGTTTCATGCCATTTACAGCCACTTTTAATTTTTTGAAAATTTCAATTTTTTCGAAAATTTTCGAAAAATCGAAAAACGTGGGAAATCGTCCATAAAGCGAAGAAAACCAAAAAAAATTCAAAAATTCTGAATTCAAATTTTTTTTAGAAAATTTCGAAAATATTCAGTTTTCTTCGCGTTTCATGCCATTTACAGCAACTTTTAATTTTTTGAAACTTTTTGAAAATTTTTGAAAATTTCAATTTATTCGAAAATTTTCGGAAATTTCGAAAAACGGGAAATCGTCGAAAATGCTAGGTTAGGTTAGGTTAGGTAAGGTTAGGTTAGGTTAGGTTAGGATAGGTTAGGTTAGGTTAGGTTAGGTTAGGTTAGGTTAGGTTAGGTTAGGTTATTTTTTTAAATTTTCAATTTTTCGAAAATTTTCGAAAAATCGAAAAACGTGGGAAATCGTTCATAAAGCGCAGAAAACCAAAAAATTTTCAAAAATCGGCCACGACGTTCTCGCTTCCCCGGATATGGACCACCTTAAATTTGAACGGCGATAGGCGTAATAGCCATCTCCCTATGCGCCCTAGTTGGCGCGGATGGTGACGAATCCACGAGAGCGCTCTCATTATCCGAATGCACAACAAATTCCATATGTTTTAAGTATGGCCGGAACCTTTCGCATCCCAGTACGACGGCAAGACATTCTTTCTCATAGGTCGAGTAATTTCTTTCCGCGGGAGAGAAAGGGCGACTAAAGAAGGCGATGGGCGCTAGTTTCCCACCTACCTCCTGATTTAGAACACTCGATACCCCTATGTCTGACGCATCGCATTGCAACACGAATGGAAGATGAAAATTAGGAATTTGCAGTGTCGGGTCCTGACAAAGGGCCTCCTTAATGGCTTCATAAGCACGTTGTTGGTTCACCTCCCAAACAAACTTAGCGTTTTTTCGCTTCAGGGCATTTAGCGGTTCAGAAAGCCGAGAAAAGTCAGGAATGAAACGACTATAGAATGCCGCCATTCCTAGAAAACTCCGAACTTGTTTCAAGTTTCTCGGTGTCGGAAACCCTTTTATCACGCTTACCCTTTCGGGGTTAAGGCGGACGCCTATAGCCGAGGAATCTGATCTCCTGAACCCCTAACACGACCTAGGCTGCGTTTAGGGTGAAACCGGCATTTTGTAGTCCAGAAAAAACCTGCCTTAGGTGTCTGATGTGTTAGGCCCAAGTGCTGGAATAAACCAACAGATCGTCGAGATAATGAAACAGAAATTTAAATTTGATGTCTCCAAAGATTCGATCCACTTCACGGCTTAAAATCTGCTTGCCTACACAAATCCCCATGGGCAGTTTAACAAACTCATACAAGCCAAACCGGGTGATAAAAGCTGTATATTTCCGACTCTTCTGATCGAGAGGTATTTGATAATATTCACTATTCATGTCTAAAACACTAAAATACCTAGCTCCGGAGAAATGTTGAAATGCGCTTTCAATAGTGGGCAACGGAAAGGAGTCGTAAATCACTTTCTGATTCAACTTTCGATAATTGATCACCAATCGAAATTTTCCCTCTTTTTTGGCGACCAGGAAGGCCGGGCTGTCGCGTAATTAGAAGTGCTAGGTTTAATGACATCATTTTTCAGCAAGTCGTTCACATGCAGCCGGAGGGTGATCAGTCTTGGTGGCGAACACTGATACGGTGGCCATCTCACTGGCACATCGTCAGATAGTTCGATGCCACAAGTGCTTCCCCTCACCGTGCCCGGTCTATCAGAGAACAGCGCGGGAAACTCTTTAATGAAAGTGGAAATACTACAAGCCGACCTCTCACCTATGGACATAGCTGCCTTCTGGACGCGCCTGTTGAATTAGAGAGAGATTCATACCTCTGTTGAGGTGTGAACTGGAATTGGTATATCCCCCGAGAAGGATTCAGAACCATACCACTATGACAGACAAAATCCGCTCCCAGAATTACTCCCACCGGTAAGCGTCTCGCCACGAGAAAGTCGAAGTCCCACGAGAGGTCGTGGATTTTAAATTGCAGTCTGTTTCTCCAGGAGATTCGAATCTCTTGTGAAGCAGCCGCAACCAAACTGACGTCAGACGGCATTTTCTTAAACGGGACGCCAGACTTCCTTAAATCCTCAACAAAATCCATAGCGACCGGAGAAAAGACAGAGCCCGTATCTTCATCAGAAAGGTCAAAAATGCCTTCGGAGATCTGCCTTCCACCGCGTCCACGGACTTAACCAAACCCAACACCACATGCATATGAATGTTGTGGATGGAGGACGTACCGGGTGGATTCAGAGGAACCCATGTCAACAGGACGAGTATGACTCTCCATGGGTATTAGCCCATCAGCCGAAGGGAGATCACCGATTTGGACCTCAGCCCACTTAACATCAACGGGATATCCAGGTCCTATTACCTCCATATGATTCGCTGAGATTTCCTGCTCCTCCTGTGTTCGCAAAAACGGCACGAAGCGGTCACGAAGCTCAGCAAGAGGACTAGTGGCATCCACTCGATACCTCTCACAGAGCTTCGTAAGGTTCTCCTTGCCCAGGTCGTAGACCCAACCAACCGTCGGAGCCATGAGAGAAGGAAAGGAAAAGAAACAATTAAACCAAATCACCTCCGTAAAAATATAAGATATTCCTACAAAACCGCAACACCGTACCTCGTATAAGCCAAACCCCCAGGGACCTACTTTCGAGACGCATCCAACGCCCCACCTAACAAACTTGTCCCCTAGCTCGGTCCAGTATAAACAAGGCCATAAGAGGACTTGTCTGTGCCCCACGTCACTCTTTAACTTCTGAATCATTAAAGACAACCGGAATACCGAACGACAAATCAGTCGCGATCTTGCAGTTGGCTGGGTCAGTATCTGGTGTGCCTTATATCACGTGTGGTCTGCGAGCTATTTTGTTTGTTTGCTGCTAAGTAATAATTTTGCAAGCTATGCGTAATTATATTTAAATCATTAGTGATAGTGATTACATTGTTATTGCCACGAACTTTTAGGCCTAAAGAAAACATTTGTGCGGAAACACTTACATTTCTGATAGCATCGAAATGGAAGCGAATCAAACGGAGAAAGATGTTTCATCAGGAATTTCTTCCCCTGAACTTTCAGAAATAAAAAAATTCAGTTTCGACATCAAGGAAGACCGAACCGCTTTCGTCAGAGAGTAGTGGAGCCATAGTAAAAACTATCTTCGAGTCCTCCTCTGCTCGGCGGACACACACAGACTGTCTGCCCGCCCTGCTGTCTCGAGGCCAGCGGCTCCGAAGAACGTCGAAGGGGCAGATAGGCCACTTCGAGCCATGAGGCATGGCTCACTAGATAACCATTGTTGTCGACAATAACTAGAACTAATTACCTAAATATACAGCAATTATTTGTTTATTTATTTATCCTTAAATGGCACTGTACTTATGAATAAAGATTACTCGTTATGACGGAGGAAATTTGAATTTCACATGCCCCAAAATGAACCCCTTTTTCAGATTTATATACATTTTGATCTAATGAATGGATTTGTTTGAATTTTTTTTTGATATATTCAAGGCCGAACTGTAAGTATATGCACCATCAACTTTTAACATTCAGTAACTCCTAATTCTGCACAAAATATATATTTAAATATTTCGCATGTTATTCTCAGTTATTTTGCATATAAAGCTCTCACAGCGACTAGGATCAATAACATATTCTTGGGCTATCTGCCTTGTTAATTTGTTAAAAATCTCCGATGGTTCAGGGAGCTTTTCTGTTTCCATCATCAAGGCTGTGTAGGCCCAGATCGCTCCAGTTTCGAACACGGGCTTTGGGGACGTATATACATGTCCACAAACCCTATATCTTGGACACCCCTTTATCCTGGAACTTGAACACCCCTTTTGTTGTAAGTTGGACAGGTGCATGCATGCACTTAGCTTCAATGCTTTTATGGGAAACGTTTACAGTTAGTATTTTGTTGCTTTGAATTTATGACTTATGAATGCCTTCTACCTGATGATTACCTTATGTTTGAAGGTGTGAGACTTTGAACACATCAATGGAATAATTTTGTTGAACCCTTCACTGGACTACAGTACGTATTACTGGTACAGTTTTAACTTTGTCAGTACAGTAGGGCCCCGCTTTTCGGCGCTCCGCTTTATGGCGATCCGCTAATACGGCGCTCAACAGCTGAGTCAGAGAAGTGCGTCTGGCGCCATTTTCTCGTCGCTGATTCAGTCTGTTTACAGCTTTTGTGCACTCCGCGTCTCTATGTATTTCTGGCAATTTTTCATTTATGACAAACTGTTTATTTATATAATATTTCTGTGTTAATACAGTGTAATTACAATGGCGTCAAAGGGTAGTAGCGATAAAAAGAGGAGTCGTAAGCCTCTTACTTTAAATGCCAAGTTAGAGATGATTAAACTTCGTGAACAAGGCATGTCTATGGCTTCCAAACCATCACCAAAATGAATAAGATTCGTTGAAGAGTCAGATGATGAAGATGCGCCATCTCCTTCATCCTTCCTACTATAAGCATATCAATTTTCAAATTTATATTCACCAATCACTATAAGCTGAGGACAATGTGTGTATTACTGATATTCATTTAACTTTCATATCGTTTTATTAGGCCTAGCGCTATTGCGCACTTACTATATGATAGTGTAACATCTTATTAGGCTTTGATATGCATTTGCAAGTGAAATAAGGCAAATATCCGCTTTTCGGCGATTTTCGCTTTACGGCGGGGGTCTGCTCCCTAACCCGCCGTATAAGCGGTGCCCTACTGTACTGTTGCTTGCAACTGAGTTAAACAGTGTTAACAGAAATTGGAACGGTGTGCTTTCGCTCATAACCAACAAGGAATGGTTGAAACTTTATTCGAATTGCGGCAAACATTAGAAAGAGGATGGACAAATTCAAAGATAAAAGCAAAAAAGCAGTGTCTTGTGACGGACTTTTTTTACAAGAAATAAGTGACATCATATGTTGAGCTACTGCCTTAAGTACAATTAAAAAGAATACATTCTGAACATTTAAAATTTCATTGAGGCTGGGGTGTAATGTGCAACCACGAGAGTGGGTTTCAAAAGATTATTATAATTAATAATTAAATTATTCTTAATTCGAGCAAGCCTACAGTAGTTAGATTATGTAAGTAAACAGATTACATTGTCGGTAAACGTAAAAGTATCGGTACCCTTCACTTTGAGCTTATCCATGAAAGTTTAATTTAGTGAAAACAAAATTTGTAAAAATTTAATTTACCCTTTTGATTTTTCTTATCAATAATTTACTTTTTGTGAAGGGCTTCATAATACTTTACAATTTCCACAATTTGAAAGGATGATTCCCTCTATCCTGGACACCTCCGTAACTTGGACACATTATCGTGGAACCGCAAGTGTCCAAGTTAGAGAGGTTTCACTGTATATGCACAAACACTGCACCAACCTGTTCTCACCGCTGACAATTTTAGTCTCAGTGTATACCCTTGGACCCACTAACAAGTGCTGGCAATACTGCAAATGCGGAATAGATCTAACATAATGGCCTCACATTAAATTTCCCTACTAGGCCTGATTTTCATTTTTGTTTCGATGATTAACGCTAGGTGACACAAAATTTCCAACAGATTCAAATTTACAGTGGAGGACATTAACGTGAGTATATTTAGGGATTCGCGTATCGAGATGAATATCTTTATCTTGCAATAAATAATACTTCCGCTGAACACTTGCTGTGGTCTTGTCAATTACGTGGGATTAACACACTAAAATTATGAATGAATTCGAATTATATAAAACCACTACAAGTTTTCAATTCCAAATCTTCGAGAACGTAAAATGGTACAGAAGAAATTAAGTTCATGATGAAATTGGAAGAATGAAACATATTAATTTTCAATACTTTTAATATCCTGCCAGCTATCGAACAATAGGTAGTTTTAATTTTTCCAGTTGTGTGTCTCAGATAGTAAGATGGTATTTTACTCTAAACTAGGCGCACAAACGTTTGAAAACAATGCACTCACGGAAATACAATAAATATATCAATATGCAAATTTTGGATAGTAATATTACGAAGGATTCAATGATTACAGAATAGATACATTAATTCTAGTTTAGTGGAATATAGGAAGAAACAATGGATGGACTGGGAATGTGGACAGAATATGGAAGACAAGGCTAATACAAAATTTTGTTGTGTAAACATTTCTTAAAACGTCAATTTCGAAAGACGAGTAGGAAGCATGGCAAGATCAAATTAAAGTGAATATTAGATAGTTCCGTTGTTAAAATGGATCGTAGATAGAAATTTAATTTTACATACCGATAAAATAATTATAAGGTAGTTTCTAAGCAAAATTAAAAATGTTATCGCTACGGACGGGATTCGAACCTGCGCGGGCAGAAACCATTGGATTTCTAATCCAATTCCTTAACGACTCGGACACCATAGCTGCCCACTACAAGCTTCAAACCTGTATTATATGACGTGAAAGTATGCAGACACAAGTTACGGATTAAGATTTGAAATCTTCACGGCTGTAGAGTGCAAAGTGGGCTGTCCTTTGGGATCGCCGTGTAGTCTGGTAGAAGTTTTTACCAAAGTTTCAGAGGTCCTTTCTGCCTCCATAATCAGGGCGATAAGAATATCTGAAACGTGAGCTTACTATAGTCATTAAATGACTTCACTCCATGGATCAGTCGCACAGGTAGTAAAATAATATATTTTAATGGAACATGAAGATTTTTGTTATCTTGGACCCTGTTCGAATCCAGATGAATCTAACCCGCGTTCTCACATTCTATTTTATACAGGTATATTTTAATATTATCTTCCTATCTATGCCTGTGGTCCAGATAGTTATTTCTTCAATAATTTGCGACCACAAATATGTATGAATTTTTATCTACCTATTCGTGCTACATGATCTGCCCTCGTCTTGTGTAATTTGGTCACCGCAGAAATATTTCTCGAAGGTCCTCGGCGTGAAGTTTTCTTAATCGTGGGATTTCTTCTTCCCTCTTAAGGTGTTGGGTCAAAATGGCATTATTTCCGAGATTATTCCGTACCGTACAAAACCATTCTTCTTCTTCTTCTTCTTCTTCTTCTTCTACCAGTCATTTGTTATCTCTCCATCGTCGCCAGGCAACCTGTAGCGCTTTAAAGAGCAAAAGCGAATTAAGTTCATTGCTACTTCGTTTAAACCAGGTTGGGCCAACCCAAATGATCTTTCGGGCCACTTTGGAAATGCATCATAACTCCGCGGGCCACATATAAAATTATATATCCCCATATTAGATTTAGATACACTATAGACATTTTTTTGGAGTGAAAAATTGAAACATAATGAGTTATTATTATTGTGTTTACTATTATTCTTACATGTAAACATAGATAATATAATAATAATAATGATACTAAGCGTATGTAAGACTTGAGGTTCTCACAGCGGTGAGTATGAAGATTTCTGTCTTCTGGGTTATTGCGCTGTGTAGTCTGGTCGATGTTAACCAACGTTTCAGAGGTCATACTGCCTCCATCATCAGGGCGATGAAGATTTCTGTCTTCTGGGTTGTTGCGCTGTGTAGTCTGGTCGATATTTACCAATGTTTCAGAGGTCATACTGCCTCCGTCATCAGGGCGATCGCCCTGATGACGGAGGCAGTATGACCTCTGAAACGTTGGTTAACATCGACCAGACTACACAGCGCAATAACCCAGAAGACAGAAATCTTCATACTAAGCGTACATTGTAAAGAAATATATAGCACTAAAAATTAAATATAAATATATTTTGTAAAAGTGTGATGAATCTCGCGGGCCGGAAAAATGTTCAAGGCGGGCCACATGCGGCCCGCGGGTTGGCCACCTCTGGTTTAAACTAACCCTACGAAGCAGAGCGCGCATTTGTTACCTTCATTTAAGCCTTAGTACGCAGCATATAGCGACGTTTTCTGCGTCCCATGACGACATCAAGAAGTTCGCAAATGTACGCACAGCGTGAGAGTTATGAAGCGTTTGCATACATTGATTTTTGTCACATGAAATGCTTTGTAACCATGGAGAAATAAGACGTCAGATAGTAACCGTGGTAAAGTGGCAAAAATGATCATCGCTGAGTAGCGTCTTCTGGCCTCACAAGTTGTTGTTACTGGTTGTAGGAAATTAAACAGTACAAGTTTGAAATGACGTACGTGCCAAATTTAATGAAAATTCGTTGTAGGGTCGTATTACTACGAGCTGCATAGAAATGCGAGAGCTAGTAATCATGCCCCATCTGGGCCGTGGAAAAGAGAAAAACGAAGAAATTAAAGGAGAAGATGTCGTATCCCTGGCAGGGAATCGATGGGCCCTCGACTCCTCGCGTCAGGATACGAACTATAAATCTGCCGAGCGGGTGAAATCTTATCTGGTGGCCTTGGAGCTATTGAGTAAGGCAATGTGTAAGGGTGAAAGCCCGAGAATAATCTTCAAACGACTATTTAAAGATTCCTTTATTACGTGATATTAAAATGAAGATGGCCATACGGCAATAGTAGTTGTGCTGCCAAGACCAAATCGTGAAGACCGGCGACAGAGTGACTGCCTCCGATAGGTTTTGAAAGCGTTGTCCCCCGATACTAGTCTTCGAAGTGGATATAAAGGCCTCGGCAAATGGACCTGCCATGAATTAATAACTAAATAGTCCCCGGTTTCGTATTTTGCCTCCTCAAGGATCCACTGTCTCCACACTGACAAATCCAGTAAAGTCCGGCGCGAACAGACATACATCAGAAGAAGCTATGCTTTTACGGATGGCCTGGTAATGCAGAAGTCACAGCATTACCAGCCATAAGGGTCCCACAGTGGAGGGCAGTGTTGACATACATTGCACAAGATCCCTATTGAAATAATCTTCGAAGGAATTCTCAATATTTGGTCCGCAGTTCGGATGGGACAAAGAGACAGAGAGAAAGAGAGCGTTCCACGCACATTTGACAGAAGACACGCATTCGGAGGCACCCGCATTCCTAGTTGAAAATAAAACACGCGTGGCAGAAGCGACCAAAAACGTAAACGTCACGCCAAATAAAATTAATCACGCTTCATTTGCTGATTCGTCTCGATTCAAGAAGATTAAACGAAACACAAAATGCGATGCTTGTCTTAAGGAATGAGACCACGGCGTTCACGTGAGCCCGCCAAGGGTCGCTGACCTCAGGCACATTAATTAAATGCGCATGCTTCATTACTCATCCTCCAATGTTATTTTAATATGGCCCTTTGAAGCCGAAGCTCGTCTAACTGATATTAAGGATTCAGTCCGTACCGCGAAGAAAACACTACACTTCACCATTCACTTGAAAGATCAAATGGTTAACACTGTTTAAGGAGATAATAGCTTTTTACACTGAGAATCATACGGAACACATAAATACACGACTCATAGTTACTGAATTTTAAAGCAGATAGTTCATATAATTACCAGTAGGGTTTAAAGAGTTAATGTGCTATATTTCTTGATATCCATGTCTACTAGAAAACAGTATTTCAATTCTTTGGACATCTATTACCAAAACGTTAGAGGTCTCAGAACGAAGCAACTCGAATTCTACGATAGCGTCTGGTCCTCTGGTCATAGTATCTTATGTTTAACTGAGACATGGCTAAACGACTCGTGCTACGATCTCAATTTATTTCCGGACGGTTACACTGTTTTCCGTTCTGACAGAATATGCACAAATAAGACGCGTGGAGGTGGAGTGTTAATAGCTTTATCTCCCGGAGTACATGCCTGTAAACCCAGGCACGATTTAGAATCTTTCGAAGAATGTGTATGGGTTGAAATCCCCTCTTTTGATGGTCTAAATCTACTCATTGGCAACCATTACTTTCCGCCTGATGCTAAATCTGAAGTTGTTGCTAATTACTTTCGATTTCTGGAAAACAATTTGGACACAAAATTTTCGGGTTATTCTCATGGGTGATTTTAACACCCCCTCGTTTTGACTGGAAGCGCGGTCTCCCTCTGGCTAACTGCCATTATTATTCGAAACTGAAGGGAGATGCCATCTACACCTCCGCGTGTCTTCTCGACCTCAGACAATGCATGGAAACTGTTGGCAGCAGTGGTCTCCTAGACCTTGTATTTACGAACTTCAGTGAGTTGGGTTATTATTATTATTGATACTTTTATTGTAAAGCCGGATGTTTACCACCCACCTTTTGTTATTAATGTCCCATTGTCCCTGGAAACAGGTATAAGAAATTCCGAACTTTCCTACCGTAAATTTGCATCTGGGGATTACACCCTGTTGTATAGCATTCTGTCGAGTTATGACTGGTCATATATGTACAGTTCACCGCTGTCGATGATGCTGTCGCTAGCCTGAACTCGGTTGTTTTAAATGCTATAGATAAGGCTGTTCCCCGCGGGTTTACAAGAAAATCAAAATTCCCCCACTGGTTTTCGAGTGCCTTACGGTACTACATCTGGAAGAAAGATTTGTTTTACAGACGTTTTAAAAAGAATAAATCTGATTACTTTTATAGTAAATTTTCCTTCTCTCGCAAGCTAGTGAAGGCTACAATCAAGTCTGACAGACATTGTAATTTTCAGATTATAATTTGGCCGAACCGGAATATAGGATATATTTCCGTAATACATAAGAAGGGAAGGAAAGATGATTGTAAAAATTAAAGGGGTATAACAGTAACCAGGACTTTAATTAGACTTTAAGGAGGAATAATTAAATATATTCTAGAAAAAAAGTACAAGGAAATAGAGGCGGAAGAACAAGCAGGTTTTCGAGCGGGAGGATCTACAGTAGATCACACCTTTTGCTTGCAACAAATTATTGGAAAGAAAACAGTTCGAGCACAACCTCTTCAATTAGTGTTTATGGATATAGAAAAACCTTGTGATAGTGTTCAATTAACCAAACTATGGAGAGCTTTATAATCATTTGCTTTCAACTCTACTATAATATATGCAAAATCAAACACTGTAGAGAAATTCTATATTTAAAATAAGAATAGGAAAACATTTGGCATCTGGATTTCAATTTACCAAAGGGTTACGCCACGGATGCTGTATACCACTCACAGTTTTTAAAATTTAAGATTTTTACTTGGAGACGGAAAAAAGATTCCAATCTCCGAAACGTCGTTCTTATTGGTTTTTGATCTTGGACGATGGATAAAGTCCACAAAATAGTTTGCTCCAAAATCTTAAGAGAAACTCGAACCCTGGAAAGTTTTCCGTTCTGTGACCTCAGATCATATAATTTCCTCTCCGAAACGAACGCATGTTGCCTAGGCGTCGTTGATTTAACTCGGATAATTTCCTGTCAACAGAAACAATCCTTGTCAGGACTCGACTCCAGTGTCGACGCAAAGATTACTTTTCCCCGTGGAAACCGGAAGGAAAAGTAATGCCTATTATGGACGGGCATTCAAGTAATATCTCTTGAGAAGCAATTCAATTTGCGGAGAAAAATTGTATGGACCTAGTCGTGCGCTGTTTTTCGAGCCATACAAATCATTACCTCAAACCTCTGGATAGGGTGGTTTTCCAGTCGCTCAAAGTACATTTCAGTATGGAGATAGATTTATAGTAACCTTAAAATAAAAAGAGCTTCAGGTTAGCCAACTTTTAAAAGCAACCACATTTGCTTCGAGGTAACTGGAATTTTTTTACCAAATGTGGAGCTATTTAGGAGAACGCATTTTCTGTTGCGGAACCACACTGAAGAACACATACCGAAATCAAACTCTTCCACAGAGAGTGCTTTAATATGCATTGGACATTAGTATTTGTCATGAAATCTCCTGCCACAACTCCTTCATTCTCCAAGTAAGCAATTGCATGATATTTCTCCAGTTCTAGTTCTTACTAAACAGACAAAGAGCAAAAGAGGCAGGAAAATAAAAACTACACTAACATATTTGGTAAACACTGAGGATGCGAAGAAGAGAATAATAACTAGGGAGAAGAGAACTAATGTGAAAATAAAAGAAAAATCCATGAAAACTGTTCGACTGTTTCTAAGTTAATCATAGCTAGGAAACTGGCAATGAATTCGATGAAAAATGAATGGTTTCGAATGTGCCGAAAATTATTACGAAAGAAGAAAAAGGGAAGAAAGTTTGGGTAAAGTGACGATGACTGGCTGTTTCGTTGTCTGCTGTTATCGTCGTGCGGGAAATACAACGAGAAGTACAGATGAAGATTAGGAAGTAAATAGTCCTCGAGAGGGCATCTCTCCCGACTACAACATACGAGGCGCGTCCCAAAAGTAAGTTTCCCACTCGTCCCACAGCTAGCAAACCTTATATTGCGCGAAGCGACTGTGCGTACGTGATAGAGCAATGACGTAGCATGGCGCATGCACTAACGGCACTTCCCGCGTTCTCACAGTAGCATCGTTGCAGCTGTTGAAGATGGAGGTTCTTATTCCAGCTCCCGCCGACTGTGAAGTGCGGTCAGTGATAACGCTAGGCCGCACACGGCTCGACGGACAGCAAGTCTCCTGCAGGAGTTCGGCTGGGAGATGTTCAATCATTCACCCTACAGCCCGGACCTCGCTCCCAGTGATTTCCATCTTTTCCTACACCTCAAGAAATTCCTGTCCGGTCAGCGTCAGCGTTTTGAGAATGACAGAGAGGCGGAGATGGTTGTCACACAGTGGTTCCAATCCCAGGCGGCAGACTTCTACGACACAGGTATTCAAAAGTTGGTCCCACGGTATGACCAATGTCTCAATTCCGGTGGCGAATATGTTGAAAAATAGCTGGACACTTGCTGTATCTGTTGCAATAAATATTTCCATGAAATTGTGTTTTGTTTCTGTAAACGGCCCCAGGGAAACTTACTTTGTAGACCAGCCTCGTACCATCTAGCCGTAGGAGTAGGGACAAATGGACAAGTGAGTTGTTTCAGTTTTTAAATATTTAAATAGTATCATAGTTTAGGGTAGCGTTACCACTGTGCGCTTGCTCCTTGATAATACATTCATATGCTGTGAGGTTCTTATGAACTTGTGCTTGACAATACGCAAGCTCCTACCACTCTCTGCGTATTTGTCCATCTTTGCATACGTAATGACGCTTCCTCTGGGTGGACACAATTGGAAAACACGTAGCATCGAAGAATCTTACTGCGTTAAGCACATAAATACAAAATGGTTAGTGACAGACAAGCAGTCAAATGAAACTGGAATCTACAGTATTATACAAGGCATCTCTTGTTACATAAATACCAAGCAGAACGACAAATCATCTGGGCACGAGACTTATTTTTTCATACGGCGTGTAATTCGAGAGATATGGGGTGTTTAATACGCAAAGGGTATTTACGAATACATTCCTTGCCATACATCTGAATCTTAAGGCGTTTCCAAATTAGTTTTCTGTTCGAAAATGTACTACACTTTGCTTTTTGAATCATAAAGATATCGGTAATTCAGTTTAATTAATTCATTAAAACATTTTAATTTGTTAATATTCTTACAGCCAAGCAACAGAAACAACAGCAAAACAACAAAACAATGTCTTATTAAAGACAGATAACACAGCAGCGCAAGAAGACCTAATGATGAGATAAAATCGAAGAGTTTAAGTGAAAAAATAAATCCTAGCGGATATGAACAAATAAGACGCAAAAGGTTACAGAATGCCATGAAGCTAAAAATTATTTTTGTTCAAATGTCAACGTCCTTGCAAATAAAGCAATTAGCAGAAACGTATCTGGCAGAGAAAAGTAACTTTGACGTCGTACCATAAAAGTAGAAGTGACTTCAGGTTTCTTATTTGGAATGCGCACACCAACAGAATGAAATTTCGAACACAAAATAATTATCTTGTAATGAGGAGCTCAATCATCTGTAATTTTCACCAAATATTATTAAGGTGATAAAATCAACAGCAGACGGCACCAGTTAGAATCCTCTTTAATCGTACTGTGTGTGAGAGAAAGGGCCGGCAATGGATAAATAATTACCTGCGATGAGTTTGTGTGTATCTAGAAAATACACACATAATGTGTATATGCCTGAAGTGAAAATGTACGAGTCTGTCTGTGCCCTACCAGACAGCGCTATCCACGCAATTTGCAATATACAAATAGCCAAGAAACAAACCACCTCTGCTTTCCGTAAAGCCGAAATTACAGCTTCAAGAAAAATACTTTTATTCGGTTCCTGTGTGACATTCTGCCAACAGTTAAGTTTACATAACATAAGTAAACTTAGGCAAATTAACATTTATGATATTTAACATCGATTTGTTTTGTGCAAAGGGGTCAATTTTTTACAACGATTATTTTGACGCGAATTTCTTCCTCAAAAAAAAGTACAATTTTTATTCCAGTAGAAATTCGAAACATGTACATTTCAACTATAAACTACAAAAATTGACATTTCGTTATTACAAATTCTAAACAGGTCCTCATTTCTCACTTCTCCCATGCGTGCTGCATGTCTCGCAAATTCTACTCCTTCATCTGTTCATATTGTCAACCTACCAACATTACAATTACAAATTCACGGCTATGAGATTTTAACCGGAGTCCTGTAACATCTTGGCTGGGAATCGAAATTTTCTCCTCGGAATTCCGTCCCCAAAGACTGTCGATGCGCTGTTAATGTCCTGGGTCTTGAATTTCTAATCGATTCCAACTTCAAGATGCAGTTTCTTTTGTGAGGGGTGTAGCCCTTTGTGCGCGGCCTGTAATTAACGTTTTTCGATAGAGGTAATGTGATTCTCTTAATGCTGTTTATTTTAAAGGACTAGAGTTACGTCTGAAACAAATTCAGCCAGTGGCAGCTGTTTTAAATGATTTAAACCTGCAACGTCCCGGCGCAAAGTAGAAACGAACCCGCAATGAGCAATGATGACATTTTTCTCGCAGTGCGTTCGAACAGTGAAACACCAAAGGACGTTAGTAAGACCACCAGAGCAGCTGTAAACGACCACTCCTCATTTTCAGAATGTTCTTCGTCTATTCAAGTTAATTTATCAACTTCAGCATTTATCTTTTTTTTTAATGCCGTAAATTTAAGTGGAGTTGAAGTAACGGACGCACGTTAAATTCAAATTCTATTGGTACCACGCGAGGAAAAATGTTTTTACTGTCCTCAAAATTTTTTGGAACTTCAATGTAGTATATTGTTAAACCAAATTCATAAGCTTTGGAAACTCACAATGACGATGCCTATATGGGACGAACTTCAATATAAACTAACAATTGGTGAATAATACCTCTTAGTCCATGTATTGACGAGATTTCAACGGTATTATTCTGGAACGTATTATAATAATCGACACCACCGCCTTGACTGTCATTTGTAAATTTCACTACATTTCAAGCGACATAAGCTCTTGGCAAAGAATTCGTCACACATAATTCCAAGAACTGTAACTTCTATGTGACGTCGCTTGGTTTCTGGGCCAGTAAAGGGAAATATTCTGGTAAACAGACGAATGAAATGCAATCTGTTCCAGCTTCAAAATGAAATGTAACAAAGGCATCGAATTATCTGTGTACAAATATTTGAATATGCTTCTGCTTTGCTTTGCAAATCATGCCATATGTCGTATTCAAATGTTTGGATCTGCTGAGGCACCAAAACCTTTCGATACAATTAACCCCATTATAGCAAGGCAAGCAAACAATCTCGTTCCATGACGTCACAAATCGCTTACATGCGCATGTTGGGTTCTGGCAATGCAGCGTCTGGCCTGACCAATGATGTTTAATTGCCGTGCGAACGGCTGAAACATATTTACGAAACTATAAATATATAATTAACTAATAACACGAACTGCAGCTTCACAGAGGAATTTCTGCCAACACATACTCACAACTGAGATGCAAAATTGGGCAGATTTAATCCCTCTACTAACTGACTCAATACAGCTGAGTCGTGTTCGATAAGCTGGTAGTAAGCTTCCCGCCTTTTATAATTATTGCTATGCTGAGCGCTGATATTTTTCGTAATCGTGAATTTTACTTTAAGTTGGTCACAGAATACTGAGTAAGACACGAATAAACTTTTAAAAAATGGTAGACTGCCAAGCCTGTACCACAACTGGAAGTCGTAGCCTGGAGAATGTAACTGGGAAGGAACACCGTGGATCTGACCGCGCGGAGGAAGACTGTGTATTCAGCTACAGCGCCATTTAGGAAGGGAAACAAAGGAGAATCAGTCTGGGACCAAAGAGAGTGGAGTGTCGGACAAGTGACGGCGTTCCCACGCGATGAGCTGTGGGGTTATGGCACAACAACAGCGTAGTACCTGAAGCAGATGCTCTCTAGTTTAAGTACACGGTCCTGGTTTCTCAGCTTTGAAATTCTGAACCAAATTGCGCATTGATGGTTACGTTTAGCGTAACAGATGCCTGTAAACGTCGGAAGAAACCCAGGAACAAAGATTCAAAACGCAGGCGCGTTTCATCCTGAAAATCGGAGTTAGAAACCTGTGAAGATGGCGGTCGTCTGGTTTGTTTCGCCGTGTAGTCTCTAAAGGATTACCGATCTTTCAGAGGTCCTTGCTGCTTCCATCATCAAAGCGATGACGAAGAGCTGACAGTTGTTCCGCGGTTATTCTATGCCAGCTGGCAATATCTCGGAAAGACAGTACCAAGAATGGGAAACTTCGACCTTATTTATCCTCGTGCCTACCTTAAATTGGTCCATCCATTTGATGCAAGGGTTACTACAAAACTAACAATTCAAACTGATTCTGTTTGTGTTTACTGTCAACTGCAGAGCGATGCTAATGTTAAAACATGTTTCACTGCGAACTTTGACAAGTCCTTCATAGGAGGCCTACTACTATTGCTATTGACGCCAAAATTGAAAACGCAATTACAAGAATTAAATAATTTTACTTACGTCTTACACAGACACGAGCATCGAATCTGCGTTATCTAATAAGAAGTACAATACGTAAACGCTTCTACGTCATCTTTCAGTGCGTCTGGCGTGTTCCTGAACGGGAGATCCAGAGAAGAAATTGCCAGTGCCCTCGTGGGATCGAACCCCAGTCTGCCTTTGACGATTTCAACGTCACGTCTAGCCGAAAGTTCCGATATCTGCTATTATTCTCCGAAGTCTCTGTCTACGCGGCTCCGTGACACCTGGAATTAGTTCAGATGTGATGAAGCCGACGGAGTTTCAGCAAGTCTTGTCCCCAAGACACATGTGACTTCGCGTAATAATCTACTTACTCGCATCAAATATCCAACATTGCCATTAAGTTCTTCTGGTAAACACATCTGAAGGTACAAGACAAATAATGTGAAGGATTATCAATTGTTACACTGTTGTGAGTCCTTTAAATTAAAACATGGTTCTATTTCACATATTACGAAAATAAAAGAGTTTCTTGATGGCAGCTCTGTCTTTTTTTAAGACCTCGGTCACCGCTACTGGCAGACAAATGTTCTCTTCTGCACGTCACAACACGTAACAGCGCAAAAACCCCCATCAGGAGCTGCCCGCACGTCTTCACATTTAGCTTGCCGCGGCGAAGTCTCTCTCTGGACCTCCAAACACTTTGTCACTGCATTAGTACAAAGAATGGTAACCCATTTTACCGGGCCAGCCTTACACGCAAGAGAGCGACACGTCTCCGAAGCCCTGGTTCCTACCTTCGAGGCAAGCACAGCGGAGCTGAAGACATCGAGGCCTTTCTGTAAATCGCAACGACTGATGTCGCTGCTGTGTGTGTGTGCTCGCACTGCCCGCCGGGTGCTTCGAACTGGGTAAAAGAGATGAGGTAACATTAAGGCGAAGAGCGTCCTTAAGACTTGTCGCCACGAGTAGCGCCTAGATGTGGTGCCCGTCTCTTCAGGTTGACATCATCATCATCATCTTCTTCGCCGTCGGATGTTTCTGCATCCGGTAGACCACGTTCTTGATTCGGTTGATCTCCTTGTGTGAACGTTTCCATGATGGCTGGCGGTTAGGTAATTTACGTCTTGCCCGTGTTTGACATTGTGGACAGACTTGGCCTCCTTCATAGAATCCCTCGGAATTTTCCAGGCATTCGTAGCAGGCCTTCATCCGACCACTGCTCACCTTCAGTTGTCATCGGCCTCCACACCGTCTCGTATCCACCACAATTCTGTATTAACTCGTTAACCAAGCGCCTACCAGTCCACAAGCCGTCGACAGTGGTCTCCCAGTCCCCCATGGGTTTGTTACCCGTTCGATATTCTCGCAAGAGTGCATGACCTATCCACCAATCGCCCGCTGTTTGAACGCATGCCGGCTGGTTGTCTACAATGAGTCCTCCATCCACCCACTACGCCACAACACGTCGAGCAGTCTAGCACCAACTCTCAAACCATGCAATCGAATTATGTAACACACTTAGGATTTGTGGCCTAAACAAAAATCAAGACATTTAAAGGAGGAACACAGCGTTTTAGCAGTTCTGATTCGTTATTCTGAAAAGATCTCTGCGAAGATCTCAATAATTACTCTCACCCACTACTGCATATTGGAACGAAAACTTGCCTAAATTGGCATTACTCGGAGAACAACCAAAATGCACGTAATCCTGGCATACCGAAAGCCACTCTTCCGCGCACTTGCAACCTACCAGAACGGCAGAGAAATGTCAACCGCATTGTTCATTCTGATTAAACCACTCGTCGTCTGTTACCCCACCAAGATACGTAAATAAAGTGGACTCTGTTATCTGACGCACGCTTAAGTCCTGAATTCAAGCAGTGTCTCCTTCCTGCCTTCGCTTTATACGCGGGGTGAACTATAAACGGCTTGCCCCATTGGTCGGGCATGGGTGTTGAGGCATCATGGATAATGCAGGATGTGTAATCTCGGAGTGCGGTCGGAATGCGAAACCAGTGACAAGGTCATTAAGCGGGCGAGGCTTCCACCCAAGTTCGCTGAACCGTCTGTCCACCTGTCGAAGTTTGGAATTCTGTTTCGGACGCCTGGCATCTAGGCACACAGCAACACAATGCTATCGACTGACGTGTATCGCAATGAGACGCCACGCATGCGAGCACGTGTGTGAAATGCACACGTGTTTATTCCTTATTTACTGACGACTTTCTCTAATTAAAACTGCGTTCCAGGGCAGTACAAATACTGACAAACATCCGAACGGAAACGTAACAAATTACTAAGCAAACTCGAAACGTTGAGCCGGTCAATAAATAACCAACTTTTCTCGTCCATTGCAACATTCACAGGGGCTGTACACTGAACCGTGACCCAGCGAATTAAATGCTGTGAGATACGGACATAGTGAGATTGACCCACAATCTTTGCGTCCGAAGTGACCTGTTACCTCGAAGACTTCCATTTTAAATTTTACAAGTATTTTGTTATCTCCCACTTAATTCCTCTACACTCTAATAAAATAAATGTAAAGACAGGGCCAACAGAATCCGATGACATTTACGCGTAACGTCTAATTGCTTGGATCTGATAAACTTCCGTGACTGGTATTTTCATTATTTAGAGTAAACTGAAAAACATTATTTTATATTTGCTGAGATCGGGGGACGGTGGAAGACCTCGATGATAGCGAACACCCTGAACATTGATGAAGAAGCCTTCAAGAAATTCTGAAATGTAAAAGAATAAAAGTGACGTCTCCTCTCGTTGTTAAACCCACCAATAAAAGGAGCCCCGATTTTGAGACCAACAACGCATTTCACTGTAAAGTAATTCAAATCAGTGACTTATCATCCGCTTATCCACCGACTGACCGACGCTTCTATCCAATACTTTATATATATATAATGTGTCCGCGCCGAATCCAGATATCCGACCGTCCTTGTGCGTTTGTCTATGATCCTCGAATTGCAAGGGCCTAAATGTTTGTCATAGATTTCCATGGAAAAATTTCATAATTAGTGGCTACTCGAAGAAGCATTAGGAAGCAGGATTTGAGGTTTTCACGGCGGTAAGTCTAAAGATTCCTGTCTTCTGAGTTGTAGCTTCGTGTAGTCTGGTAAATTTCCACCAGCGTTTCGGAGGTCCCTGCTGCCTCCATTATCAGGGCGATGCGTGTTCAACGTAGACTGTACGGCTCAACACATCCTTGGGAATGGCTGATATCCAAACGCAAAACCTGATTTTTAATAGAAACCAGTAATGCATGAAGTCTGTGCTTATGATGATTTCTGATATGTGACGAGAAGGATAATAAGTAGTTCTAAGGTGTACATGTATTTTAAGTGCGAAATGAAAATGTCGGTGTAAAGAAGGAATCCATCTTCAGAGCTATCCGCCTACGTGCCTACTCGCCCGTCGTGAAGGCACCTATTACGTAAATTACTTACGTAACTACCCAGGTACTAGCCAGCTAAAAACCTTACGTATTTTTACTGAAACAGAGACTTCAGTTAACCAGAACTAACAGTAATTAACATCTCCCTCTTTAACCACAATTCATAACAAAAGTATGAGGACTTTGAAGTATGGAAACAACACTGGTGAGTACATAAACCACGTGGAACCCCACTCCAGGTCGCCGTGGCGCGTATTGCGGTTAGCGATGAAACAATTTCGTCATTCTGGGTGCCGTCCCACTGTTTGGAAGTTATTAATTATCGATGCGAACTCCCGCCGAGCACTTTCAATGGGTCCGATGTTTTGTACGCTGTTTCCCACGGTGACAGGGAAGAAGAAGAAGAAGAAGACATGTTAGTTATGACTGTTGAAATTTTAAGGATGCAAAATGTATTAAAAACCACGTATGAAATAACAAGCAGACGAGAAATTTCTTTACATAAGATCACGAATTTCTGCATCGCAAAAAATTACGATGTGAGTCGACGCGATCTCACAGAGGGGCGCAGGGCGATCATTTCCGTCGAAACACGTTTTCACCAAGTTAGTTCGTCGTCAGTTCTTCTTGGTTCCTTTTGATTATGTTTCGTATAATTTCGGAAATTTAAGTTGCCGGAAGGTTATATCCCTGACGTCATTCCTGTAACCGGAAGCAATGAAATATTTGTTTTAAATTACGTTCACGTATTTAAGATCGGAAGGAACAAACGTGACCAGACATGTCGCGAAGAAAGTTGAAGTTATACAGATCAAAGACCTTCTTCAAAGGGCATGTTCTTAAAGGTTCTCATACCTTGCTTATGATGAATGAGTAAAAATCACAAACTTCACTGTAGAAAATAACGTAAGCTTCCAAGTATCTCGAAATAAAATACTTCCAACTGTGTGAAAGTCTAGAATAGATTAAACTGGCGCACATTAAGTTCTGTGGCTGTATTTTGGGGGAAACGCCAATGCACATCAGATTAGCGTGACATCGGGGAATATCTTGACTAGTTGAGCCTATATTAGATTTTCAAGACACTACAAGGCTGAGGCGTATAGGCCGCGTCTCTGAAATACAAAGTGAACCCTCCTAAGATGCAGTAGATACTTACGAAATACAAGGTAAGGTTATGCAATGTAATAACAAGTTAACTACTTGTTATATTAACCGTATAATTTTATCTGCAATGAATGACTGTTACATATAATTATATGTAAACGTGAAGCCATCTCAAAGCTCTGTGAAGTTCAAGATGGCAGGCAGAGCTACTATTTAGGGGCCCACCGTAGCGGTTGTTCAGGCTAAGCGAAGGCAGGTACAGTTTTCCTACATTTTCCATTTGTACGGTCGCTCGTACGTTCTTAATCTTGAAAGAGCATGCAAGATTCTCTTACCTCTCAGTGTAATCTACAGAACGGCTTAAAGCGTTAGGCGAAATGTATTTTTATACCCTAAATTTTTTAGCTTCCTCTGAAATATAAAGTGTGCTCAGGAAAAGTATTTTGAGGCACGAGGAAGGAAATGAACCCTGACGAAAATTCTCTAACGTCGCTCCTTCTGTTTCGAACCTCCTCGAAATTTGGCGATGATTATGTAAAAGTTTGGGATTGTGGAATTGGGACCGAACGGGAAACGTTGTGTGAAATAATTAATATTATTATTATTATTATTACCTCCACCTTAACATACACAAGGCACCATTTTTGGAATTTAGCCGTAAAGTAGGAACACGTGCTTTCTCAGTTTTGTGGGGAAAACTTTACACAGACAGTCAACGAAAACTATGAATCTCAAAAAATAAACAAGGTTGTGAAATTCTCGGCCGTTCTAAAAAATATTTTGATGGCCGACATTTCGAGGCACTTCGTTACATCGTCAGCGTAAAATGAGTAATCTGCGATAAAGGCTGATGTCCACTGGGCCTAAATGTAATGATTTTATCGCAGCGTGGGACTAAAGACGGCCTCAGCTATGCTCGCTCTCTCTCTCTCTCTTTACGTCCATTCTCTGTGTAAGAGCATGCCTTGCCCACTGCTACAGCCGATTTAACACGTAGTAGTTTTTCATTGTTCTCTGAACTCTAAGCATCTTAAAAGGATTCAAAGCCTGCTCCAAAAGAATATTACAAAGAAAGATTTACAAATGATATGACCCCTGGAATCACAGAATCTGTCAGAAGTAGTTATTACATGAGAATAAAATTTACCAACTGCTTTGACAAGTAGTTTCGGCCGAGAAACATCGATGCAAAAAAATGTTAAATTGCAAGTCATTTATCTGAGTCTCAAAGGTCACTCTTGCAAAAGTAAGATGTCTAAGAACTGAAATAACAACCGTTAATTCAGTGGAAGTGATTACGTACTAAGTTACGAAAAATGGATTTATGTAGCCATTTTTCTTGGCAACATGCTGGACACACAAACCAGAAATAAAATGCTTAAGACAGAAAGTGACTTACTTACCTTTCTTGAGAACAAAAATGCAGGGGTGGTCAAAGAGGAAATCCCTAAAGGAGTTGCATTCGAGTTCCACGTTGGGCGGGAGAAAGGGAAGGCTTGCAGCGTTTGAGACGTCGTTGCTATATCCATCATCAGGGCGATGCTGGAAACAGAGAACCTCAACTTATACTTGGAACCACCACACATCGCCTCTGCATAAATACGGATTCCTCTATAACTGGTACCTTATTATGCTGCTTTACGACATTTCTTACGTTACATAACGCAAGGTAAGATACAGCATGTATAATCGTGGATTGGAGATATGAAAGTATCACGTCGCAATAACGTGAAACTGTTATTCAGGAAGAAATGAGGAATATCACGAGAACTTCAGCCAGTCTGTGGACGGGACGGGACACAGCGTGCGATACGTGAAAGTTCGCCCACGCTACCAGACAGAATGCGTGGTACGACAGGAAGAGACTTCCATGCCGTAAATCGTCCCCGCACATGGCAAAACCCAGTCGTTGGTTGTACACCGGCAACCACGACGACAGCAGCTTCGTGTACATCTGCAGGCCGACGTCTGAATCTCGTCCATTTTTTATGCCCGTGTCAACATCTGGCACACTAGGCTGTCTGTGAGGAACACTTAGGGCCTAATGTAAATTGTAAAACACGTGCCAATTAAGACTCAGTTCACCCAACAGCTTTCAGTGTAAACCAATAATATAAAATCTATCTGAATGCGCTCGCATGAGTTTTCGGGGCTGAAACATTCAGGCTTCTGACAGGTAGACGCGACGTCCTTATTGTAGGCGCCCAATCCGTGTATTTTGTACAAATTACGCACGAAAAAACATGAATATGATACGAACCTCTTCGACAAAAGCCTGGGACAATATCAGTAATACATAAAACGTTGAATTGGTTTCCGCTAGAATGACGAATAAAGGCAGACACAGGAAACCAGAAGACTGTCACAGAATACTCCGCGGATACAAGAGGCTTTGAGGACGAAGGAGCCGTGTCAATGGCGAATCGGAAGTGAGATCTGGCGTCACGTAGGAAACACGGAGATACGGCCCCGTACTGCACAGGCCAACGCAAATGGGAACCTATTTCATGTGAGCCGCGGCGGGACCGCACTTAAGCAGGAATCTCGCGGCGACCTGCATAAATATTGTTGTCTTTGGAGTTGGAGCAACTTGTAGTGTGATATAAGATCAAGGACGTTTCAGACGTACTTGCTGCCTCCATCATCAGGGTGATCGCCCAGAAGACCCATTTTGTTCAGAATCTGTTGTGTTCCCCGACTCCAGTGCTGCTAAAAAACAGAACTCTTATAATTTTTTTTTTGTATTTCCGTGCACGAGTTGAAAATTCGTATATCACTCCGGGGAATGAACAGGGATACCTGGAACCAGGAGGGAGGGCAGAGAAAATTGTGAGCTGAAAAGCTTCACATTTCGTAATGTTAACAAATGTCACTGTCTTTGAATGGTGAAATCGATAACGATGAGCATGTAGCACGCACGACAGAGTTTAGAAGCCATGCCAAGCTGTCTTCGGAAAACCTGAAGCGGGAGAGAGAGAGATCTCTCGGAATACCTAGGCATATATGAAAGGATAACATTAATAGAGATTTTAAAAGAACAGGGCTAGAGAGTATACTGAATTAATTTGGATCAGGATAGAGGACAGTGGTGGCTCTTCTGAACACGGTGATAAACTTGTATATATTCCATAAAAGGCGGGAAGGACTTTGACTGGCTAAGCGACTATCAGGTTCTGATGAACGTTCTCCTGTTAACCGGGTTATAACATCCTCAACACCAGAAGCAATTAGCCCGAAGGTGCGTCCTTGAGCGTCGCACGTCACAGCCATTGAGAAACCGGGGTCAAGTCGGAAGGTCTGAGGGCGCTTCGCCCCGATTTGAGTTCTGGCACCCTGCGGTCCTACCTAAGTTATTTTTTGCACGGCCGCGGCTTACTCAAACAGGCGGAAAAGGTCTTTGGGAGAGGGGAACTGCTCCGTACGACAAAAATCTATGACTCGAGCGAAGACTGGACCTGCGTCCCCTAGTCAGCGGGCCGCGTGCTACAGATTACAAACCACTCAAACACGTGACTGTCCGTCTGTCTGCAATTACGGAGTTCGTGACAGCATCCACCGACCATTCGACAGTGACCTGACTCACTTCACGTGTCGATAATCGATATATTAACCTCCCTTTGCCATATCCAGGACTGGTCTCTTCGGGGCGATGTTAACCCAGACAGCTGTGCTAACAGGATACCTGCTAGGTCTAACTGAAGGCAGGAAAAATGTAAACTTCGATGGCATTGTACAGATGCATAGGCGAGAGGAAAAGGAGTTAAACACCCAAGAATTCTTATCCTTGACACTAATCATAGGTGAATGTAAGTAATCCACTTCACCCGCAGCCGTCTTAACCCCGACAAATTTCAGTTGATCTGAAAACGCAACATTTATAACTGGTCGAAGCTTTGAAACGTAGGTTGATATAGCGTCGTGGAATAACATTTTGGCCTGGGTTTTCCTGCGATTTACGCTGCGCCTCACGTTCGTGTGTGGTACGAACGTTCGATTCACGAGAAAGGGGCTTACCGAGGCGCCGATGCAAGGGATAATTTAATTATGGCGGTCATATCAGCCACTTCTCTTGCTCTTCATTATTCATTCATTAATTCATTCTCAATATGTTCGGTGGTGCTGCCATCATACCGTAGGCGAAGTACAATGAAACCAAACATCGCTCCTCTGTGTTGAGTTTATCTTACGAACAGATAGGGAAATGGATTCAGAAACAGTTTCAAATAATTTCCTTTTATCTGCGAGCCTCGGCGTTCAGCCAGACATTGAAATTAAGCGAAATATATGTTTCACATCGCGAATATAACAATTTCCCAACAATAGAGCTAGCGTTTTGCTGTACTGGACTTGCGTTGGCGTGGAAGCTTGTCACACAATCCGTAATGCTGGGTCCTTCATCAGACGATATTTACGAACAATGCCTTTGCTTTGTATACATTATGAATGATTAGGTCTAGTGAATTGCTCGCTGCTACTCCAGCAATTTTGATGTAAGACACATGAAGTACGTTACTAATGGGAAAAGAGTATCATAAAAGCTGCATAAAGGAAGAATTTAGTGTTTCTCAACCGGGGCTTGGTAACTTGTTCCTCAGTGGTCCGCGAGTTGAACAGATTCTACTGGGATTCTATTTTTTTTCCGCATTGCCGTAAGCTTTAAGATGTTTTCAACACTGTGTCGTAAAAGTAACCACCGTTTCAGACATTCTTACTGTCTCCATCATCAGAAAGATCGCCCTGATGATGGAGGCGGTGAGCACCTCTGACACGTCGGTAAATTTCTACCAGACTACACGGCGCAAAATCCCTCAAGACAGTCATATTCACAGTCGCAGCCTTGAGAACCTGAAATCTCACAAGTGACTATTAGTTTCTCATGAACTGCTTATCACTGTGGGGTCAGAAAATTTTTGAAAAAGAAGCTTCAAGATAGAAGTTTTAAAAAACTGCATAAAAATCAATCTGCAGATTTCGATTCTGTCTTAAATTTCACGGCTAATCTTTTTAATCACCAACCGTGAAGACACTAGAACAATTTGTCATTCCACGCGGTGTGATCATTTGTCAAATGGGGGGGGGTCTTCCTGGGTCCGCGTTTTTCTAACTGCAAATTTTATCCTGCCGTAACCACAACAACTAACACCATAATCTACTCTCTGTCTATTTGTGATAACATACGTCATCACGTGTTCATATCATTGTATTAATTTAATCATCACTGGCACGTCTCACTGCCAAATTAGAATAGATTTCACCCTGATTTTTGGATTTGCTGCTGAAGATGCCATTTTCTTTGGGGCACAATAACCATGAAGCAATCTGCACAATTTATAAAAGGTGCTATGTCTGGAAAGCGACATAGAATGTGGACTGCCGTAAAAAAGAGAAATCTGATAGCGGCTACGTTTAGGGTATGCTCCTCCGAAACGTCGAGATTTTAACCACATATACATAACATTAAATCTTAAAACTCGCGTTTAAATTTATAGTCACACTACTGCATAAAAACATGTCGAAATTCAATAAAAATTTGTGTTTTCATTTTATATACGCCTGAATTTTCTTCTGTTCCGCTATTCGTTTCGTTCCTTTATCTTCTCTACTGTTTCTTTCCTATCTTATCCACATATATCTTCTCAACACTTTTCATCCTTCATGCCTTCTCACACCATTAGAAATTGATTCTGAAAACACATTTTTGAATCCGAAAAAAAATACTCTGTACGTAATTTTAAAATCTTCGACAAGGTCCATGCCCATGTAAATATTTTCTCTGTGAGCTCAAGGAAACACAAACTGCCCCTCTTTTGATACAGACTAACCCCCCCCCCCCAACAGTCAGGGGTATTTCCCACCCATGGATTCCTTCGTGCCAAGGTTGTATAAGGAGGGTACAGCCTTCTGCTAGTTCTACCCAGAAACACTGAATTATAACACTAGCAGCACGTTCCCCAAGGGATATGTTAACATTCCACTACAATTTGCTACACCCTAAAGAAAGGTCAAAGTGGATCAGACTCGTAGAAGACTACTTTAAAATTTCATTCTCCTGTTCATACACGTATTAAGGATAAATATCTAAGCCGTGTGAGAGAAACAAGGTTACGGAGATACAAACTTGTAGCAAATGAAGTATTGAGCGAGAGGTAATTATAACTTCAATTCAAGTGTTTTCTTTTATGGACCACTTTTTATGTAATATTAAACTGGGGGGGGGGGAAATTCGCAAAAAAAGGACCTGAACCAATTGCCAAAAAGATACGGTAAGTTCAGTTTTAATTCAGATTTTAGATAAAAGAAAATAATGTTATCGATGTTATTGCTACTTCCATCATCGCCCTGATGATGGAGGCAGAAACCACCTCTGAAACGTCTGTAAACTTCTACCAGACTAGATGGCACAGCATCCCAGAAGACAGCAGCCATCTTAAAGCGTTTTGGTTTATTTTATTTCCGCATTATAATATGTTGCATTCTGTAACAATTTATGATATCCTGCTATAATAATTTCTAGAACAGGGGAATCATTTCTTCAATATGACATCTGCACTGACAATTCACCAGTGATTTCTCTGGCTTTGTCTTCGAGTCCGTGGGTTTCATTACAATGTTACTGGTAACTACGCCCATAATGCCTTACGGATGAGAACAATAGATGGTAGATGGTCTTCTATCCTGGCTGCCACAATAGGAATATAATACCTATATATACGACCCATTCAGTACACGAAACTAGTCTGTGCACTGACATTCACCTGATCAGACCTGTCCAGCCGAGGACACGACACATCCAACTCCTGGTATGTTATTGTGTTTCTATATTGCTTAATGAATTTTTATAACGATATCCAAACTCATTTACATATAAATAATATTAATAATGTCAATTATATTGTTGATAATTTTACAGAAATAATGAACAAAATAATATAAACACGCCACATAATATGCAAAGAATCAGAAGATAAAAGGAACATCCACAACTACAACCTACAATTACCGAAAAGCGTGCATTAGAAAATATTGAATAGTTTTAAAAAATAAACCTGAAGATGATGCTGAGATATCGAAACATGTTGTAATATATAGCGCAAATTGTAACATCGAGAAAACGATGAGTAGCGCGAATTATTTATATCAATTTTAATTTTAAACATCAACATAAAATGGTTTGTTTATAGACTTGAAGAATAAATATATGTATCAATTGAAAACACAAACATGACGCATCTAAACTATAAACTCTAAACTATAAAGGTATATAAGCTTTAAAAATTCGAAATAAAAACATTTATACTTGAACATAATAAAACAGTAACATGAAACAATACTACAATTGTTTTTATTTTAGTTTTGTAAGAGGCAATAAAGTTAAGGAGGCATGTAAATGTTTCATTTATAATATTACCGTAAATTTCACAGCTGAATAATATTTGTGTTGTACTTATTATCATGGAAGCCGTTAAATTGTTACATCCTTTTTATAATGAAAATGTAATTCCATATATTTTAAATCCCTCTTTTGTAATAATGAATTTTGCTTTGTAAATTTCTGCGATCTTTAATCTTGAAATACAAAAAAAAAAAAGTCTGCTTTTGTTTTTCAAATGATGTGCTGATACGTAATATGATGATTCTAACACAAGGTTCACTGCCTGAAACACTGCTAAGATATTCCAGCACCGAATTTACTTTACTCATACACATACAGTGAGCTATATATAACGGCAACGTAGTCAAGAAGTGCACTCAAAACACTGAGACTGTGCGTTCGAGTCCTACTCGAGGCATGGAAGTTTGTCTTCGTATGTTTGTTCTGCCGTGTGAAAATTAGAGCCCTCATGAGGAGTCATTCTCTTGTTAGAGGATTTTTAACGAAATGCATAATTCCTAATTTCGAGACTTAATTCTGAGTTAGAATAGGCCAGATACCTAATTTGTAAAAGTAGAAGGAAAAATATCAGGGCAACTTATAAAAGGAAATGACGTAACACATCTAAATTTATTATAAACAAATGTTACGTTTTTTGGTAATCATTTTGTATCGAAGGGACTCTGAGCCTTTCTAGGTAATATTTATGACTGTTTGTTGATATAACCGTTTTAATTTTAATCCTGTTAAAGGATTTGAAACAATACCTGTTTTATGCGTATGTATAAGCTTACATATACACACACATAGACTTGCAGGTATATACCAACCTTTCGGAGGGAAATACGACTTCCATCTTCAGGAATAAAAATGTTCTTCCAAAACATCTGACTAAACAGCTAGCAATTTATCTGACAATTTAAATAAATAAATAAATAGTCAACTGCAACAAAACATCCAAAAAATAGCCATCTCGTTAGATAAGTAGGTACATAAATTGGTGGTTAATAATTTGTTTCTAAATTACAAGCTAACAAATCGAATGGCTGTATGACGAAGTAACTAAAAATGTACCTAACTACGTGGCTTATTAACATGGTTACAAATAACTAACAGTTAATCACTGAACTAAATAAAGAGTCACTGACAGCTAAAACGAAACACCAGAAAACGGATGCAAGCAGCAGAGATTATATCTCGGAGACCTTTAAAAGTTTGTAGTGCAACAGATCGGTTAAGACACTTATGTATGAAAACATAATCAGACATTTTTACTGAATAAGGGGCAAAATAAGTGCGGATAATAAAATGGGGAGAGCTTGTTTAAATTTCGGATTTCTGAGCAAGGCTTGAACTACGAAATATGTGAGAGACGAGACATGGGGCTACTGAGGAAAATATTGGGTCAGCTGTCTAGACCTTGGATTGAAAAAGAAAAGAACATGAGATGCCTTCCTTTCCAACAAAGGTTAGTAGAGGTTTATAACTAACCAACCAGATGGCTTACCGAACCCGAAGGTTCATCACCGAATTAACCAAAGCACTCCACCGGACCCTGTCCTGGGCCAACAAAATCCAGTCTCCTCCAACTCCTATCTCCCATAGATCCCGCCTGACATTATCCTCCCATCTACGTCTAGGTCTCCCCAGCGGTCTCTTCCCTTCAGGTTTCCCAACCAATACCCGGTGCACACCTCTTGTCCCATCCATGCGCGCTACATGTCCCGCCCATCTCACTCTTCTCGACTTAATCACCCTCACAATACTGGGGGAGCAGTACAGATTTTTAAGCTCGTCATTGTGCAGTTTTCTCCACGCCCCATCGTCTTCCCTCCTAGGCCCAAATATCCTCCTCAACACCCGATTCTCAAACACCTGCAATCTGTGTTCCTCCCTCTGAGTGAGAGACCATGTTTCGCGCCCATACAAAACAACAGGCAAGATTATTGTTTTGTATACTTTAATTTTCAGCTTCTTAGAAATCAGACGGGAAGACAAAATATTTTGAACTGAGAAGTAGCAAGCATTTCCGGAATTTAGTCTCCTCCTAACTTCCTCACAAGTATCATTTTGATTTGTTATTGTTGTTCCCAAATATTTGAACTTTGTAACCCTTTCAAAGGATTTATTAGCCACCCTGAGATAATTTTGCCCGCCTGTCTTCTGATGACGAGATACTAACATGTACTTAGTTTTTTTCTGAATTTACTTCCAGCCTCTTTATTGTATTTATATCGTCCCCCAATAAATTAACATCATCAGCATATGCCAATAGCTGATGTGTCCCATTCAATTGCAAACCCTCCTGCCTACCTTGGACCTTCCTGATGGCGTATTCTAGTTAAAGAGCAAGGGAGACAAAGCATCTCCTTGTTTTAGACCGTTCTTGATGAGGAATGTCTCAGATACATATTTACCTACTTGAATTTTGCTACAGGTTTCATTTAAGCACATTTTTATTAGACCCACTAGCTTCTTTGGTATACCAAATTCAATAAGAATATTATATAGCACTTCTCTCTTCACAGAGTCATAGGCTTTTTTGAAATCTATCTATCCCACCGAACTCCCATTTTTTCTCTAGTATCTGACGAATGCAAAAGATCTGATCAATGAAAGGAAGTTTATATATTAGCTTTATTCTAAATATTCCCTTTACACATGCTTTACAATTGAGTAAATAGTTTGAATAAGACATTGCTTATTTAACTTGAATTAGTTACGCTTAAAATGGGTCTGTGGTAGCTAAAATATGTTATAAAATTTGTGCACTTTAGAGTATCAACATTTCATGCAAACACCATATCTATACAAGATTTTGATCTAGTAGTACTACATTGAGGATCTGACATCAACATTAAGCCAAACGTTTCCTCCATAAATATGACAAAGCTTTGATTTTCCTCCTTTTTTAAATCAATGTTAAAATCTCTTGCCAATATTATGGGCATTGTTTTACGACCTTCTGTGGCCATAATTGAAAACATCTCTGTAGATCTGGGAGCAAACGTTCACAAATAACTCAAACAAATCTCTTACAATGATCAATAGGTGTGTTGTTAGAAATATACAGAGTAACAATTAAAACTTTTTCACCATTGACCATACACTGCCACACAAATATCACCTCTCTTTTCAGCTGCAGCTATTCTGTTATCTGTTCCATCCTCCTTAGGTAATTTCATCAACAGATGTGGGGTAGCCATGGTAGTTGCTCCATTTTTCTCGTACATAGCCACTCCACCTGCTCTTTGTTCGTCATGCATAAATTGCATGATGCATTTATAACAAATTTACAGTTTCATTGTTGTGCAACCACGTTTCGGTTAGCACCAGGATATCGTTATCAGTTATCACTGTATCCGTTGCTATGTCTTGCACATGAGTTTTTAAACTCTGTACGTTTAAAGTAGTCATTTTTAGATCACGAATACCAGCACTCCTTATAAATGCTCTTACTGAAGCAGTCAACGTGGGCAATATATGTGTTTCTAACCGCCTCAGCTCAGTGCGCAAGTCCTCTACCTTTGGATTGTTTGTTCCCTTGGCATGATAAAACACCAAGTCGTTGTTTCTGCTTGTGATGTACAAACCGTCCAACGATGTAACGCGAGACAGGGCAACGTATAATACACCAACTGATGATCTAGACTCTTGTTGTAGTTGAATACCCTGCGACTTATGAACCATTAGAGCACCAGCTTTAACCAACGGGAATTATAATCTTTTATATTTAACTTGCCTGTTTTTAAATGTGATAGTGCCACTTCGTCTATTTAATCATATTTTAGTACGTTTGGTTGTGAAGCTACGGTAGCACGACACTTTATTCTAGCCTTTTGTCTGGCAGTTTTGGGCTCCACAAGCAACCACAACCGCTGCACACGAGCGGAATGCTCAGGATTGTATTCAATGTACGTTAAAGTTGCCATGCTACCATTAACCAAACCATCCTCTACATCCAACATGTGGGAATGTACGAGGCGCGTCCCAAAAGTAAGTTTCCCACTCGTCCCACAGCTAGCAAACCTTATATTGCGCGAAGCGACTGTGCGTACGTGATAGAGCAATGACGTAGCATGGCGCATGCACTAACGGCACTTCCCGCGTTCTCACAGTAGCATCGTTGCAGCTGTTGAAGATGGAGATTCTTATTCCAGCTCCCGCCGACTGTGAAGTGCGGTCAGTGATAACGCTAGGCCGACGGACAGCAAGTCTCCTGCAGGAGTTCAGCTGGGAGGTGTTTAATCATCCACCCTACAGCCCGGACCTCGCTCCCAGTGATTTCCATCTTTTCCTACACCTCAAGAAATTCCTGTCCGGTCAGCGTCAGCGTTTTGAGAATGACAGAGAGGCGGAGATGGTTGTCACACAGTGGTTCCAATCCCAGGCGGCAGACTTCTACGACACAGGTATTCAAAAGTTGGTCCCACGGTATGACAAATGTCTCAATTCCGGTGGCGAATATGTTGAAAAATAGCTGGACACTTGCAATAAATATTTCCATGAAATTGTGTTTTGTTTCTGTAAACGGCCCCAGGGAAACTTACTTTTGGGACGCGCCTCGTATGTAACAAATCTGCTTGATTCCGACATATGTTGCCTCATCAAGTACCACGCTGCTTCCTGGCTACTCATCTCAACGCTATTTAAGAAATTCAGACTCACCTTCTTCAACAGTTCACAGTAGTCTTGGTCGGGGTACTCTTCTTGCAGTTGAATCATGTGTCTATGCAGGTTGCTTATACCTCGGTTCGTCTTATTCACATACTCCACAACATAGGAAGCACATGAATATTCTTCAAGTATGAATTGTAGGTCCCTATTGCAATTCAAGATTTCAGCAATCCACGGATTAAACGTATTCGTCCAGAGCTGCATCATGTTGCGCTTTACGAGCACTGTGGGTCTTTAAATGCTGGCTCTTAGTACATTTAAGTATGTGTCCATCTCCAATTCTTGATCGTCCAAGAAGCGTTCCAGAGTGTCAAAGTTTCTATTTTCCAACACCTCATGCAGCTTCGATGATCGACGCTTGTACATTTCTCTCCTGCCATCTTCAGCACTCATCGGAAGAAGAACCATGGTTTTATCCATTGGCCAATATGGAATATTAAATCTACAAACCCCATCATTCTTTTTGTAACATGTGAACGTGTGACTACGCACTTGATTTGTATGTAGATAGTGATTCTTCACTGACAGAACATAAATCATCTATCAACGAAATGGTTTGTGGCATGTTTTCCGAAATTTGTTCCCTCGGATCATTGTCCAACCATATCAAGATGTGTGCATGTGGACTGCCTCTGTGTTGGAACTCAATTCTCTTGAAGCAATCCACGATGCGATATTTACCAAACGGACTAAACTTTTCATCTGCAAGACATGCATAATTACCTCAATCAACTTATTACATACATACATCTTTATTACATTCCATGGATCCATAAGTTAGTCAGATGACAATAGGATGTAGAATAAGTCATAATAATACAATACATGTTATACAAATACAAGTCATACTATTATATAAATGTCATAAAATACAAACAAAGGGTTCACATAAAGTAGAGATAAGTTACAAGTAAATCTACCCATTACATACAGAAGATAAACAATCGCTTATTTGTAAACAACATAAATTCGTTGACAGAGTAAAAGGAGTGTGTAATTAAGTATCTTTTCAATGCTGGTTTAAATTGTGCCTTTTTATTTACGAGAATTGTGAGATTTGATGGTAGACTGTTGAAAATTTTGATCCCTGCATAATATGCACTCTTCTGAAAACATGAGAGGTTGGCAATTGGTCTATGAAGCTGATTTTTATTCCTTGTGTTGACACGGTGTATAGCAGAATTAGTTTGAAAATGTTCTTGGTTATTTACAATAAAGTTCATTAATGAGAATATGTATTCACATGGAAGAGCAAAGATCTCTAATCTCTTAAACAGACTTCTACATGAATTCCTAGGTTTGACACCAGCCATTAATCTAACAATTTTCTTTTGTAAAGTGAATATCTTTTTGATGTTTGATGAATTTCCCCAAAAAATTATTCCATATTTCATTAAAGAGTGAAAATAGGCAAAATATAATGATCTGAGTGTGTCAGTGTTGCTGACATGCAACATAGATGGCAAACACATCTCGCTTCCTCTGAGCTCAGAAGTGTACAGAATTAGGTATGGACTTTAGAAACTATAGATTTTTTCCTACGCACATTTCTAAAAATTCCTTATCTTCAATCATCTTTCTTGTAATGTTATCTGTTTCCCCTATACATTTGAACGTGCTGTACAAGCCTTCGCTAACGCGCAACCGCATTATTTTCATTACCATGTATAACATGTGTTGAGGTGTTACACCTCTTCTATCGCTACGGCGAATTTCGCTTGTTGCCATCATGAATGGTGTTACCTTGTGGTCTTCTTTAAATTGCCTCGATCTTCCCAAGTAAGATGCCTGGAAAAGACAACTCTTCTGCATGTTCATCGTATATGATGGACAAGGGTGTGTTCTTTTAAGCAGGAGCAATTTCCAAGTACTTATCTTCATTCCACAGGAGAGTTTGCTGTTGAGCTAGCAGCAATTCTACATCACTTGAAAATTCTATGTCTTCTATCCATTTTATGATTTCTTCCTCGGCAGTTTGTTGTTTTTGGAAAAATGCATCGTTAACTGTAATGTTGCAATGTTTGTACAATGGAGTATTAATCAAATAAGTAAGCCAACGTTTTATTGTATCTTTCTTCACAATTCCTACCAGATAGGTAGATTTGTGAATCAAGTTTCTCTTTATATAGATGTTGAAACTGTAATCATCGTCCAATTCTCTAGGTAGTAGTGTTACCATATTATTAACATCTACAGGAACATTGATTACTTGTCCCACTATCCCAAATCCACCCATTTGATGTCTTAACCTCCTAATTTGCATAAATGGAAGTCTAGGGAATATTATCTTTCGCTTATGCAATCTAGAGGAGGCAAATCAGTGGGGTATGGCGAATACACAAATCCATTACTCCTAGACAATATAGGTATTTGCTGCTTATTTAAAGATAGCCAGCATGTTGTGCATACCTTAAATTGGGATACATTTTCATTTACAAACTCCATACCCAATATATCTAATGGCTATCAGTAACTTGTTTCAAATATTTTTCAAACCATAACCAGTCACATACATTGCAAGCGTATCCAAATCTATTTTCATTAAAATGCTTATGAAAATAATCTGTTGCATTGTCATACCTTGGTTGTGCGATTCTTGTAGGAACGCTTGTACTTGCTAATGATGTGGAATCATTAACTTGCAATAATTACTTCTTGCGATTCCTATATTCCTTGTAAGTTCAGCATTAGTTTTTGGTATTTTTTTTGGAACTTTGGGTTCATTATTTAATACTTATATTTTTTTACGTTTTCTGTACTGTCTCATATATTCTGCATTATGGACTCTTTTAGCTTCAAAGTCATCCATCTTGTTATCTCTATATAGTATGACGCAACACACAAACGCAGCAGTAACGTGAAGTTCTGTATTTGTATAAATAAATGTTTGTAGAACCTAAATCACGTGTGATATTTAAAATCTGAAAACAGATATGGAAAGCTCAAGAGGTAATACGTATTTCTTATGCAATATGTCCAGATCCATCTCTTATGGTGTTTGAGAGGCGGGTGCTTAACGCGCCAGATGCATTGAAAATTGTACACATTGGTTCATTAAAATTACAATAAATGTATAAACAATTATAATTACAATAAAATACATTACAGATTCTTAAAGGTCCTTATTTACTGATCATTCTCTCTTACAATAAGTTATTATCTGTTCTTCACCGAAGAAACATTACATCAGCAAAACAAATGGAACACAATTGCAGAGGTTGGGTCTGGATATATCAGAGAATATTCAGAATTAAGAGTTCCTGACTGAGTTGTTTTGATGTGAAATATCAAAGAATACTTGGATTTTTCCCCAAGAAAAAATACAACAATCTTGTAAATTTATTGATTTTTTAGGTGGAAAAGGAGACTGAACTTTATTCTTCAAGTTCATACATGGAGTCAAACCATTGGTACCCCAGACAGACATCAACATTTTGATGAAACAGCAAGTAAAAGGAAGTGTGAATTATATGAAAGGAGGTGATGATGCAAGATAGGGCATTCTGAAGCATCTTTAGATAGATCTGTCTGATTTTGACATTTTGAGGGACAACAAAGAAAAAAATGACCACTTGAAAAGAATTATTTTAAATATTCCAAACTGTCTCCACATTTCAGGGAATTATTACTAAGAGATCCCACAATCAAATGTGGATGAATCAATTACAAATTAATCTCTGACAATCTATAAACCCTTAGAAGCATTTTACATACACAAGAAGCTATTCATCTGAATTTATAAAAATTTTAACAGTATCATGACAAAGCAGGACAAAAGAGACCCATTCGCCCAACAACATACAGAATTTAATTAGGCATGCATCATGTTCCTTTTGGCCCTTATGGGTTAAAATGGCAACAGCTACAGATATGCATTAGAAAACATACCCATAATCTTCTGTCTCATATGTGTATATGGGACAGGCAGCATAACACTTGTTATCATGGAGAACAAGATGATGGTCACAGCTGGTGCAATGATCTGGCCGTTCCTGACAGCTGGCACAGTTTGGCTGACATGGGACACATGTAATCTGGTCGTAATCTGAAAGTATGATCATTTCTGTTCTACCTCAAGAAAATTGTATTAATTTTCAAAGATATTAGTATTTGGTAACCCATTTTTAACATGTTTTCACTTTTGATATATTAGAAGGATCAGGAACAAATATTTAGACAATTTTACCTTTTTTACATCCATTGTATCATTTGTAGTTGTTTATAAATACAGACTGCAAAATAACAGTTTATATATATATTTGAACTCCGTATGTTTTGTAACTAATTCACAGTATTATCATAGGTATATCAGCATTCCTCATAACCTAAGATTATCAAGTTTTAAAAATGTTATATACACAACTGTGAATTGGTGGGGGGGGGGGGGGCTAGATCTAAAACCAATTTTAAATATTTTTAAACATAACTTGTATCTATTTTAGGTTGTAAATAACAAGGAACTGCTTCTCATGATGCCACAAATTCATAACAAAACATATCAGGCTTATTTTAATATAAATTTTAAATAGTAACATTTGCCAATGTTTTGTCATGCTTACTTACTTACTGCAAAGTAAAATAATAATGTGAATATTACTTAAGCCAATCACTTACATAAACTAATTTCATTTTAATGAGGCAGCTATTAAATAAAAATCATATATTTAATCATGTTTATCATGTTAAGCTCACGATTTATGTTTTGAATATTTTAACACTTGGGATTTCAGGTTTTCACAGTAGTGAGCAAGAACTGACTGTGTCCTGGGATGTAGTCTTGTGCAGTCCCTATGTCTGTTACCTTTCTTACTGACTGACATGTACCATAAATATGATGGCTTACTGGGACACACATAAGCCAACCTGTTAATTCCCACCACCATCTTTCCAAGAAAGAGGCTTTATTTTCCATGTTCATGCACTGGGCCAAAATCCTCTGTATGTGTGAAAGCCTACATAATCAATTGGAGTTCCTCAGAACCGCTTTCAAACAGAATGCTACAGGAACCAGCAGATCTGATGGGTTCTCAATCTACTGAATGGTTGCCCTGGCCCCAAAGAAACCTGTCTTGGTCACCTTGCATTACATTACACCTTAAAGACACAAGTGAAAATAAAAATGCAGGTTATGTTCATACTTTCATAGTATCCTTCAGGGCACTGTTGTAGACAGATGGCAAGATCAGTTACAAGCAGATGTGCAGGGGCGCATGTGAGACAGCTGTCCTGACCTGCACCAGCACAAGTCTCACATGACTCATGGCATGGCCAACACACACCACTCTGGTTTGGGAAGCTGCGAGGTGGACACCGACTCACACACGTGCTGAGAAACACAAATGAAACCCTTAGTAATGGAAGCATACAGATGGCTCCCAATGTTCCAAACTTTAAATTTACTTTAATACAAGGTGTGTATTTTACTAATGTATGTAAAGATCAAGTGGTTAATAATGTGTACATCATAACAATAACAACAATTAATTGTCACAGAATCTGGAAACTATATTTGGACTATACACATATGTACAACTTTAGCTTTCAGGGATGAGCCATATTGAATGTTCAATGTGGTTCATCCCTGAAAGCTAAAGTTTAACACTGAACTCCAGCAGTAATATCCAAAAAATAATAATTATATGCTTGTATACTCTTCAAATACCTTAACCATAACAAAACAATTTTTAAATATAGTGCCTAGAAAATAAAAGAAAAAACTATTTGTTTTTATTCCAATGTGGCAGAAGTCTTAAATAAAACTGCATTGTTGGTGAGAATAAGGGCAACTGAATTAAGAAATTAAGGCTGAATACAGTTTTCTGGAGTCTGTGATTTTCAGGAATAGATTTTCTGAAGACGATTTCTCATACACAGTATCAGATTCTGTATCCAGCATTCTAAAATTCAGGACGTAATATCCGTACTTTTTCTTTGTGACTTTTATAGCAGAATTTTCCTATGTTTGTCATGTTCAAAACTGGTGCTTCACAGTTCTTCAACACACCATGATGTGTGAATGACACCTCTGTCACTGGGCTTCTTAGAAAGCAGCTTGCTTGTTTATACTCATTTAATCAGCGTGTGGCAAGTTGTGGGCTTTCCTCCCTCCCCGTCCCCCAATATATCACCTGAGATATCAAAGGTTTTCCTGTTTCTCATGAAAAACAAATTGTTAATTGTAGACACAACACTCTTCAACATACCATTTTTATTATTTATTTAGTCTGTAGCCAAATTCCTCTGAATAAAGACCGAAAATCCTAAAATCCAAAAAGTTTTCTGGGCAAGGGGCCTAATACTGTATATTACTTTGTGTCATGGTGCATTTTCTAGGAATTCACATGCTGAAATCAAAAAATTTCAACATACTAATCTTAAGAGACTTTATATTAATAAAAACAAAAGTCATACTTGTCCAGCCTATAGTGTTTGCAGGCAATGCATTGGGTAGGACCCTTGCCATAGCATCCTTGTGAGTCACATTCAGGATCACAGTTGTGAAGGACTTTCTTGCTGCTGTCATCTCCTGTTCCCATGAGATTCTCCTGCAGAGATGAATCTTTGCCAGCAGCTTCATTTAGTGAAGCTACTGAAGCTTGAGGGTCACTTCCTGACACACTATATATGTTAGGGAAGTACTGAAAACTAGGATTGAAAGAACTCCCACTGTAAAATGTATTTGAATCCAATGTGGGAGAAGCAGATGGTGACTGTGAATTAGGAAAGATAAAGGAATTCTGTGAGGCAGTCTGCTGAGGCACTCCTGAGTGTCCTGATGAGGAACCAGAAGGCCGCAGGCGGATTGGGTTAGTTGCTGTGCCATAGAATATCAGTTGCCACTTCTTTAGAATACCTGGAAAACATGAGACAGGAGTGTGACAGTAATACTGGTAACAAGATAGAACATTAGTGGAATAAGATTGACAGACAACGTTTGCCTTCAATTTGTGCTAGCAATTTTTGTTTATGTGATAAGATAGGGTTCAAAAAGCAGGTAGATGGCAGACATAGTTATGGCCTAAATAAAGTATTGTCTGTGCTACTTATTTCACAAAATCTAATAACATACCATAGAACTACACTCTGAATAGCCCTCTTCAGTAAACAAGTTCCTGAAAATGAACTTCTCTGATTTCAACACTAGAACAAACTCTAAGAACGTGCAATGAGCCTTATTTTAGTGTCTGCAAGTTTGGTGACAATATATAGATTAATATGTATGAAATAACAATCCTGAAGTGTTATGAACTAGAAGGAATGTTTATTTCTGAGCACCTAATATAAAAGAAGAAAACTCTCAGAAGCAGTGAAATTAAGTACTTGCTTTTTTATAATTTACATTATAATTCAAGTATTACAACATTTATAACAGTCATATGTAATCTACTTGTGCAAGTATCCATAAATTCACACCAACTATTGACTCCTGATAAATTCTTACAGAGTAAAATCACATTAAATTCATTCTTAAAGTTCTTTCTAAAACTCAACGGTATACATAGGCTAACTAGACCCTTTGCTTCCAATACACAATTTCCATGAAATCTGAAATCCAAAACTTCCAGCCCTGATTTTACTTCCCAACAGCTACAAAAGCTTCAGCACAATTACAAACATTAATGGTTTTGCTCAATATGATCACCAGTTGAATTCTTGTATTACCCTAACATGAAAATAGTCATAAGAAATCAAATAAAGGGGTTGTCCATTTTAAAATATTAAGTAGCGCAACAACCCAGATGACAGCAATCTTCTAACACACCTGGCTGGTTCACATGACGATTTCCAGCATTGATGACTTGAAGTGTCCACCTTCCATCAGCTTTCTCACCCCAATAATGAACACTGAGGAATGGCCAATCATCAAAATTCGAACTAACAACATCCCTTGGGCGTTCAAAGAGCAAAACTGATGTGGTGCCCATTGGGGAGGTTAGAAGGATGCGCAGATTACCACGTGGGAAGAAACGCAATGAAATCTTGCACTGAACATGTTCAAGGAATCTCACTTCATTCAGAGTTCCACTACAGCCATTAACATCCATGTGAACTTGAAGTGTGGATCCAAGGGTTGGGTCTATTTGTCTGTGAAGGAAGAAGATTAAAGTATTTCTGATTATCAGAAATCAAAGAAAAATCAGTCCCTTTTAATTTCAACAATAACTTTAATAAACTCTTCAAATGTTCATAAGGAAGTATAAAAATGTCTTGCAGACCAATGTTTCAGAACTAGACGATCAGAAACCAGTGTTGACCTACAGCTTGGTTTAAGATGGTTCACAAGTCTAGTTACCTGTGTGTGTATCCACAGATGTAAAACATACTAATTTACAACTAGTCATTATTTTTGTTTCACTTTAGTGAGTAAATTGTTTCCTGACAGTGTCCCTTTAGGCAAGTCAACTGTGATTACTTTTCAAAATTAGGTTTATAATCTGACTGGAAAAGTACGACAACTCAGAAACTTTTCATATGTCCTTGCATATAGCATTTGATATGTGAATGTTCAATGTAGATGATTGTCTCTTAGAAACAGTGAATTTATTTTGTTGTTATATGAATATATTCAAATGTGCTGGTAATGATTTTTCCTTTTCTTTTATTTATGTTGTACTATGCAGGACACATAGAACATTAGTCCTCATAAAACTTGCTGCTATATTACTGGGCTGTGAATGAGAAAATATTGAGAACCACTGCTATGAACACATATACATACATATTTTTTTTCTCAAATAGAGAGTTAATTCATAAATACAGTATGAGATTATTAGGTTTTTCTCAAGTAAAGCCTAATAAATCATTATTGTCAAGACTGTGTTACAGGAAAAGAGCAAAGAAAATCTGGGCTTGGTATCCTGATGAAGGGACCAGTAAGCTCCTCTGAAATATCAATCAACATTTACCACACTACATGCTGCTACATCCAGAAAACAGCAATCTTCAAATCTTCAAATGGTTTTGTGAACAACAAACTGCAGAGTATATGAAAAGATGAAAGAAGCATAATGAAAGAACACTGTAAGCTGCTGATATTACCTCTGGATTGTTGGGTTTTTGGACCTTTTCCATCATCTGATTTTATAAAACACACAATGATTCGAGGACTGGATCTGTCCTTGGTTCATTTGCAGTAAAGGTGTCTCCTACTCCACTTCCACATTTGCCTTAGTCATCACATTCATATGCCTTCTTATAATTGTTATTGTTATGAGCCAGGATAGCTCAGTCAGTACAGTGACTAGCTACGGGCTGGACGGCTGGGGTTTGATCCCCTACGGGGGCAGAGGATTTTTCCTCTAGCCTCTGCAGACCAGCTCTGGGGCCCACCCAGCCTCCTATCCAATGGGTACCAGGGTCCTTTCCTGGGGGTAAAGCCGGCCGGGGCGTGATGCTGACCACTCACCCACATCCAGTGCCAAGGTCACGAGAGAGAGGAGCTATACCTCCACTCACCCAAGTGCCTGTATGGCACGTAACGGGAGAAACTTTACTTTACTTTTAATTGTTATTGTCAATCTTATTATCTTCTCCTATTTATATAACCTAATCTCAGGTGCTTATACACATGTAGTTGTTCTGACCTAGGTTGCCCAGTGATTCAGATTAATTCATTCTAATAGACCCCACAGATTAGGTGCTACCTTCAATACACCTCAAGACAATGACAGCTCCAGTCCTCAAAACAATTGTGTTTCATAACATCACATGATGAACAAGGTTTAAACATCCAACAATCCAGAACATATTACACCATCATCAGAGTCCTTCAAAATAAATTATTGACATTACCGTTCTTCATTTATTTCTTGAGACTTGCATATATGTTGTGGTGGAACATTTGTCCATTGCTCAGCCAGGCTGACCATGTCACCTGCATCCATCAGTCCATATCCAAATTTGTGACTGACTGTGAACATAAGAGTACACAGATATCAGTTTGCATATATGTGAGAACTGATATCAATTCTGTACAGTGGAATTTTAATGACTACCACTTTGAAATCTATACAGCATGTGGTGTAATATAGATACATGAATGCAGTAGTATTTTAAGATGACAACAAAATTTCTGAACTTCCTCACAAATGCAGATGGCTGTGTTCTAGGATGTTGTGCTGTATCATCTGGTAAATATTAACTGATATTTCAGAAGAGCTTACTGCTTCCATCAACAGGCTAATCTATGACACTGAATAACACACATCCCAGAAGACAGCAATCTGTGAAAACCCAAAATATTCCCATAGACAGTGATGTATGCCTTACTACCATTATCTATAATGACATCTGTACAAATATAAATTAACTACCAGCAAACACACAAAAATTAATAATATGACACCCGAAGTTGTTTAAAAAGGTCACAATTATCTCTCTTAACTACTGCACTATTTTTGTGATGGTAAAATAGATGACAGATAATGATTAAAAAATATGGAGGATTGGAAAAGACATGACCACAAAGCAATTACAAAGTAGTATTGCAGGAAATTCAATGCAGGAATGTCATGTCTGATATGAAAAATGATTGCAGAAGACATACACTTTAGGCACATCAAACGTTTATCTTTACTTGCTTCATTCTTCTTTAGTACACAGCATTATTATGTACTGAAGTTAAGATTTCACAATGATCTGAAGCTTTCACGGCAACCAAGTATAATATGTTCTTCTTGGGAAACCAGTCCTGTGATGTGGTTTAATAGAGAAAATACCAATGTTTTAAGAACCATCTTTGTCCTTCAGTACCCTGAGGATAGGGGTGAAGATGATTCTTGAAGCGTTGGTGTTTTCTCCATTAAACCACCTTACATGGTTGGTAGCCCAAAAAGAATTCATTATAAATATTTCACAAGTTCCAATTTAAAAAAGTTTGTTCTACTAAAGAACTGTCCCAAAACAACAAGACTGGAAAGGTGTATTCCATATATGAATATACACCACATGCATTCATCACAAAATCTGAATTAGTAATAAAACTAAACAAATCATGTGCCTTAATTTAATGTAACACTTGTATATCCATAAACTAGCTTATTTAGATGGTTGGTTTTCTCTAAAAAAATAATTTGTTGTCAAATGTTTTCCACACCTGCACCTGCAAGATTTTGCTTCAGTCAAAATATTAAGAAATTTGTAATATGGCTTCACTTCCAGCAAATCTTAAAATTGTACTCCACAACCATTCTTGTATTCTTAAACTCTTATTTTCTCACTGCTTATTTTCATAGGTGTTAAAGCCTTAGGCTTGTAATTAGTAGGTACCCACATAAAATATCAGCTGGCTTACTGGCTGTCCTGTTGATTTCTCTGAGTCTTTCCTGTGAAATGTCAGGCTAGTACCTTGAAATATGCCATGACCACTGACTCCCAAATTGTTATCTACTCATCATTGATGACAATTTCCCTAACTCATGTCATCTATAGTTGAAACATTGTCATTAAATGAGTAACTGAGAATCAATAAACCAATTCTTTTTCCTGCAACCTCTTAACTTTATACATCTGCAACTCAATGGGTTAAAACTTAATCTCAAAGCAAATTTATAAAATCCAGTGATATAGTTATGGGGATGTTTTTCTTTACAGTGCAAGCTCACTGGTGGTGAAGAGCATGGAAATATAAATAATCTAAGGAGGAAAGAAAATGTGGAAGAGTAAGAAGATACTGGAAGAGGACTTTGAGGTTGTAAAAGGCTTTATATTGTGTAATCTGTAAAGACAAGAACAATAAGAAAATCAAGCTACTGATCTAACCATCTTTTAATTATGTTACTGTGTAAATATACCCTCCAGCTCTTGTAATCTAATGCACTCATTCAAATTTATATATTAATGTATGGAAATAAATAATAATGTTTTTGTATTTTACACAGAATTCCCTGAATATGATACTTTAAGAATGGCTGCCTTGAGTCATCCCATCAGGATACTAAAAAATTTAACCTTATGGAGCACCAACACGTAATTTTGCTGCATCCGATCCTGGCCACATAAATAGACAGCACAACCATCCTTTAGCTATGTGGGTATAAAATACATCAATACACACAGGCATATGCAATTCTGATCTCGTTGGCTAAGTATTTGCACGCTCGGGTGAGCACTACTCTAAACATCATTCCACTGTAGAGATTTTTGTACAGTTCAATGAAGTGCATTTTCCACTATATTGTGACATGGGCATAAAAATGCCCCGTAAAACATGTGTTTTTTTACACTTAAAACATGAAGAAGCCATAAAGAATATGTCGTGAACTACTGGTCGTGCAAAAAGGTCAAGTTAAAATATTAATTTCTACCATTCTCATACTATAGAAATGAATTATAAATTTCAACATAATATTTTCAAATGCAGTCATTAAGTCACACGTTAACTACATAGTCATCCTGTTGCAAGTAATAAAAATATTTTTGTGAAATATCAACCATGCAAATTCACATTATCTTCACCAAATATTATTTGAATGATCCAACCACATAGGAAGAAATAGGGGTAGAGCATTTAGCACCCATGGAAAAGGAAAGAAATGTACAAAATATCTCACTGCAAAATTTTAATGGAAGAAAGAAACCACTTGCAAAACTGAGGAATAGATGTTAGGATAATGTCAAAATAGACCTTATGGAAACACAGTGGCATATTGTGAACTGGATTTATGATGCTCTTGTGAACAAGATAATAAACCTTTGCACAAGATTTCTCGACTAGCTGAGTGAGTACTAGCTTTTCCAGAAGGACCCTGCTGTATGGAGTCAGCAGTATTACAACACAAAACTTCACATAATAAAAAGATTGAAAGGAATGAATAAAACTGGCACTTAGAGTTCTTATTCATGAAAAGTAATTCAACTTGCAAACCTTACAAATGTAAAGTATTTGCAATGCATATACTTTATATATATAACCATTCAAATTGTATCTTACAGAAAGAAACTGAAGTAACATGTCTAAAAAATGGTGAGATTAGTCTAAGGATAAACTTGACTTCAAATAGGCTTTGACCTAATCCATATACGAATGATTGACAATGGTGATGAGTATGATGCAAAGGTATGTGAAAAATGTTTATCACCAACAGACTTAGGAGACATCTCTCTCACTTGAGATGTGGGTTAATTTTGACTTACATGGAAACATGAATTCAAACATTCACGTTTTCACCACATGGAAGATCCGAGTTCTAATAGTAACATTGAAAATGCAACAATGATCCTGTCTATTTGGTGACAGTGTCATAATCTTCAGTACCAGCAGACAAAATACTGAACTTTGTAAGTTACAAATACAACCTTACCTTTTCGTTTCACACCATTTAGAATCCACCCTGCCTCCTTTTCTAGTGGACCAGAACGAGATGAGAGAACAACCAAATACAGTGAAACCCCTATCCATCGTTCCCGGAACTATCGTTTTCCCGGATGCATCGTCCGTTTTGTTCGGTCCCGAATACATCCCATATAAAATAATGTTACATTTTCCCGCTTCTATCGTTCCTCGAACTATCGTTTTATCGCATCGATCGTTCAAAAATCTTAGTCCCGGCCAACAATTTTCCCGCAATGATCGTTTCTGAGAATTTAAAATGCTGGGTTTTGAGATAAATTAATACCGAAAGACGCACAATGTTTTTGGAATACGCAGTAGCGGTAACATGTTATGTTGCCCAACCAGCACAGATTCTTTTGGAATGAGTGGTCAGCGGTGCAGGGGTGATAGTTGGAGTGAATGTCGGTGCTCATTGTCAGAAATTTTATGAGTTTAATCAGGGTGCACTCATATTTCGTTCCAGCGATGCCAGATGGCATGTGCAGTGTGAATTTCTTCACAAATGCTTTTATTATAAGTACAAAGGAAAGGCCGGCGACACTTTTCATTCTTCTGGTTCATCTCGTTTCCAGTGGTTCAGTGTCTTCTACAGCTACGTTTCGTTGAGTTCGGCAGTAACAGTACTTCCATTCTTACTGTTATTGTTCCAGTCTATACTTTTGTAGTTGTTCCCGTAAATATTTTGTTATTCCTGTTACTACTGTTAATTATTTTGTTATTATTCCTGTACCATCTCTCGCCCAGTAAAACAAGTCAGAATTCTTCTAGAAAGATTAAAAATCATAGAAGAAGTGGAGAAAAATGCATTTGAAAAAAGAATCGACTTTGCTAAACGCCTTGGATTAGCACCATCTACTTTAAATTCAATGATTGCAAAGAAGAAATAAATCCGAAAACAAACTGACAAGTGCGGTAATTCATGCAAAAAAAGGAAAACCGGAAGGAAATCAACTTTCAGTGAGCTAGAAAGTGTCCTCTTCACTTGGTACCAGCAATCGCGGGCCTCAGGAATTCCTGTTGATGGCAACATCTTGCGGGAAAAAGCCAAGACGATAGCCGCAAGACTGAATATTGAAAATTTTGCAGCGTCGAATGGCTGGATTAGTAGATTTAAAGAACGACATGGTATGGTCTACAAGAAGTTAGCCGGCGAAAGTGCTGCTGTGGATGTGGAAAGAACGGAGCTGTGGCTCGAGAGTCTGCTGGAGGGACATTTATAATGCGGATGAGACAGGACTTTTCTACAACGCCCTCCCGGATAGGACGCTGGCATTGAAAGGTGAATCTTGCCACGGGGGAAAACGTGCAAAACACCGAATTACTGTTCTTCTGTGTGTTAACAGTGACGGTAGTGACAAACGGGTTCCGATTGTAGTTGGAAAATCACTAAAACCGCGTTGTTTCAAAAACATGAAAAAACGTCCGGTGAAATATCACGCCAACAAAAAGGCTTGGATGACCACAGACATCTTTACGGCGTTCTTAAGTTCTCTGGATGCCTCCATGGGCACACAAGGCAGAAAGATTTTGCTGTTTGTAGATAATTGTGCCGCTCATCCGAAGGACACGACATTTCTACGAAATGTGAAAGTCGTGCAGTATCCAGCAAATTGCACGAGCGTTTACATACGCTTGATTTAGTCTTTCTTTTATGCGCATAATATTATTGAACGTGACGAGGAAAACATTTTGAATGTGGAAAGGTCTCTGTTTGGCTTAAAACGTAAAGTTTCGACAAACCATTTGTCCATTAAAGACTTTTTTGGTAAAAAGAAGTAACTTTGAAAGAGAAACATTGCTTTTTTTAAATTTTTAATGCTTTCCCGTATTCATCGTTTTTATTTCCCACCCCCGCCGAAACGATGCATCGAGGTTTCACTGTATATGCTTGAAAATGTCTGTTACGCACAGGCACAAAAATGAACACACAAATGGTACAATTATCAGTTCTGGGAAAACACCAATAATAACTTTAGTTTGCTTACTTTAGGTGAGTGCCACTAAGAAATCTGTGAATCATCTCTTCCTATAATCCTGTCATCAGCTTGCTGAAATAAGCTTAACATTTCTTCTTTATGTTTTCAAGGTTATGCCTGCAAGCCTTGTTCACTAAAATGTGTGCGATGTTTACCAGTGTCTCTGAATGGATTTTAGCATTAAAAATGGCTGTCTTCAGCATTGTAGCGTCGTGTATTCTGGTGAAAGTTTACCAGCACGGCACTACAACCTGGATGACAGCCATCTTCATACTCGCCAATTTGAGAATCTCAAATCTTGCAGTTTATGTTTTATCTGTTTCTTAATAATAAGATTGTCATTCATTATTGTTGTGAGGTTTAAGTAAGCAGTAAATAATACTTAAAATGCAGTTTATACCTCAAAGGCAATTTAACGTGTGTCTGTTACGAATATCAGTTAGCTGTGCATTTGAGGGAAATTATCACTGTTTATTCCAAGAAAAATTAATGGAAAACAGGTGCACAGTATCCGGTTTGCAGATTACGAGGTGCGATCAGAAAGTTTCCAGACTGTGTCAATAGAGGGCGAACCGGATGTAGTACGAGCTTCTGCCGCTAGGGGGTGCGGCCTACAATCATAGTGAATCAGTGTGCCAGCCGGCATCATCGAATTAGCATTTGTTTCTTAGTTACGGGCGTTTTGGTAGTGCATTACACCGACCCTCCTGCAATTTCGGAATGGCGTGTGCATCACATTTTGCCAAAGACTCGCCAAAACGGCTACGGAAACCTATGAAATTCTAAAGCAAGCATTTGGGGAGTCCGCAAACTTTTGTGTGGCATTCACGTTTTAAAAATGGCCGAACCTCTGTCGATGATGACGAGCATTCTGGACGACCATCTTCGAGCACAACGCCCGAAAATGTTACGAAGATCGACGTCGTACCATCAACGACTTGTGCGACATTGTTGGGATAGGCTATGGAACCTGTCAGCTGATTCTAAAGGAAGAACTCCACATGCGACGCATCATGACAACGCGCCAGCACACACCGCCCTCAAAGTTCGGCAGTTTTTGGCCTCAAACACCATGGCTGTCATCCCGCACCCTCCTTATTCGCCGTGTGACTTCTTCCTCTTGCCAAAGATGAAAATTCAGCTAAAGGGAAGGAGATTTGAGACGATAGAAGAGATTCAGGCAGAATCGCAGATGGTGCTTGACAGGCTGACAAAGAAAGATTTCCAGGGATGCTTCCAGGCTTGGCAGCGGCGCTGGGAACTACTCCGAGGGTGATGGATGAATTTAATACCTGAGATAAGTGTACAGGTTTTTATAGGCGCAGTCTGTAAACTTTCTGATCGCACCTCGTACATTGCAATAATAGCAAATTGATAAGGTGAAATGAACAGGATGTTTGGAATGTTTAACAAAAAACTAGAGAAGTTCCAGCTAAAAGTAATGAACTTGACAGTGACTGTCTTGTGGATATGGATATGGCATGATCTTACGTGTTTGACAGCTGTTGAGGCATCTGCAAATTAGCTGATGACAATAGGGAGGGCTTCTTGAGCCCATAGCACAGTATGGAGTCAGCATTTGTTTAGTAGCCTCGTTTCTGTGAAACAAGTGATTACTGACTGAAATGCTTCAAGCGCTCGTATTCACGCTGATTTTGATGAGGCGTTGTATATTTTACGTGCAGAAGTTTGGAAATTGCATGATCTGTGAAATAATCCTACAAAATAGACGATGCGGTACTTTTGACTGATTTGTGGATTTTAGACGATACTGATCAGGTCTTTCTGACACAAAGATCCAGATGCATTCATTGGTCTGGCTGCATTGATTATGTATTTAACAAGAAACAGCAGCGACATGTCGCATCATTCCCTGTAGGTTTCTGAAATGCTGGACTTTGCTCCAGATTGATGCTGCTGGTTGCCTGAGAAGATTTTATCACATTTAGTCACTGTGAAAGCTTCAAGTCATTTCTGACTGATGTTCAGTTTTGAAAAGTTTATCATTATCATACTTTTGACTATGTTATGTTACAAGTTATGTGATTATGTTTGATTTTCAAGAATGGTGATATAGGAAGTCACATTTTCAAATAGTTTATATGTATATATATATATATTATTATTATAAAATTATGTTTGCTAAGAAAGCAAAGCATTACTGAAAGAGGGAACTTATTTCATATGTACATTGTTTTCAACAGTAACTAGCCAGTTAATGTGTTTAAAGCAAATATATATAATTACAAAATTATATGAGATATTTAGTAATATTACTATTTTCATGTATTACATGCAATTGATATGTATATGTGTCTTCCATGAATGAAAACTGATGGAGCAGCATTTTGCATTTATGTATACATGCATATATGTCTTTATATATGTACACCTAATAAGTGCATACATGCTTATACAGTGTACATGAAATGTGACCATTAAAAGTTTTGGAACCCGTATTTACAAATTTCATGGAGAATTGATTTTTGTATGTGAAGAATCTCTTATGTATGGGTGAAACCATGTGGATGGACGTCTGTTGAGTAGAAGTGAATGTTGCAGTTTGAATATCATAGAGTCGAGTTCTTTTAAGTATATATCAGGTTGCGTGCCAGAGACAAAGTTTTCTTAGTAATTAAAAGTTTGATCTCGTTTGCTTGACACAGAAGAAGAGGACAGTGCAGGCATCTGCAGTCACTGTCGTGATGTTGAATGCCTGATGATAATACACAAGATTTATATAGGAATTTGCTATTCTTGTATTTATATGCAGTCCTGTATGTCAAAAACAATACTGAATAGTTTTCATAGTTTCCATAGGGCCATGCTCTTGGATACCTATATTTATGTTAGTTTTTTTAATGGCAGATCAGAGTTATTGCTTTGCTGTTCTGTTTGCCTTATTGACATGAATTGTTCGTTATATGTTCATGAGTAGGTATTGATTAAACGAGTTGTGATTGTGTCTTTTCACTATACACTTATTGTATAATAAAATGAAAAAGCATAGTTAAAGACTAGTGATAATTCACTATATGATATGAATGAGCAAATAAGGATATATTTGCTTTTAGAGACAATTGGGCATTAAAATATCAACATGTGACTTGTGCGTAACTGAAAAGTTGTTCAGATTTGAAAGGATTCATGAATGTTCAATTGACAGTGCCTGTATCTTTCACCCTTATTGTGCATTTACAACCTATTTGTAATTTTAATTTAGTCCTTATAACCCCTAGTGATTACTGGCTTTAAGATACTTAGAGTAAAGGTGTATTACTGTAAACCTCATTTGCTATACCTTGTGTTCAAAGAAGGATGCATTAAAGAATAATCAAGTTTAGTGTGGATAAAATATCCAGTAACTTCTCTGTTATGGCATCTGACTATGATGAATGGCACAAGCACATTATTGAACCACAGTTCATTATCGAGGTGTCTTACAGGGATTTGGGGAAGTTTTTCCCAGTTTTGGCAAGTGGCCTTGAAAGAATGTGATCGTGGATTTAAAATAACTGGCTGTGATAAAATATTGCATACTGTTTTTACTCTGTATAGCAGCTAAATGTTTTTGAGAAGATCATATTACTCTGCTTGAATTTCAGAAGTATGGATGGAGGATGTCTGAGGACTGGTAAAATACAAGTATCATTGCTTATCTTGTGTCACTTGAAACACTGCGTGCCTCTACACGCCTTTACTGGTAATTGTTTTTCAATTCTCCTGCATGAAATGCATGACATTGCAATATTTTACATTGGCCAAGCTTGCCTCTTTGTGAAATTGCCATTTCTTTTGTAAGTCACAAACCCTCAAGGTAGACATGCTTGAAGAAAGGTGAAAGTACTCACACTGGGACAAATAGTTATTGGGGATTGTCTTTACAAATAAACCAATCTACATCACATACCTTGTGCAGTGATAGTTACACAATTCATCTCTTGGTTTCACACAGCATTAGAAATTACATACACTGTTCTGTCAGAAGTCTTTGTAGAACAAAGCTTGCTATTTCTTTGTGTTGAGAAACTGTTGATAATCTCTGAATATATATATATATAAATTGTAAAAGTGGTTAAAGGCATGTCAGAAACTGTTTCGTTTAAAGTTAAAATGTAATTTCCAGTATTGATGATGTTTGTACTGTTTGTTGTAAGGAATACTTTGTTGTCCATGTGGAATCCCAGGTTTCCCCTTTTTTTAGGGCAAGTGTAGAATTTTCTTATGGATCTGTCAAAGAATTACTCTGTTTAAAGTTATATGTCTTTGCAGCTATGCGTGTGCAGTTTTACAATTTTTGTTAGCAATAATGTTCATAATTTAGCAATATAAAGCAGTTGTACTGTTTAATGGACAGACAGGTTATGTAAAGCTGATGGCAAAGATCATATTAACAAGTAGTTTGAAGAAGAGGGGATGTTACTGAAATGGTTGTGAGAGTGTGAACCAGGTTGAGTAACTATGAATGTAAACACACACACAGAAACAGTTGTTTAATGCCCACTTGTCGTGTTGGTGTCAGATTTTTGTCTTGAATGTTATAAAAAGGAGAGAGTAGTCAGATTGAGATTGTCGTTGTCTATTTTGAATTAATTTTGTTTCCTGCTTGTTTCCCTTAACCTGACGTGTGGACTCATTGCAGACAGTTCAATGTTCATAAAGAGCATGCATAGGAAAACTTTGAAAGCATAATATTGTACCTTAAATGAGCATAAGAGTTTCAGCAGGATCTAGGAAAGAGCATTTAACAATCCTGAATCCATTAAGTCGTGTAATTGAATATTTTATGTGAGAGTGGTTATGAATATGAGGAAGTAACAGTTTGAAACTCAGTGGTTCTAATGCGAATGAAGGCTGGATGATCTTTTAGCTTGGGTGTAAGCGACAAGAAATGCATCAGGAATTGTTGGGGTTTCGGAGGAGGAAGCAGACTTATAAAAAGAGGGAAGATGATGTTAAATTTTGTTATTTTTGACCCAGTTTAGTGTCATCTACGTGGCTACTGTTTGTCCTGGCTAACAAGTCTCATTGGTCGGGTCAGAGCATATAGCACAAGGGAACATGGCTTCTGGTCATGGCTTAGCTCAAGTGTGTCAGGGTCAGTGTCTGCGATAGGTCACATTAGAAAGAGGTAAAATAGTTTTAGGGGCAATCACAAGAGCATGAAAGATTATAACCATCTATTTTTACTAATTCCGAAGCTTAAACTTGGTGTTTGTTTGTTATTCTTGTATATTCCCACATGTTAATGAAATGTGAATTTCATTTAAACAGCAGTACACAAGTAGCTGTCGGACATGTTATTTGAAACATAATTTTATATTAAAACTGTGAGATTTGAGAGCTGCTGTGTGGAATCTCATAAAACATTGAAGAGGACCCCGTGAGCTGAAATGTTTGGCAATGCCTGGTGTAGCTGTAGTGACATATCACACACAAACCCAAGATGGGGAGACCTCAGTTTGAGGTGCAGTGGGTTGAATGTTCTGTGGGAATGTGAGCCATACTTGACTTAGTGCGTTTGAAATGTGGAGGTGCAGATGCAGAGGTAGTAGTTTGTTAACCTCTAATGTATGAGAACTAGGGATTTAAATGCGAATACTTGAGGCTGCTAGCTGGACTCCAATTCTGGGCCGAGGCATAAGACCATTGAAGTCAGATTGTCACAGGAATATTGAAGTGTCTGAGGTACAGTGTTGTATCCCTTTTGCTTCTGTTTATAGTTATCAAGTGTTACGGATTTCGGAGCAGTTCATGTCTTATCTATATTTCAAGATTGTCAGTTGTTAGACAGCGGTCAGTAATATATCTCTTCAATAACATTGAAGGAACCCCACTTCTTGCAGGTAGCTTTGTGAGAGCTGAATATGTAGAGTTTATAGCCTGTTGTGTGTTAAGGGAAAACGATTTTTGTTTTTCTGGTGCTGATATATTCATAGGTTATTTAGCATATAAACTGTATGTCATTTATATGTTTAGCGTTGGTTGCAGTTCCTTTGCCAGCTTCTGAATTAGGTGGTTTGTAGGCTGTATGGATACCTTGTATGGTGATAATAAGTATTTGAATGGAATTGTGTGTGTGTTTTAGCAACGATCTAGAAAGTGGTTACTTTGGGGACTCAAATGGTAGTGGGAACATGATACTAACATTCACGGTTGTCCTGATATGTCCAGGGTATGAATTTGTGTGAACATTGAATTTGATTGAGCGTGATAGGGGGATGAGAAACGTAGACTGGTGAACAGAGACTAGGCAGATACAAGAAGGAGAGGTAGGAAAGGCCAAAGAGGAAGTTTAAGTGGTGGAAAATGAAGATGGTCACTATTTTTGGAATTTGAGTGTAGAGTCCTAATTTACTATGTTCCTGTTTATAAGTAGGAAGATAGAATAGGTACAAATCTTTAATGCAGCAGAAGGTTTGGCTCCTGTTGGGATGGTGGATATTCTGCAGTGTTTTTTGAACCCTTGGTATGGCAAAGCAGAGAAAGTGGCCTTGAAAACAGTGTTTAAAATTACGTAAAATATAAAATGTAATTAATTGCTTCATATTGTGAAAAATAAATTAAATTATATTAAATCCTTTAGTTTTACCCTAAACAGAAGAATTAGGAAAATAAATAAAATTTCACTTCATTTTAGTGTGCTAATTTAGAGGTTTAGGGTGATTAGATAACACATTTTCCAAATTGGAAAGTCTGACTGTGAGGCATATGATGTTCCACTTTGAGACATGTATAAATACATTTTGGTGTTTCCCGATAGGAAGAGAGACAGTCATATCCATCACATCTTGTTGGACAAAAGACAGCATTCAATTATACTTGATATAAAAGCTTTCATAGAAATTTACTGAGATAACGATCAATATCCAGTGGTTACAACAGTTGGGGAGTGACTGTTACAAAACCAGTGAGTAGCATAAAAGCTTAATAGGGAGAGATTTAATGCGAAGAAAGTACACAGTGTGAATATTAAAGACCAGGAAACAACTTTACAACTTCAGAAATATTTGAAAAAGTGTTATAGTGAACCTAACATTCTCTACCAAAGAGAATGTATGTAGTTACAAATTGAAGCAGCATAAACTATGTTTTGATGAAGAATTCTGAAAATTAACATTAATAGCAGGGGGATAGTTTTCAGTTGTAGCAAAATCAAGACAGGATGAATGGAGATAGCCTAAACAGTATAACATGAGAAAAGTTGATGTTTAACAACAGAGAAAGGGAGACAATTTGAAAAATAAAATCAACTTGAACACAAAGGAAGAACAAAAAATATTGCACATGTGTTTGAAGTGCTGACGAGAATAGTGGTTCTCTCTGCGTTTCTGATAATGTCATCTCTGGTCGCGACGACGATGGCGCCATCATTCTACTTCGTGTGTTTGGGATTGTTTGACTAAGATATTTTGTTGTGACTTCTGCTTCTGTTTTGTAGCGTGATTATTAATCTTTTCTGTATTTGTTAAGAAATATTGAAATAATTTGCTAAGAGCTTAATATTTTTTATTACATTATCATTTATCTTTATTAATGAGGTCAATATTTCTGTAGAATGTTTCCCTGATTTATTTCTTTCATGTTTTCCAGACTGCTTTTATTTTGTTTTTTTGCTCGAGGCTGTTTAGTCTGGTTGTCACATTTAATCTGATTTAGACCTCGAGAAAGTAAGTATCTTATAATATTTCGTGCAGTGAATTTTCATTACTTGGTTGTTCCACTATTGACAAATTAGGTAATCTTTTTTTATCTTTGTGATCCAGTCATTCTTTTCAGATATTTTATCACTGTTTTGGTGGTGAAACTTGCTTATACATTTTTAAGAGATTATTTAGGAATGTGTTGAATTTTGAATCTACATCAAGGCTGTTTAATACTGAGTGCCAATTTTCATTCGATGTGTTATACATTCTTTAATAGTGTCTTCATTTCTGAGTCTGATTGATATTCTGTACTTATGATAACTGGAGATCGACTTTTTTATTATTAATATTACTAGAAGTCATACATCGTGATCAGATGGAGTAATTTTGGATTCTTATGGGGAAATTAACTATTGCCATGACATTGGAAGATGCTAGTCGATCATTTTACACATTTTTATGGTGACTTTCAATAAGATAATTTGTATTGATGATAATGGGACCACAGTTGACGATGTTGTGCTGTAGGTTTAAAAAGATAATTTATAATGCTTTGTAACTTGTTTAGGAAAGTCAGCATTGCCAGTGGGGGCTCTATGTATAGCTAGGACATATATGTTGGAATGTTTAGATTCCAATTGCACAATGCAGCATCTATTTCTTGTTATTTTAGTGACACAATACATTTATCTAATTAAATTTTAGGTTCTTTTTGGCAATAATACTTGCACCTTCTTTTACCATATTTCATCTAGAGTAAGTACCTCCAAAAGTAACATTTTCAAGTTTACCTGTGGTGTTGTGTTAAACACAGATTAGGGTGTGTACTTATTATTAATGGACACTGATAGTTGATCAGTTTTGTTTGAAAGTCCTCTTATGTTATGATGGTGCACCACAGAATTGTTATCTTGATTGTATTCTGAATTTAGAACTGGTTTATTAGCATTGATGTAGACATCTTTCAGGTATTTGGTGACAGATTTGGGCTTAAGCCTAAAAGAAGGGTTAGATCTTACATCAGTGATTACAGGTATCCAGTTTGCACCTAATCTAATTAGCAGTGAGTTGCACAAGCTTCTACTTGCCTTCTGAATTAAGTTGTAATCCGTGTCTGGTATGATCATTCCTATTTAAGGATGAATTGTCAGTTAATCCAATATGTGATTTGTCTCCATTCCAAAGGGCACACTCAAGTAGAATATTTCCACTCCCCACCAACTTGTCTATATTGGGCCTGTCATGGTTGCAAAAGGAAAGTACTAGAAATCTGTTGACTTTGTACATTATGATTGCATAATGTCATGAAAGAGAAATTTATGGGTTCTTACTTGTTCAGTAAGCTCCTGATTATGAGTGTTTGGAATATTCATGCATTACTAATTTTTTAAATAAGCACAGGTGAAATAGGCCTTCAACTTACCTGTGGGGTGGGGGTGGGGGTTCTAAAGAAGGTGGATGAAAATCATAATAAAATTCTACTGACAGTAAAACAAAGGCTTCGTGTACTTAGGAAATTTGAGAACAGAAAATGGGCAACAGAATTTATAATAAAAGTATGTGATAGGGATTGAGTGATTCCATCCTTGAAAGAACACCATATACCAGGCTGACCTACTGATGGCGTATTTTGGGCATAGTTTTCTGGGAGTCCAGTAACACTGGTTTGATTATGGGGAAACTTTCTCCAGAGTTAGTAAGAAATGAGGAAATCAAAAGTTCATGTCATGGTGCGTGCTATGAGAAGTTTTGAAAAGATTGACAGTGAACTGAAAAATGGCTTCAGACTGAGAGTGAAGATACTGTGCCTGTTACAGATTTATTTTTATGGAAGCCCCACAACCCAAATGTTACGTCGAGTTTGAAATCTGTGTGTGTATCTTGTGTTTTCTTTTGATTTGTTTGCCAGCTTTTCCAACACAGACCTTGCCCATGAATTTAAGGTGCAGTGTGTCTTTTATGTGAATGTTCGTTGCTGGTCTTGCTGTTGTTCATTTTGTTTGAGAACATTTGTTGAAACTATCTTCACTATACCAGTGTTGAAATCTTGCAGGGATTGTGACTGGATGTTGATGTGCTGGTCAGGAGCCTGCTTCTGCTTTGCAAGAATTCACATGCCCATATTATTCACTTGTTACAGAACTTTCATTCAGAATTTGAATGACTTTTTTATTGTAATGACAGCTTTTGAGCACGTATTTAAAGTACAAGGATACAGTTTGGTCCAGTATAATATGGATTTTTATAGAAATTCCATCAATGCATAACATTTACATTTTATGATATTCGTGCAGAGATAACCGTATGGAAATGACAGATGTAACTTGGGACACTCCTACTGTCTGTCACATCTATCGTAGGTAATATACGATTGCATAACGCCTTTGAAACACAGTGGTAATAAAGTGTACCACAAAGAGCGTTCAGTGATAGTGCCATTTGGCCACAGAGTATAATGTTTCTGCTTTCTATCATTCTGACAGTAAGCATTGATAATTTCGCTAAAGAGCATTCACCGGTTGAGGAGGCTGTTTTTTGTTAGAAAAAGAAAGTTTATTTTTTTTCTTTTTAAAATATTTTAGAGAATGCCGTTTGTAATGTAATTTGTCTATAAGTAGACATTCATTATTTTCAAACATGTTTTTCTCTGTTCTGATGGGGAAACTTGCTTGAAAATATTTTAAGAAGATATTTGGGATTGTGCTGAATTTTGAATCTGACTCCCAGTTTTCGTTATTTACGTGTGTCGTAAATTCTTTAATAGTGTCTGTATTTATAAGACCGAATCGTTTCCTGTAATTATGATAATTAGATATCGGTTCTATTTTTTTTATATATATATATATATATATATAATTACAAGTTGAGCGTAATGCTCAGAGAGCACATTTTTTTTCTGGTTCAGTAGAAATATGATCTTTCCTGGAACTGTCTATAAAGTCATTATCAGTAGCAGTACTGGAGTAATTTTGAGATTAAAGGATGTTAGCAGGGAGTTGAGACATTGTTTGTGGTAGCTTTCGGCAAGACAAGTAACTTTAAAGTCACCAGAAGTGAAAAATTATTTTTATACTTTATTCTCATAACTTTGTAGTGAAAGTTTTTATTCCAGGTATGATATATCTATATATATTCATACAGGTTGTGACCAGTAGCTAAATTGTGAGTTTGTTAAGGATTTGAGATGATTTATTGTATATGTATACTTGCCACTCTGGTCAGATTTCTGAGTTATTCTTATAAACTTTCTGTGAAGCAAAGCAGCATCTTTCAAACACTTGCCCTCAATTTAGCAAGTGCCAGGATGAGGGAGTAACATTCATATGGCTACAAGAAAGAGTTTGGCTATTTATCTAACCTTATAAGCTTCAAGCATTATTCCCTTCCAGTATTTGAACTGAACTGCTGTTATGTTACTCCAGTTATGTAGAACATAATAAAATTACGTTGTATTCTGCTTGGAATTTTATTTGTGTTTGTGTCACACAGGCAGAGGTTATTAAACATGCAGTTTATGTACAAAAATTTGTGAAAGAGTATTGAAGGGGAAATCATTCCCTAGGGCGGCATGCACACGTCAGGAGCTCTTGTATGAGCCTGTGAGAGAGGGAGCTTGTTGTTTGAGTGTCAATACCCATATTTGAATTGGTAAGTTGTGTATCCGTTTGTTTGTAGTGATCATGACAAAATTTGCCTTGTGAAAGTGGAAGGAGTGTGTCCATTGGCTGAGGTAGAAATGTTAACTGTGTGAAGAAGTAAAACTTTTTGTTCTTAGAGGAGTGTGATGCATGTACGGAGGAATCTTGATTTGTATAATGTGAATGTATTTTGTCTTTCTAGGGGTAGCGGATTACAAGAAATAGAATGTTCCTCCAGATTCTACTGGGCGGCGTGCTGTGTGTCACCTGACCTGCGTACTGCTTGCCAGAGAAGCATTGGAGTATGTGCGGCAACAGTTGGCAGACTGAGTTGATTTCAGAACAGGAAACTTACTGCCATGACTGGCGTATGTAGTTCATGTGCAGCGAGTTGGTAGCGAGGATGTTTCCATGTGGGAGTTTCGGTTTCTAGTTTGTTCTGTGATGTCTCTGGTCTGTTCTTTCCGCGCATCACGTAGTTCATTTGGGTCGGCACTATAATTCTTTGTGGCCACGTTCTTAGAGATGTGAAAGAAGACTGGCATTGGGAATATTTGTCTCGGTTGGTAGTGAGGTCGTGCTTCGGTTTAGTTAATGTTTGAATGCTAAAATGATTTTGAGTTCATAATGGCAAATATTTAGTCTCTTCAAATGCCTTAATTTATTATTATTATTATTTATTATTGACTGCAAATGGGTTTATACCCGGTGGCAGTGTCCTACAATAACATACAAAACAATGAGACAGAACAGAACAATGAGATACATCAACACAACGAGACAGAACAAAACAATAAACAAAAGGACACAACAAAAACAATAAGACACAATAAACAATGAGATACATCAACACAAAGACAGAACAAAACAATAAACAAAAGGACACAACAAAAACAATATGACACCCAAACAATGGGATACATCAACACAATGAGACTCAACAAAACAATAAACAAAGGACACAACAAAAACAATAAGACACAATAAACAATGAGATACATCAACACAGAGACAGAACAAAACAATAAACAAAAGGACACAACAAAAACAATATGACACACAAACAATGGGATACATCAACACAATGAGACACAACAAAACAATAAACAAAGGACACAACAAAAACCATAAGACACAACATACAATGAGATACATCAACACAGAGACAGAACAAAACAATAAAAAAGGACACAACAAAAACAACACATCCCACTCAAAATCAACCAACTCATAAATTACAAAACCATCCAACCTCAAGTACTTAACTTAAAAAAAAGAACTTAATACCACCTAGACATAAGACAATAACTGTAATGTATTACAAACGTCATGAACTGATGCACTCACACAACAATACAATGAGACACAACAATACAACATACCACACTCAAAATAAAACATCTGACACACAATAAAAAAACACACATCCACTAATTAATCACAATACTTAAGAGTGGAATATAAAGTCCGCTCTCAGTACATGAAAATTTTATCCCAAAGAACTACAGCCCTTCATCACTTGGAGACTAAGACACTTCACTTCACTTATCACCATTTATTCCCAACTTAATAACCCTTAGCTTGTAACTACTTTTCTGACCCTCTTTCTAAAGGTGCCTAATTTACAGGGGAAAGACTCTAGCACGCCTGGAGGTAATTGGTTCCAGCTTCTTATGGTCCTATTTACAAAGGAATATTTGCCTACATCCGTTCTTTGTTTCCTAGTCCTAATTTTCCGAGTATGATCGTCCCTGCCCAGGTAGCATGGCTTTAATAATCTATCCTCTATCATTTTCCAAGCCAATGCAAGAATCATTGCTGTAAGTTTCTGTGTGGGAACAGTGTGCCTCTTGGGTTGTAAGTGGGTTACGGAATTATCTGGTGTTCTCATTTGTCGGTAGGTGTACAATCAACTGCAGAATAAGAGTGCTGATTCTGTATGCATTTCTGTCTTTTGTGGGGGGGTGGGGTGGAACTAGTTGTGTTGAATCTCTTATAAAATTCCAAAGTCCAATTCCAAAGACCAAAGCCCAAAGGCGGTAGGCCGTAGGCCGAAACCTAAAGACGTAGGCCCGAGGCCGGAGGCCGGAAGCCTGTCGCTGGAAGCTGGAGGCCCGAAGCCGGAAGCCGGTAGGCCGTAGGCTGAAAGTGGAGTGCAGAATGCCTAAAGCCCAAAGCCGACAGGCAATAGCCAAAAGCCGAGAGCCGAAATCCCAGAACCCAAAGCCCGAAGTCCAAAACCGAAAGTCGTAAGTGGCATAGGTTGGTTAGTTTAGTGTGCGTCCAATGTAGGCGACCGGCTGACGTGATTAGGTGCTTTAGCCGAGGCTGCTTCAAGCAGCTGGGAGTCGTATGTTGGTCAAGGCTGCATGTGAAGTAGGTTAAGGGTATCTAGATGTGTTGAATCTCTTATCAAATTCCAAAGTCCAATTCCAAAGACCAAAGCCCAAAGGCGGTAGGCCGTAGGCCGAAACCTAAAGACGTAGGCCCGAGGCCGGAGGCCGGAAGCCTGTCGCTGGAAGCTGGAGGCCCGAAGCCGGAAGCCGGTAGGCCGTAGGCTGAAAGTGGAGTGCAGAATGCCTAAAGCCCAAAGCCGACAGGCAATAGCCAAAAGCCGAGAGCCGAAATCCCAGAACCCAAAGCCCGAAGTCCAAAACCGAAAGTCGTAAGTGGCATAGGTTGGTTAGTTTAGTGTGCGTCCAATGTAGGCGACCGGCTGACGTGAATAGGTTCTCTAGCCCAGTCGGCATCAAGTAGCTGGGAGTCGTATGTTGGTTAAGGCTGCATGTGAAGTAGGTTAAGGGTATCTGTAATTTTTTTGAGGCAAGCGAGCTACATCGTAGCGTGTTTAATTTTCTGATAGTTGGCTGCGTTCTAAGCAGCATACACGCTTAAGTGCATAGATTGGTTGGAGTAGGCTACGTCCGTCGCTGGTTACGTGCTCAGTTCGAGACTTACGTTTGGCTATCCTTCGTCTGCAGCGGTCTGCTCTGTTATGGAGGCTTCTTGCTCGCGGTCTTAGGTAAGTCGGGTTAGGCTGCTTCAGTGGCTGGCTACCTGACGAGTGGCATAGGTTGGTTGTTTTATGCTGCGTCCTGAAAAGCAACGCCCGGCGACTGACAAGTCACGCTTCCTTGAATCGTAGGCCACATATCTCTGCTGACAAGCCACACATACTTCGTCACAGGCCACCAAACTTCACCGACCTCTTGGCAGATGATCCAGAAGTGGTTTGCCATTGCCTTCTTCTGTGTATGTGCGGCTGATTTCGTACCACTACAGGAAATTTGCTGTGATCATGAAGGGCTTTGTGTAAGTACATGAGCTGTATGATGTATTAGATGAGCTTGTCATGTAATAGAGTTAAGTCTGTCCAAGAAAATATGTGGCACCATTTATCATTACAGTGCCGCTTGTAACTTTGATGTTGTATTTGCTGGTGCTGAGATTTCGAATGTCACCATATTTGTGGAAAGGAGAAAGGCTTTAAAGCACAGTGAAAGTAAAATATGTGGCAACAGAAGTTGAATGGGGCTCATCTGATGTGTGTGTGGGAAGTAGTTGCAGAGTTTTTAGTGACAGTAGTGGCTGCTGTTAAATGGCCTGTAACACCTTGTTGCTATCCACCTGACACAAAATAGGATGTTGGGGACCAATATTTCTCCAAGACACAGCATATTAATTGGCCCACAAAATGCAGCTCGTAGTTAGATCCACATAACTGTGTGTTCATAAGAGGGAACAGTACAACAATGCAATAATACAGACTGGTGTAAAACAAAGTGCTCAAATGCCACAATAAAAATAGTACAGATTTGAAGCTCCATTGTCAATAGGCATAGGAAACAGAATGAGGATAGACATTCGTAGCCTTTGGAGAAAGATTCCTCGTCACTAATGTGCGATGTACAGGAATATCAGTATGTTCGTCTTGCAGCGTCAAGTAATACGTGTTTAGCAATGGTGTGCTCCCCAGACTGCAAGTAGGTGTTCGATCAACTGTGTAATAAGAGTGTTGTTTCTGTCTTTTTTGGGGTGGGGCGAACTTGATATGTTGAATGTGATAGCATTTTTTTTCTGGTGATAGCTGCGGAGAAGCAGCTTGATTGATCCATGGGACTTTACTGAGGTTGAAGGCTGCGTCACCTGACCTGACTACTGGTTGCCAGGAAAAGAGTGGAGTATGTGCAGAAACACTTTGCTGGCTCTCTGATATGACAACAGGAAATCGGCTGTTATCATGAAGGACCTCATGTCTGCGAGAGATTGATCTCTGTCTCAACTTGACATGCGTTGTGTAAGTATACGAGAAATATGTTTATCAGATGATTTACACAATCGAATTCTTTGGCAAGATGACTAAATATTCCACCAACATGCACTTTATTATTTAGTGCATTTAAGATTTTATGTGTAAAATTGAACCGCTTTATCAGTTGAGAGATTTTTTCTATCACCAAATTGTTCACCTGCAAGGACGTTGTTTGAGATTAAGTTTATACATGTCTTTTTAAAATATTTTAGAGAATGCCGTTTGTAATGTAATTTGTCTATAAGTAGACATTCATTATTTTCAAACATGTTTTTCTCTGTTCTGATGGGGAAACTTGCTTGAAAATATTTTAAGAAGATATTTGGGATTGTGCTGAATTTTGAATCTGACTCCCAGTTTTCGTTATTTACGTGTGTCGTAAATTCTTTAATAGTGTCTGTATTTATAAGACCGAATCGTTTCCTGTAATTATGATAATTAGATATCGGTTCTATTTTTTTTATATATATATAATTACAAGTTGAGCGTAATGCTCAGAGAGCACATTTTTTTTCTGGTTCAGTAGAAATATGATCTTTCCTGGAACTGTCTATAAAGGCATTATCAGTAGCAGTACTGGAGTAATTTTGAGATTAAAGGATGTTAGCAGGGAGTTGAGACATTGTTTGTGGTAGCTTTCGGCAAGACAAGTAACTTTAAAGTCACCAGAAGTGAAAAATTATTTTTATACTTTATTCTCATAACTTTGTAGTGAAAGCTTTTATTCCAGGTATGATATATCTATATATATTCATACAGGTTGTGACCAGTAGCTAAATTGTGAGTTTGTTAAGGATTTGAGATGATTTATTGTATATGTATACTTGCCACTCTGGTCAGATTTCTGAGTTATTCTTATAAACTTTCTGTGAAGCAAAGCAGCATCTTTCAAACACTTGCCCTCAATTTAGCAAGTGCCAGGATGAGGGAGTAACATTCATATGGCTACAAGAAAGAGTTTGGCTATTTATCTAACCTTATAAGCTTCAAGCATTATTCCCTTCCAGTATTTGAACTGAACTGCTGTTATGTTACTCCAGTTATGTAGAACATAATAAAATTACGTTGTATTCTGCTTGGAATTTTATTTGTGTTTGTGTCACACAGGCAGAGGTTATTAAACATGCAGTTTATGTACAAAAATTTGTGAAAGAGTATTGAAGGGGAAATCATTCCCTAGGGCGGCATGCACACGTCAGGAGCTCTTGTATGAGCCTGTGAGAGAGGGAGCTTGTTGTTTGAGTGTCAATACCCATATTTGAATTGGTAAGTTGTGTATCCGTTTGTTTGTAGTGATCATGACAAAATTTGCCTTGTGAAAGTGGAAGGAGTGTGTCCATTGGCTGAGGTAGAAATGTTAACTGTGTGAAGAAGTAAAACTTTTTGTTCTTAGAGGAGTGTGATGCATGTACGGAGGAATCTTGATTTGTATAATGTGAATGTATTTTGTCTTTCTAGGGGTAGCGGATTACAAGAAATAGAATGTTCCTCCAGATTCTACTGGGCGGCGTGCTGTGTGTCACCTGACCTGCGTACTGCTTGCCAGAGAAGCATTGGAGTATGTGCGGCAACAGTTGGCAGACTGAGTTGATTTCAGAACAGGAAACTTACTGCCATGACTGGCGTATGTAGTTCATGTGCAGCGAGTTGGTAGCGAGGATGTTTCCATGTGGGAGTTTCGGTTTCTAGTTTGTTCTGTGATGTCTCTGGTCTGTTCTTTCCGCGCATCACGTAGTTCATTTGGGTCGGCACTATAATTCTTTGTGGCCACGTTCTTAGAGATGTGAAAGAAGACTGGCATTGGGAATATTTGTCTCGGTTGGTAGTGAGGTCGTGCTTCGGTTTAGTTAATGTTTGAATGCTAAAATGATTTTGAGTTCATAATGGCAAATATTTAGTCTCTTCAAATGCCTTAATGCAAGAATCATTGCTGTAAGTTTCTGTGTGGGAACAGTGTGCCTCTTGGGTTGTAAGTGGGTTACGGAATTATCTGGTGTTCTCATTTGTCGGTAGGTGTACAATCAACTGCAGAATAAGAGTGCTGATTCTGTATGCATTTCTGTCTTTTGTGGGGGGGTGGGGTGGAACTAGTTGTGTTGAATCTCTTATAAAATTCCAAAGTCCAATTCCAAAGACCAAAGCCCAAAGGCGGTAGGCCGTAGGCCGAAACCTAAAGACTTAGGCCCGAGGCCGGAGGCCGGAAGCCTGTCGCTGGAAGCTGGAGGCCCGAAGCCGGAAGCCGGTAGGCCGTAGGCTGAAAGTGGAGTGCAGAATGCCTAAAGCCCAAAGCCGACAGGCAATAGCCAAAAGCCGAGAGCCGAAATCCCAGAACCCAAAGCCCGAAGTCCAAAACCGAAAGTCGTAAGTGGCATAGGTTGGTTAGTTTAGTGTGCGTCCAATGTAGGCGACCGGCTGACGTGATTAGGTGCTTTAGCCGAGGCTGCTTCAAGCAGCTGGGAGTCGTATGTTGGTCAAGGCTGCATGTGAAGTAGGTTAAGGGTATCTAGATGTGTTGAATCTCTTATCAAATTCCAAAGTCCAATTCCAAAGACCAAAGCCCAAAGGCGGTAGGCCGTAGGCCGAAACCTAAAGACGTAGGCCCGAGGCCGGAGGCCGGAAGCCTGTCGCTGGAAGCTGGAGGCCCGAAGCCGGAAGCCGGTAGGCCGTAGGCTGAAAGTGGAGTGCAGAATGCCTAAAGCCCAAAGCCGACAGGCAATAGCCAAAAGCCGAGAGCCGAAATCCCAGAACCCAAAGCCCGAAGTCCAAAACCGAAAGTCGTAAGTGGCATAGGTTGGTTAGTTTAGTGTGCGTCCAATGTAGGCGACCGGCTGACGTGATTAGGTGCTTTAGCCGAGGCTGCTTCAAGCAGCTGGGAGTCGTATGTTGGTCAAGGCTGCATGTGAAGTAGGTTAAGGGTATCTGTAATTTTTTTGAGGCAAGCGAGCTACATCGTAGCGTGTTTAATTTTCTGACAGTTGGCTGCGTTCTAAGCAGCATACACGCTTAAGTGCATAGATTGGTTGGAGTAGGCTACGTCCGTCGCTGGTTACGTGCTCAGTTCGAGTCTTACGTTTGGCTATCCTTCGTCTGCAGCGGTCTGTTCTGTTATTGAGGCTTCTTGCTCGCGGTCTTAGGTAAGTCGGGTTAGGCTGCTTCAGTGGCTGGCTACCTGACGAGTGGCATAGGTTGGTTGTTTTATGCTGCGTCCTGAAAAGCAACGCCCGGCGACTGACAAGTCACGCTTCCTTGAATCGTAGGCCACATATCTCTGCTGACAAGCCACACATACTTCATCACAGGATACTAAAATTCACCGGCCTCGCTACAAGCATATGTTGGTTAGGCAAGGTTTCGTTAAAGGAGACCAACTAAAGAGGGTCTTGAGTTATTTTCCGTAAACTGCTTTAGCAGAAGGCTGCAAGCTTTTGCGTATAGATTGCTGAGGGATTGCTGCGTCCGAAAGAGGTACTAGGTGTTAAGCATTGTTTGTTCGGGCTAGGCTGCGTCCGCTGTTCTCTACATTCGTTCTGCTCTCCCGCATCAGCATATGTATGTCTCGTTCAAAGGAGCCCTCCAGAGAAGTGTTACGGGTTAGTTCGTGTATGGTGCATTTGTTGCAAACCGTTTCTTCGAGGATTTCAGTGTTTTGCGATATGTGTTGCATAGGTTGAAATTTCTAGGCTGTGCTTTACGTACAAGAAATAGAGTGATCCTTGAGATTCTACTGAGCCGCATGCAGTGTGTCAACAAGACCTGTGTACTGTTTGCCTGAGAAGCAGTGGTGTATGTGCAGCTCATTTCATACTGCAACAGGAAATTGGCTGTGAACATGAAGGGCCCTCCTGTCTGCTACAGATGTATCTGTCTCAACTTGATGTGCATTGTACCGCTTGTAACTTTGTTGTTGTATTTCCTGGTGCTGAGATTTCAAATGTCACCATATTTGTGGAAAGGAGAAAGGCAATAATGCTCAGCAAAACTAAAATATGTATTTTGCTGAATGATATTGAGAATTTTGATTATCATAATTCCTCATAATTAGAGCATTTATTATGTTTATTATGGGTGAACATTGTATTTGCTGGTTTTATTTACCTGTGAGTGTTGAAAAACTGGATGGAACTGGTACAGGACTTGTGCTGCTTTAGTATATATATTTTGTGACCCTTGGACTGTGTGCATTTGAAGTTGGTGCTTGTGTTCATGCTATCTACTGTTATTGTGATGTAATGTGTACTGTAATCATGTTTCTTCCCCTTCATTTCCCTGTGATGTTACTGAATAAAATGGAAGCATTGTCACTGCCCATACCCTCTCCCCTAAGCTTACAGGTTATATGGCAGCCTTTGGCAATGTTTGCCTCTGATTACTCAGGTAATGTACAATAAGTGTTAATTGGTTTTTTTTTGGGGGGGGTTCGTTGCCTAGATGGCTAAGTACTGGAGGAATAGTAAGCTAGTTGATGTAGTAAGAAGGGTGTGGGTACGGAGGTTATTTACAGTTTAATTGTTGAGTTGTATTGAGATTTGTCAGCCATGTAGCATTTGGGTATAGATTCGTAAATACAATAGTTTGAGAAGTGGATCCATTAATATGCTGTTTGTTTTGTCAGTGGAAGGTATACGGGGTCACGAATCTGTTAAGGGAAGTTGCATTCCACTAACTAGGTTAGAGGGAAAGTGCGTATATACGTTTTTTTGTGTGTGCATTGAGGGGTTGTAAGAGAGTGGGAAGTAAAGATAAGTTATACAGAGAAAGTGTTATGAAGGTAGTTACGCAGGCATCCTTGTAAGGAGATAGGTACTTATGCAGGTGAGTGAACTGGAGACACTCACGACCACCTTCAGGAAAGACGGATACAGCAACCGTCAGATCCAGAAAGCTGTCAATCCGCCTGCGAGGCTGTCACCGCCCGCTGGAAAACCAGCCTCAGTTGCCTTCCTGCTCTACGTCGGGACGACCTTCAACTGCATAAGCAGGTTGCTGGCCAAGCACATCAAGTCTGTTGGTCTTCCGCCAAAGAAAATTCCCAGTTTTCTCCGGCCGGTAAAGGACGACCTAGGACTGAAGACGACTGGCGTATACAGCGTTCCCTGCGAGTGCGGTAAAGACTACATCGGCCAGACAGGCCGTTCTGTTGAGGCCAGGATCAAGGATCACGAACGCCACATTCGGCTCGGGCGGCCCGAGAAATCTGCGGTTGCTGAACACCATATACAGCTCGAGGACACTTCTATCCTCTCCTCAAAAACCAGCTACATGGATCGGATAATAAGGGAAGCCATCGAAATCGAACTACATCCCGATAAATTTAACAGGGAAGATGGACTTCACCTGGAAGCATCTTATTCACACACTTCGAGGACTCCGAGAGCGAGCAAGAATGCGCCGCCAGAACCAACCAGACCACTGAAATGCCCCCTTTTCAGGGCCGTGATCCATCCAACCAAACCCAACCTTGCTATCTCCACTTTCTTTCCCACTCTCACCCCCAGACCACTATCTTAGCCCTTTCCAGGGCGCAGATCCATCCAACCAAACTCAACCTTTCTCTCTCTACTTTCTCCCACGTGCTACCATTGGTCCACTCCCATTGCCTCGGGGCAGGCTACACCTTTCACTTTCCGGCCTATAAACCTAGCACCTCACACCCCATTGGCATGGATAGGTTAGAGTATTGGACGGCTGATTATTTGGGATAGTTGTCCACGGAGAGTTCATCAACACTCGGCGAGGCATGGAAGGAGGTGAGCTGGCCTTTCTGAAGGCCCACCTCCCTGAGCTGTTCCAGCAGGTCCGGAAGCAGCTCCTGGACGCCATCGCCGCGGAAAAGAAGAGAGCGGGCAGCAGCAACAGCCGTGGTCGGAGGGCCTACTCGAGCCAACGAGTTGCACTTGTCCAACTCGAGCGGTTCGTTGGAGCCCGGGCCACTGTCCGGAGCCGGCGAAAGTTCATCGGCCCGATGGCCAGGCGGTAGCAACAACCACCTCCACGAGCGAACAAGCCACCTCGCGTGGCCGGCAGCTATGCCGAGGTCAGCGCGGCGTACACCGGGGTAGTGGCTGGGCGACTGCTGGGTTGGATTCCTCGGCACCGCTCCCCACTAAAGCCGCGGCCTCGCAAGAAGTTAAAGGAGTGAGGGACGTGAAGTCGTCCCGCGGACCTCACCCCGCCAAGCGGGACAGTGAAGCTCTCAGCCAAGGGACCAGGCTCTCAGCCGGGACCCGCTTCCTCGATGGAGGAGAGGCACTTGGGTGCAGGTCTCCCCGGGCCGCTCACTGGCGTGTCATCTGACGCCGCTTCTTCGCACGCTCAAGTGGATTCGCGCGGAGTCGGCCTGCGGGATCGTGGCGCAGATGAAGGGAGATCTCGTGATTCTTGTGCGTGAGACCGCCGACGGGTTCCGGGCCAAATATAAAAATTTTCGATAAATCTAAAAACGTGAGAAATCGTCCATAAAGAGCACAAAACTAAGAATTTTTGAAAATTTTCAACTTTTAATTTTTTTCGAATTTTACAAAAAATTTTGGTTTTGTGCGTATTTCATAAGGTTTGCAGCGTTTTTTTAATTTTTGGAAAAATTTGAAATTTTTTTCTTCTAAATTTGACACGGCCCATCCCTATCAGGACTAGACTCCGTCGGACTGTCTGGTTCACACAGTCTCAGCCGTACTCAGTTTTGTGAGGCAACCGGTATCTCCTGTACACGGATTGTGATTCAGCAGGTCTGTGCTTGAATCCGTCTCTGGTTAGCAAGGTCTCTGCGTCACTCGTCCTGTGCCTCACCGGTTTCTGCTTGATGCGGTGTTGCATCAGCCTGTACGTGCTTGACTCGGGCTCTGCCTCACCCGATCTCTGCTTCCCATTTTCTGTGACTCACCACGTCTTCGCCTCTCTCTGTCTCACACCTCTCTGCTTGTTTCGGGCTGTGCCTCACCCGGTCTCTGCTGAACCAGGTCTGTGCACAGACGGCCTGGCATATGTCGGGTGATACAGAGAACGTATCTTGCAGAGAGCGTGTCCGTTAGACACCGCGTCCGACAGAGAAAGGGATCGGCAGTGACGGGGTCGTCGAAGACCGGTCCTGGCCTGGATATTGTGGGAAAACGTTTGACGAAAAATATGAAAATTTTCGAAAAATCTGAAAACGTAGGACATCGTCCAAAAAGCGCACAACTCCAAAATTTTTTGAAAAATTCTGAATTCCAAATTTTTAGTTTTCTATGCGTTTCATGCCGTTTTTAATTTCTTTAAAATTTCGAAGATTTTTGAAAATTTTCAAAGGGAGAAATTTCAATTTTTTTGAAAAATCAAAAAAGTCGGAAATCGTCCAAAAAGCGCACAAAACTAAGAATATTTGAAAATTTTCAACTTTTAATTTTTTTTTCGAATTATCCGAAAATTTTGGTTTCTGTGCGTTTCATGCCATTTGCAGAAATTTTTAATTTTTTGAGAAATTTCAATTTTTTCGAAAAATCAAATAACGTGGGAAATCGTCCAAAAAGCGCAGTGAACCGAAATTAACCTGTCCCTCGGAGGTCGCCCAGGCCATCAAGGGACTCAAGGTTGGCAAGGCTCCGGGCCCCAACGGTATACCGAACAGGGTCCTGAGACATGTCCCACGTTTGGGCGGGGTTCTTCATAGCCGCAGCCTTGACGACGCGGCCACCACGGACTACGTGGTTCCACCCAGGGCCCAAGTTCTCCTGTTCGAGGGAAGGCTTAGCTGGCGCCGATGTGGGCGCGTGGAGATGCCGTCCTTTCGGCCGCGTTCCTCTTTCGCACGCTGTGCAGCGGCCGCCTTGGCTTCCTTCCACGTACTGCAACCTCTACAGTTCGCAGTGTGTTTGCCCCCGCAGCACTTAAGCTGCTGCTTCTGGGTGGCACACGACCCGGATGGGTGAGCGTCCCCGCACCTGGGTGCATAACCGCAGTTCCGCTGCGTGTGCCCGAAGCGTGGGCACCGCTTACACTGCATGGACCCCTTCGGTGCGACATACGTTTCCACCTTGACCCGCCACGTCGGTCCCCGTGCTACCGACACAATGAAGTGTGGCGTAAGGGGACGGTCACCGTCCTGGTCCATGGCCCGGCGCCTCATTCGCAGTTGCAGGACTCCCTGCAGAGCAATGTGCATGGCGGCCAGCTCCTCGCGTCCTTCACCCCAGAGACGTACACCGGGGTTTTGTTACGGCGCTCCCCCGGAGCCGTTTTGTCCACTTGAGCGTGCGAAGAAGCGGCGTCAGATGACACGCCAGTGAGCGGCCCGGGGAGACCTGCACCCAAGTGCCTCTCCTCCATCGAGGAAGCGGGTCCCGGCTGGGAGCCTGGTCCCTTGGCTGAGAGCTTCACTGTCCCGCTTGGCGGGGTGAGGTCCGCGGGACGACTTCACGTCCCTCACTCCTTTAACTTCTTGCGAGGCCGCGGCTTTAGTGGGGAGCGGTGCCGAGGAATCCAACCCAGCAGTCGCCCGGCCACTACCCCGGTGTACGCCGCGCTGACCTCGGCATAGCTGCCGGCCACGCGAGGTGGCTTGTTCGCTCGTGGAGGTGGTTGTTGCTACCGCCTGGCCATCGGGCCGATGAACTTTCGCCGGCTCCGGACAGTGGCCCGGGCTCCAACGAACCGCTCGAGTTGGACAAGTGCAACTCGTTGGCTCGAGTAGGCCCTCCGACCACGGCTGTTGCTGCTGCCCGCTCTCTTCTTTTCCGCGGCGATGGCGTCCAGGAGCTGCTTCCGGACCTGCTGGAACAGCTCAGGGAGGTGGGCCTTCAGAAAGGCCAGCTCACCTCCTTCCATGCCTCGCCGAGTGTTGATGAACTCTCCGTGGACAACTATCCCAAATAATCAGCCGTCCAATACTCTAACCTATCCATGCCAATGGGGTGTGAGGTGCTAGGTTTATAGGCCGGAAAGTGAAAGGTGTAGCCTGCCCCGAGGCAATGGGAGTGGACCAATGGTAGCACGTGGGAGAAAGTAGAGAGAGAAAGGTTGAGTTTGGTTGGATGGATCTGCGCCCTGGAAAGGGCTAAGATAGTGGTCTGGGGGTGAGAGTGGGAAAGAAAGTGGAGATAGCAAGGTTGGGTTTGGTTGGATGGATCACGGCCCTGAAAAGGGGGCATTTCAGTGGTCTGGTTGGTTCTGGCGGCGCATTCTTGCTCGCTCTCGGAGTCCTCGAAGTGTGTGAATAAGATGCTTCCAGGTGAAGTCCATCTTCCCTGTTAAATTTATCGGGATGTAGTTCGATTTCGATGGCTTCCCTTATTATCCGATCCATGTAGCTGGTTTTTGAGGAGAGGATAGAAGTGTCCTCGAGCTGTATATGGTGTTCAGCAACCGCAGATTTCTCGGGCCGCCCGAGCCGAATGTGGCTTTCGTGATCCTTGATCCTGGCCTCAACAGAACGGCCTGTCTGGCCGATGTAGTCTTTACCGCACTCGCAGGGAACGCTGTATACGCCAGCCGTCTTCAGTCCTAGGTCGTCCTTTACCGGCCGGAGAAAACTGGGAATTTTCTTTGGCGGAAGACCAACAGACTTGATGTGCTTGGCCAGCAACCTGCTTATGCAGTTGAAGGTCGTCCCGACGTAGAGCAGGAAGGCAACTGAGGCTGGTTTTCCAGCGGGCGGTGACAGCCTCGCAGGCGGATTGACAGCTTTCTGGATCTGACGGTTGCTGTATCCGTCTTTCCTGAAGGTGGTCGTGAGTGTCTCCAGTTCACTCACCTGCATAAGTACCTATCTCCTTACAAGGATGCCTGCGTAACTACCTTCATAACACTTTCTCTGTATAACTTACCTTTACTTCCCACTCTCTTACAACCCCTCAATGCACACACAAAAAAACGTATATACGCACTTTCCCTCTAACCTAGTTAGTGGAATGCAACTTCCCTTAACAGATTCGTGACCCCGTATACCTTCCACTGACAAAACAAACAGCATATTAATGGATCCACTTCTCAAACTATTGTATTTACGAATCTATTCAAAAAATGCTACATGGCTGACAAATCTCAATACAACTCAACAATTAAACTGTAAATAACCTCCGTACCTACACCCTTCTTACTACATCAACTAGCTTACTATTCCTCCAGTACTTAGCCATCTAGGCAACAAACCCCCCCCCCAAAAAAAACCAATTAACACTTATTGTACATTACCTGAGTAATCAGAGGCAAACATTGCCATCATATTACTGAATCCAAAGGCTGCCATATAACCTGTAAGCTTAGGGGAGAGGGTATGGGCAGTGACAATGCTTCCATTTTATTCAGTAACAGCACAGGGAAATGAAGGGGAAGAAACATGATTACAGTACACATTACATCACAATAACAGTAGATAGCATGAACACAAGCACCAACTTCAAATGCACACAGTCCAAGGGTCACAAAATATATATACTAAAGCAGCACAAGTCCTGTACCAGTTCCATCCAGTTTTTCAACACTCACAGGTAAATAAAACCAGCAAATACAATGTTCACCCATAATAAACATAATAAATGCTCTAATTATGAGGAATTATGATAATCAAAATTCTCAATATCATTCAGCAAAATACATATTTTAGTTTTGCTGAGCATTATTGCCTTTCTCCTTTCCACAAATATGGTGACATTTGAAATCTCAGCACCAGGAAATACAACAACAAAGTTACAAGCGGTACAATGCACATCAAGTTGAGACAGATACATCTGTAGCAGACAGGAGGGCCCTTCATGTTCACAGCCAATTTCCTGTTGCAGTATGAAATGAGCTGCACATACACCACTGCTTCTCTGGCAAACAGTACACAGGTCTTGTTGACACACTGCATGCGGCTCAGTAGAATCTCAAGGATCACTCTATTTCTTGTACGTAAAGCACAGCCTAGAAATTTCAACCTATGCAACACATATCGCAAAACACTGAAATCCTCGAAGAAACGGTTTGCAACAAATGCACCATACACGAACTAACCCGTAACACTTCTCTGGAGGGCTCCTTTGAACGAGACATACATATGCTGATGCGGGAGAGCAGAACGAATGTAGAGAACAGCGGACGCAGCCTAGCCCGAACAAATAATGCTTAACACCTAGTACCTCTTTCGGACGCAGCAATCCCTCAGCAATCTATACGCAAAAGCTTGCAGCCTTCTGCTAAAGCAGTTTACGGAAAATAACTCAAGACCCTCTTTAGTTGGTCTCCTTTAACGAAACCTTGCCTAACCAACATATGCTTGTAGCGAGGCCGGTGAATTTTAGTATCCTGTGATGAAGTATGTGTGGCTTGTCAGCAGAGATATGTGGCCTACGATTCAAGGAAGCGTGACTTGTCAGTCGCCGGGCGTTGCTATTGAGGACGCAGCATAAAACAACCAACCTATGCCACTCGTCACGTAGCCAGCCACTGAAGCAGCCTAACCCGACTTACCTAAGACCGCGAGCAAGAAGCCTCAATAACAGAACAGACCGCTGCAGACGAAGGATAGCCAAACGTAAGACTCGAACTGAGCACGTAACCAGCGACGGACGTAGCCTACTCCAACCAATCTATGCACTTAAGCGTGTATGCTGCTTAGAACGCAGCCAACTGTCAGAAAATTAAACACGCTAGGATGTAGCTCGCTTGCCTCAAAAAAATTACAGATACCCTTAACCTACTTCACATGCAGCCTTAACCAACATACGACTCCCAGCTACTTGATGCCGACTGGGCTAGAGAACCTATTCACGTCAGCCGGTCGCCTACATTGGACGCACACTAAACTAACCAACCTATGCCACTTACGACTTTCGGTTTTGGACTTCGGGCTTTGGGTTCTGGGATTTCGGCTCTCGGCTTTTGGCTATTGCCTGTCGGCTTTGGGCTTTAGGCATTCTGCACTCCACTTTCAGCCTACGGCCTACCGGCTTCCGGCTTCGGGCCTCCAGCTTCCAGCGACAGGCTTCCGGCCTCCGGCCTCGGGCCTACGTCTTTAGGTTTCGGCCTACGGCCTACCGCATTTGGGCTTTGGTCTTTGGAATTGGACTTTGGAATTTTATAAGAGATTCAACACAACTAGTTCCACCCCACCCCCCCACAAAAGACAGAAATGCATACAGAATCAGCACTCTTATTCTGCAGTTGATTGTACACCTACCGACAAATGAGAACACCAGATAATTCCGTAACCCACTTACAACCCAAGAGGCACACTGTTCCCACACAGAAACTTACAGCAATGATTCTTGCATTAAGGCATTTGAAGAGACTAAATATTTGCCATTATGAACTCAAAATCATTTTAGCATTCAAACATTAACCAAACCGAAGCACGACCTCACTACCAACCGAGACAAATATTCCCAATGCCAGTCTTCTTTCACATCTCTAAGAACGTGGCCACAAAGAATTATAGTGCCGACGCAAATGAACTACGTGATGCGCGGAAAGAACAGACCAGAGACATCACAGAACAAACTAGAAACCGAAACTCCCACATGGAAACATCCTCGCTACCAACTCGCTGCACATGAACTACATACGCCAGTCATGGCAGTAAGTTTCCTGTTCTGAAATCAACTCAGTCTGCCAACTGTTGCCGCACATACTCCAATGCTTCTCTGGCAAGCAGTACGCAGGTCAGGTGACACACAGCACGCCGCCCAGTAGAATCTGGAGGAACATTCTATTTCTTGTAATCTGCTACCCCTAGAAAGACAAAATACATTCACATTATACAAATCAAGATTCCTCCGTACATGCATCACACTCCTCTAAGAACAAAAAGTTTTACTTCTTCACACAGTTAACAATTCTACCTCAGCCAATGGACACACTCCTTCCACTTTCACAAGGCAAATTTTGTCATGATCACTACAAACAAACGGATACACAACTTACCAATTCAAATATGGGTATTGACACTCAAACAACAAGCTCCCTCTCTCACAGGCTCATACAAGAGCTCCTGACGTGTGCATGCCGCCCTAGGGAATGATTTCCCCTTCAATACTCTTTCACAAATTTTTGTACATAAACTGCATGTTTAATAACCTCTGCCTGTGTGACACAAACACAAATAAAATTCCAAGCAGAATACAACGTAATTTTATTATGTTCTACATAACTGGAGTAACATAACAGCAGTTCAGTTCAAATACTGGAAGGGAATAATGCTTGAAGCCAAACTCTTTCTTGTAGCCATATGAATGTTACTCCCTCATCCTGGCACTTGCTAAATTGAGGGCAAGTGTTTGAAAGATGCTGCTTTGCTTCACAGAAAGTTTATAAGAATAACTCAGAAATCTGACCAGAGTGGCAAGTATACATATACAATAAATCATCTCAAATCCTTAACAAACTCACAATTTAGCTACTGGTCACAACCTGTATGAATATATATAGATATATCATACCTGGAATAAAAACTTTCACTACAAAGTTATGAGAATAAAGTATAAAAATAATTTTTACTTTTCTTCTTCAAAAAATTCATTCTATCTATCAGAAAGGAGGTAGGAAGCATCAAATCTCAAACATGACCACTCCTATTCATGTGATCAGACGTGACTTCTTTCCCTGCTACTTACATAACTACTGCTAAGCCCAGCGCATGAACATAGGACTGAAATCTGACTGTCACATGTATTCAACCAGAATATTATTAATTTTTTTCCGAATTTTCGGAAAATTTTTGGATTTGTGCGCATTTCAGAAGGTTTGCAGCGTTTTTTGATTTTTCGAAAAATTTGAAAATTTTTCCTTCTAAATTTGACCTGTCCCATCCCTATCAGGACTAGACACCCAAGTCTTGAGAAGTCACTTGTCCCAAGTCTTGAGAAGTCCTTGTCCCAAGTCTTGAGAAGTCCTTGTCCCAAGTCTTGAGAAGTTCTTGTCCCAAGTCTTGAAAAGTCACTTGTCCCAAGTCTTGAGAAGTCACTCGTCCCAAGTCTTGAGAAGTCACTCGTCCCAAGTCTTGAGAAGTCACTCGTCCCAAGTCTTGAGAAGTTCTTGTCCCAAGTTTTGAGAAGTCACTTGACCCAAGTCTTGAGAAGTCACTTGTCCCAAGTCTTGAGAAGTCCTTGTCCCAAGTCTTGAGAAGTCCTTGTCCCAAGTCTTGAGAAGTCACTCGTCCCAAGTCTTGAGAAGTCACTTGTCCCAAGTCTTGAGAAGTCACTCGTTCCAAGTCTTGAGAAGTTCTTGTCCCAAGTCTTGAGAAGTTACTTGTCCTAAGTCTTGAGAAGTCACTCGTCCCAAGTCTTGAGAAGTTCTTGTCCCAAGTCTTGAGAAGTCACTCGTCCCAAGTCTTGAGAAGTCACTTGTCCCAAGTCTTGAGAAGTTCTTGTCCCAAGTCTTGAGAAGTTCTTGTCCCAAGTCTTGAGAAGTCACTTGTCCCAAGTCTTGAGAAGTCACTCGTTTTAAGTCTTGAGAAGTTCTTTTCCGAAGTCTTGAGAAGTAACTTGTCCCAAGTCTTGAGAAGTTCTTGTCCCAAGTCTTGTAAGCTTGTTTAGGGCTGTGCCTCACCCGTCTTAGCAGAATTCAATTTTTTTCGAAAATTCTTAGTTTTCTTCGCGTTTCACGCCATTTGCAGTCGTTTTTAATTTTTTTTAAATTTCGAAAAATTTTGAAAATTCTCTGAGAAATTTCAATTTTTTCGAAAAATTTCGAATAATCGAAAAACGTGGCAAATCGTCCAAAAAGCGCACAAAACTAAGAATTTTTAAAAAATTTCAACTTTTAATTTTTTTCCGAATTTTCGGAAAATTTTTGGTTTTGTGCGCATTTCAGAAGGTTTGTAGCGTTTTTTGATTTTTCGAAAAATTTGAAAATTTTTCCTTCTAAATTTGACCTGTCCCATCCCTATCAGGACTAGACTCCCAAGTCTTGAGAAGTCACTTGTCCCAAGTCTTCAGAAGTCACTCGTCCCAAGTGTTGAGAAGTTCTTGTCCCAAGTCTTGAGAAGTCACTTGTCCCAAGTCTTGAGAAGTCATTCGTCCCAAGTCTTGAGAAGTCACTCGTCCCAAGTCTTGTAAAGTTCTTGTCCCAAGTCTTGAGAAGTCACTTGTCCCAAGTCTTGAGAAGTTCTTGTCCCAAGTCTTGAGAAGTCACTCGTCCCAAGTCTTGAGAAGTTCTTGTCCCAAGTCTTGAGAAGTTCTTGTCCCAAGTCTTGAGAAGTCACTTGTCCCAAGTCATGAGAAGGTCTTGTCCCAAGTCTTGAGAAGTCACTCGTCCCAAGTTTTGAGAAGTTCTTGTCCCAAGTCTTGAGAAGTTCTTTTCCCAAGTCTTGTGAAGTTCTTGTCCCAAGTCTTGACAAGTCACTCGTCCCAAGTCTTGAGAAGTTATTGTCCCAAGTCTTGCCTGCTTGTTTAGGGCTGTGCCTCACCTGTCTTAGCTGAATTCAAATTTTTTCGAAAATTCTTAGTTTTCTTCGCGTTTCACGCCATTTACAGTCGTTTTTAAATTTCGAAAATTTTTGAAAATTCTCAAATTTGAGAAATTTCAATTTTTTCGAAAAATTTCGAAAAATCGAAAAACGTGGCAAATCGTCCAAAAAGCGCACAAAACTAAGAATTTTTGAAAACTTTCAACTTTTAATTTTTTTCCGAATTTTCCGAAAATTTTTGGTTTTGTGCGCATTTCAGAAGGTTTGCAGCGTTTTTTGATTTTTCGAAAAATTTCAAAAAATTTTCCTTCTAAATTTGACCTGTCCCATCCCTATCAAGACTAGACTCCCAAGTCTTGAGAAGTCACTCGTCCCAAGTCTTGAGAAGTTCTTGTCCCAAGTCTTGAGAAGTCACTTGTCCCAAGTCTTGAGAAGTCACTCGTTCCAAGTCTTGAGAAGTCACTCGTCCCAAGTCTTGAGAAGTTCTTGTCCCAAGTCTTGAGAAGGCACTTGTCCCAAGTCTTGAGAAGTTCTTGTCCCAAGTCTTGAGAAGTCACTTGTCCTAAGTCTTGAGAAGTCACTCGTCCCAAGTCTTGAGAAGTCACTCGTGCCAAGTCTTGAGAAGTCACTTGTCCCAAGTCTTGAGAAGTCCTACTCAGAATATATTTATTTTGTTTTCAGTTAATTTTCTTTGCTTTGATTGAAATTAATGTTTGTTTTTTGATTTTGTTCAGGTGATGATACTTTTTTCCAGTAGAGATTATGAAGATGAAATAAGTGAATGAATTATATTTTGTAAACTGATGTACAAACAGAATTTTTTTGCATAATAAAGACTTCTTTATTTTGAATAATGTTATCATTTAGGATTCCTGAATTCCTTCCATACACTCTAGGTAGAACTTAGAATTTTTTCGAACTTTGCCAAAAACTTAGTTTTTGGTACAAGTTCGGAAAATTCTAAGAAAAACTTGAGAAGTTCTTGTCGCAAGTCTTGAGAAGTCACTTGTCCCAAGTCTTGAGAATTTCTTGTCCCAAGTCTTGAGAAGTCACTTGTCCCAAGTCTTGAGAAGTCACTAGTCCCAAGTCTTGAGAAGTCACTCGTCCCAAGTCTTGAGAAGTCACTCGTCCCAAGTCTTGAGAAGTCACTCGTCCCAAGTCTTGAGAAGTCACTCATCCCAAGTCTTGAGAAGTTATTGTCCCAAGTCTTGTCTGCTTGTTTAGGGCTGTGCCTCACCTGTCTTAGCTGAATTCAATTTTTTTCGAAAATTCTTAGTTTTCTTCGCGTTTCACGCCATTTGCAGTCGTTTTTAATTTTTTTAAAATTTCGAAAAATTTTGAAAATTCTCGAATGGGTACCCCTTTGAGAAATTTCAATTTTTTCGAAAAATTGCGAAAAATCGAAAAACGTGGCAAATCGTCCAAAAAGCGCACAAAACTAAGAATTTTTGAAAATTTTCAACTTTTAATTTTTTTCCGAATTTTCCGAAAATTTTTGGTTTTGTGCGCATTTCAGAAGGTTTGCAGCGTTTTTTGATTTTTCGAAAAATTTGAAAATTTTTCCTTCTAAATTTGACCTGTCCCATCCCTATCAGGACTAGACTGCCAAGTCTTGAGAAGTCCCAAGTCTTCAGAAGTCCTTGTCCCAAGTGTTGAGAAGTTCTTGTCCCAAGTCTTGAGAAGTCACTTGTCCCAAGTCTTGAGAAGTCACTCGTCCCAAGTCTTGAGAAGTTATTTTCCCAAGACTTGTCTGCTTGTTTAAGGCTGTGCCTCACCTGTCTTAGCTGAATTCAATTTTTTTCGAAAATTCTTAGTTTTCTTCGCGTTTCACGCCATTTGCAGTCGTTTTTAATTTTTTTAAATTTCGAAAATTTTTGAAAATTCTCAAAGGGGTACCCCTTTGAGAAATTTCAATTTTTTCGAAAAATTTCGAAAAATCGAAAAACGTGGCAAATCGTCCAAAAAGCGCACAAAACTAAGAATTTTTGAAAATTTTCAACTTTTAATTTTTTTCCGAATTTTCCGAAAATTTTTGGTTTTGTGCGCATTTCAGAAGGTTTGCAGCGTTTTTTGATTTTTCGAAAAATTTGAAAATTTTTCCTTCTAAATTTGACCTGTCCCATCCCTATCAGGACTAGACTCCCAAGTCTTGAGAAGTCCCAAGTCTTCAGAAGTCCTTGTCCCAAGTGTTGAGAAGTTCTTGTCCCAAGTCTTGAGAAGTCACTTGTCCCAAGTCTTGAGAAGTCACTCGTCCCAAGTCTTGAGAAGTTATTGTCCCAAGACTTGTCTGCTTGTTTAGGTCTGTGCCTCACCTGTCTTAGCTGAATTCAATTTTTTCGAAAATTCTTAGTTTTCTTCGCGTTTCACGCCATTTGCAGTCGTTTTTAATTTTTTTTAAATTTCGAAAAATTTTGAAAATTCTCAAATTTGAGAAATTTCAATTTTTTCGAAAAATTTCGAAAAATCGAAAAACGTGGCAAATCGTCCAAAAAGCGCACAAAACTAAGAATTTTTGAAAATTTTCAACTTTTAATTTTTTTCCGAATTTTCCGAAAATTTTTGGTTTTGTGCGCATTTCAGAAGGTTTGCAGCGTTTTTTGATTTTTCGAAAAATTTGAAAATTTTTCCTTCTAAATTTGACCTGTCCCATCCCTATCAGGACTAGACTCCCAAGTCTTGAGAAGTCCCAAGTCTTCAGAAGTCCTTGTCCCAAGTGTTGAGAAGTTCTTGTCCCAAGTCTTGAGAAGTCACTTGTCCCAAGTCTTGAGAAGTCACTCGTCCCAAGTCTTGAGAAGTTATTGTCCCAAGACTTGTCTGCTTGTTTAGGGCTGTGCCTCACCTGTCTTAGCTGAATTCAATTTTTTCGAAAATTCTTAGTTTTCTTCGCGTTTCACGCCATTTGCAGTCGTTTTTAATTTTTTTTAAATTTCGAAAAATTTTGAAAATTCTCAAATTTGAGAAATTTCAATTTTTTCGAAAAATTTCGAAAAATCGAAAAACGTGGCAAATCGTCCAAAAAGCGCACAAAACTAAGAATTTTTGAAAATTTTCAACTTTTAATTTTTTTCCGAATTTTCCGAAAATTTTTGGTTTTGTGTGCATTTCAGAAGGTTTGCAGCGTTTTTTGATTTTTTGAAGAATTTCAAAAAATTTTCCTTCTAAATTTGACCTGTCCCATCCCTATCAGGACTAGACACCCAAGTCTTGAGAAGTCACTTGTCCCAAGTCTTGAGAAGTCCTTGTCCCAAGTCTTGAGAAGTTCTTGTCCCAAGTCTTGAGAAGTCACTTGTCCCGAGTCTTGAGAAGTCCTTGTCCCAAGTCTTGAGAAGTCACTTGTCCCAAGTCTTGAGAAGTCACTCGTCCCAAGTCTTGAGAAGTCACTCGTCCCAAGTCTTGAGAAGTTATTGTCCCAAGACTTGTCTGCTTGTTTAGGGCTGTGCCTCACCTGTCTTAGCTGAATTCAATTTTTTCGAAAATTCTTAGTTTTCTTCGCGTTTCACGCCATTTGCAGTCGTTTTTAATTTTTTTTAAATTTCGAAAAATTTTGAAAATTCTCAAATTTGAGAAATTTCAATTTTTTCGAAAAATTTCGAAAAACGTGGCAAATCGTCCAAAAAGCGCACAAAACTAAGAATTTTTGAAAATTTTCAACTTTTAATTTTTTTCCGAATTTTCCGAAAATTTTTGGTTTTGTGTGCATTTCAGAAGGTTTGCAGCGTTTTTTGATTTTTTGCAGAATTTCAAAAAATTTTCCTTCTAAATTTGACCTGTCCCATCCCTATCAGGACTAGACTCCCAAGTCTTGAGAAGTCCCAAGTCTTCAGAAGTCCTTGTCCCAAGTGTTGAGAAGTTCTTGTCCCAAGTCTTGAGAAGTCACTTGTCCCAAGTCTTGAGAAGTCACTCGTCCCAAGTCTTGAGAAGTTATTGTCCCAAGACTTGTCTGCTTGTTTAGGGCTGTGCCTCACCTGTCTTAGCTGAATTCAATTTTTTCGAAAATTCTTAGTTTTCTTCGCGTTTCACGCCATTTGCAGTCGTTTTTAATTTTTTTTAAATTTCGAAAAATTTTGAAAATTCTCAAATTTGAGAAATTTCAATTTTTTCGAAAAATTTCGAAAAATCGAAAAACGTGGCAAATCGTCCAAAAAGCGCACAAAACTAAGAATTTTTGAAAATTTTCAACTTTTAATTTTTTTCCGAATTTTCCGAAAATTTTTGGTTTTGTGTGCATTTCAGAAGGTTTGCAGCGTTTTTTGATTTTTTGAAGAATTTCAAAAAATTTTCCTTCTAAATTTGACCTGTCCCATCCCTATCAGGACTAGACACCCAAGTCTTGAGAAGTCACTTGTCCCAAGTCTTGAGAAGTCCTTGTCCCAAGTCTTGAGAAGTTCTTGTCCCAAGTCTTGAGAAGTCACTTGTCCCGAGTCTTGAGAAGTCCTTGTCCCAAGTCTTGAGAAGTCACTTGTCCCAAGTCTTGAGAAGTCACTCGTCCCAAGTCTTGAGAAGTCACTCGTCCCAAGTCTTGAGAAGTTATTGTCCCAAGACTTGTCTGCTTGTTTAGGGCTGTGCCTCACCTGTCTTAGCTGAATTCAATTTTTTCGAAAATTCTTAGTTTTCTTCGCGTTTCACGCCATTTGCAGTCGTTTTTAATTTTTTTTAAATTTCGAAAAATTTTGAAAATTCTCAAATTTGAGAAATTTCAATTTTTTCGAAAAATTTCGAAAAACGTGGCAAATCGTCCAAAAAGCGCACAAAACTAAGAATTTTTGAAAATTTTCAACTTTTAATTTTTTTCCGAATTTTCCGAAAATTTTTGGTTTTGTGCGCATTTCAGAAGGTTTGCAGCGTTTTTTGATTTTTTGCAGAATTTCAAAAAATTTTCCTTCTAAATTTGACCTGTCCCATCCCTATCAGGACTAGACTCCCAAGTCTTGAGAAGTCACTCGTCCCAAGTCTTGAGAAGTTCTTGTCCCAAGTCTTGAGAAGTCACTTATCCCAAGTCTTGAGAAGTCACTCGTTCCAAGTCTTGAGAAGTCACTCGTCCCAAGTCTTGAGAAGTTCTTGTCCCAAGTCTTGAGAAGGCACTTGTCCCAAGTCTTGAGAAGTTCTTGTCCCAAGTCTTGAGAAGTCACTTGTCCTAAGTCTTGAGAAGTCACTCGTCCCAAGTCTTGAGAAGTCACTCGTGCCAAGTCTTGAGAAGTCACTTGTCCCAAGTCTTGAGAAGTCCTACTCAGAATATATTTATTTTGTTTTCAGTTAATTTTCTTTGCTTTGATTGAAATTAATGTTTGTTTTTTGATTTTGTTCAGGTGATGATACTTTTTTCCAGTAGAGATTATGAAGATGAAATAAGTGAATGAATTATATTTTGTAAACTGATGTACAAACAGAATTTTTTTGCATAATAAAGACTTCTTTATTTTGAATAATGTTATCATTTAGGATTCCTGAATTCCTTCCATACACTCTAGGTAGAACTTAGAATTTTTTCGAACTTTGCCAAAAACTTAGTTTTTGGTACAAGTTCGGAAAATTCTAAGAAAAACTTGAGAAGTTCTTGTCGCAAGTCTTGAGAAGTCACTTGTCCCAAGTCTTGAGAATTTCTTGTCCCAAGTCTTGAGAAGTCACTTGTCCCAAGTCTTGAGAAGTCACTAGTCCCAAGTCTTGAGAAGTCACTCGTCCCAAGTCTTGAGAAGTCACTCGTCCCAAGTCTTGAGAAGTCACTCGTCCCAAGTCTTGAGAAGTCACTCATCCCAAGTCTTGAGAAGTTATTGTCCCAAGTCTTGTCTGCTTGTTTAGGGCTGTGCCTCACCTGTCTTAGCTGAATTCAATTTTTTTTCGAAAATTCTTAGTTTTCTTCGCGTTTCACGCCATTTGCAGTCGTTTTTAATTTTTTTAAAATTTCGAAAAATTTTGAAAATTCTCGAAGGGGTACCCCTTTGAGAAATTTCAATTTTTCGAAAAATTGCGAAAAATCGAAAAACGTGGCAAATCGTCCAAAAAGCGCACAAAACTAAGAATTTTTGAAAATTTTCAACTTTTAATTTTTTTCCGAATTTTCCGAAAATTTTTGGTTTTGTGCGCATTTCAGAAGGTTTGCAGCGTTTTTTGATTTTTCGAAAAATTTGAAAATTTTTCCTTCTAAATTTGACCTGTCCCATCCCTATCAGGACTAGACTGCCAAGTCTTGAGAAGTCCCAAGTCTTCAGAAGTCCTTGTCCCAAGTGTTGAGAAGTTCTTGTCCCAAGTCTTGAGAAGTCACTTGTCCCAAGTCTTGAGAAGTCACTCGTCCCAAGTCTTGAGAAGTTATTTTCCCAAGACTTGTCTGCTTGTTTAAGGCTGTGCCTCACCTGTCTTAGCTGAATTCAATTTTTTTCGAAAATTCTTAGTTTTCTTCGCGTTTCACGCCATTTGCAGTCGTTTTTAATTTTTTTTAAATTTCGAAAATTTTTGAAAATTCTCAAATTTGAGAAATTTCAATTTTTTCGAAAAATTTCGAAAAATCGAAAAACGTGGCAAATCGTCCAAAAAGCGCACAAAACTAAGAATTTTTGAAAATTTTCAACTTTTAATTTTTTTCCGAATTTTCCGAAAATTTTTGGTTTTGTGCGCATTTCAGAAGGTTTGCAGCGTTTTTTGATTTTTCGAAAAATTTGAAAATTTTTCCTTCTAAATTTGACCTGTCCCATCCCTATCAGGACTAGACTCCCAAGTCTTGAGAAGTCCCAAGTCTTCAGAAGTCCTTGTCCCAAGTGTTGAGAAGTTCTTGTCCCAAGTCTTGAGAAGTCACTTGTCCCAAGTCTTGAGAAGTCACTCGTCCCAAGTCTTGAGAAGTTATTGTCCCAAGACTTGTCTGCTTGTTTAGGGCTGTGCCTCACCTGTCTTAGCTGAATTCAATTTTTTCGAAAATTCTTAGTTTTCTTCGCGTTTCACGCCATTTGCAGTCGTTTTTAATTTTTTTTAAATTTCGAAAAATTTTGAAAATTCTCAAATTTGAGAAATTTCAATTTTTTCGAAAAATTTCGAAAAATCGAAAAACGTGGCAAATCGTCCAAAAAGCGCACAAAACTAAGAATTTTTGAAAATTTTCAACTTTTAATTTTTTTCCGAATTTTCCGAAAATTTTTGGTTTTGTGTGCATTTCAGAAGGTTTGCAGCGTTTTTTGATTTTTTGAAGAATTTCAAAAAATTTTCCTTCTAAATTTGACCTGTCCCATCCCTATCAGGACTAGACACCCAAGTCTTGAGAAGTCACTTGTCCCAAGTCTTGAGAAGTCCTTGTCCCAAGTCTTGAGAAGTTCTTGTCCCAAGTCTTGAGAAGTCACTTGTCCCGAGTCTTGAGAAGTCCTTGTCCCAAGTCTTGAGAAGTCACTTGTCCCAAGTCTTGAGAAGTCACTCGTCCCAAGTCTTGAGAAGTCACTCGTCCCAAGTCTTGAGAAGTTATTGTCCCAAGACTTGTCTGCTTGTTTAGGGCTGTGCCTCACCTGTCTTAGCTGAATTCAATTTTTTCGAAAATTCTTAGTTTTCTTCGCGTTTCACGCCATTTGCAGTCGTTTTTAATTTTTTTTAAATTTCGAAAAATTTTGAAAATTCTCAAATTTGAGAAATTTCAATTTTTTCGAAAAATTTCGAAAAACGTGGCAAATCGTCCAAAAAGCGCACAAAACTAAGAATTTTTGAAAATTTTCAACTTTTAATTTTTTTCCGAATTTTCCGAAAATTTTTGGTTTTGTGCGCATTTCAGAAGGTTTGCAGCGTTTTTTGATTTTTTGCAGAATTTCAAAAAATTTTCCTTCTAAATTTGACCTGTCCCATCCCTATCAGGACTAGACTCCCAAGTCTTGAGAAGTCACTCGTCCCAAGTCTTGAGAAGTTCTTGTCCCAAGTCTTGAGAAGTCACTTATCCCAAGTCTTGAGAAGTCACTCGTTCCAAGTCTTGAGAAGTCACTCGTCCCAAGTCTTGAGAAGTTCTTGTCCCAAGTCTTGAGAAGGCACTTGTCCCAAGTCTTGAGAAGTTCTTGTCCCAAGTCTTGAGAAGTCACTTGTCCTAAGTCTTGAGAAGTCACTCGTCCCAAGTCTTGAGAAGTCACTCGTGCCAAGTCTTGAGAAGTCACTTGTCCCAAGTCTTGAGAAGTCCTACTCAGAATATATTTATTTTGTTTTCAGTTAATTTTCTTTGCTTTGATTGAAATTAATGTTTGTTTTTTGATTTTGTTCAGGTGATGATACTTTTTTCCAGTAGAGATTATGAAGATGAAATAAGTGAATGAATTATATTTTGTAAACTGATGTACAAACAGAATTTTTTTGCATAATAAAGACTTCTTTATTTTGAATAATGTTATCATTTAGGATTCCTGAATTCCTTCCATACACTCTAGGTAGAACTTAGAATTTTTTCGAACTTTGCCAAAAACTTAGTTTTTGGTACAAGTTCGGAAAATTCTAAGAAAAACTTGAGAAGTTCTTGTCGCAAGTCTTGAGAAGTCACTTGTCCCAAGTCTTGAGAATTTCTTGTCCCAAGTCTTGAGAAGTCACTTGTCCCAAGTCTTGAGAAGTCACTAGTCCCAAGTCTTGAGAAGTCACTCGTCCCAAGTCTTGAGAAGTCACTCGTCCCAAGTCTTGAGAAGTTCTTGTCCCAAGTCTTGAGAAGTCACTCGTCCCAAGTCTTGAGAAGTTCTTGTCCCAAGTCTTGAGAAGTCACTCGTCCCAAGTCTTGAGAAGTCACTCGTCCCAAGTCTTGAGAAGTTATTGTCCCAAGTCTTGTCTGCTTGTTTAGGGCTTTGCCTCACCTGTCTTAGCTGAAATCAATTTTTTTCGAAAATTCTTAGCTTTCTTCTCGTTTCACGCCATTTGCAGTCGTTTTTAATTTTTTTAAATTTCGAAAATTTTTGAAAATTCTCAAAAAATTTTCAACTTTTAATTTTTTTCCGAATTTTCCGAAAATTTTTGTTTTTGTGCGCATTTCAGAAGGTTTGCAGCGTTTTTTGATTTTTCGAAAAATTTGAAAATTTTTCCTTCTAAATTTGACCTGTCCCATCCCTATCAGGACTAGACTCCCAAGTCTTGAGAAGTCCCAAGTCTTCAGAAGTCCTTGTCCCAAGTGTTGAGAAGTTCTTGTCCCAAGTCTTGAGAAGTCACTTGTCCCAAGTCTTGAGAAGTCACTCGTCCCAAGTCTTGAGAAGTTATTGTCCCAAGACTTGTCTGCTTGTTTAGGTCTGTGCCTCACCTGTCTTAGCTGAATTCAATTTTTTCGAAAATTCTTAGTTTTCTTCGCGTTTCACGCCATTTGCAGTCGTTTTTAATTTTTTTTAAATTTCGAAAAATTTTGAAAATTCTCAAATTTGAGAAATTTCAATTTTTTCGAAAAATTTCGAAAAATCGAAAAACGTGGCAAATCGTCCAAAAAGCGCACAAAACTAAGAATTTTTGAAAATTTTCAACTTTTAATTTTTTTCCGAATTTTCCGAAAATTTTTGGTTTTGTGTGCATTTCAGAAGGTTTGCAGCGTTTTTTGATTTTTTGAAGAATTTCAAAAAATTTTCCTTCTAAATTTGACCTGTCCCATCCCTATCAGGACTAGACACCCAAGTCTTGAGAAGTCACTTGTCCCAAGTCTTGAGAAGTCCTTGTCCCAAGTCTTGAGAAGTTCTTGTCCCAAGTCTTGAGAAGTCACTTGTCCCGAGTCTTGAGAAGTCCTTGTCCCAAGTCTTGAGAAGTCACTTGTCCCAAGTCTTGAGAAGTCACTCGTCCCAAGTCTTGAGAAGTCACTCGTCCCAAGTCTTGAGAAGTTATTGTCCCAAGACTTGTCTGCTTGTTTAGGGCTGTGCCTCACCTGTCTTAGCTGAATTCAATTTTTTCGAAAATTCTTAGTTTTCTTCGCGTTTCACGCCATTTGCAGTCGTTTTTAATTTTTTTTAAATTTCGAAAATTTTTGAAAATTCTCAAATTTGAGAAATTTCAATTTTTTCGAAAAATTTCGAAAAACGTGGCAAATCGTCCAAAAAGCGCACAAAACTAAGAATTTTTGAAAATTTTCAACTTTTAATTTTTTTCCGAATTTTCCGAAAATTTTTGGTTTTGTGTGCATTTCAGAAGGTTTGCAGCGTTTTTTGATTTTTTGCAGAATTTCAAAAAATTTTCCTTCTAAATTTCACCTGTCCCATCCCTATCAGGACTAGACTCCCAAGTCTTGAGAAGTCACTCGTCCCAAGTCTTGAGAAGTTCTTGTCCCAAGTCTTGAGAAGTCACTTATCCCAAGTCTTGAGAAGTCACTCGTTCCAAGTCTTGAGAAGTCACTCGTCCCAAGTCTTGAGAAGTTCTTGTCCCAAGTCTTGAGAAGGCACTTGTCCCAAGTCTTGAGAAGTTCTTGTCCCAAGTCTTGAGAAGTCACTTGTCCTAAGTCTTGAGAAGTCACTCGTCCCAAGTCTTGAGAAGTTCTTGTCCCAAGTCTTGAGAAGTCACTCGTCCCATGTCTTGAGAAGTCACTCGTCCCAAGTCTTGAGAAGTTATTGTCCCAAGTCTTGTCTGCTTGTTTAGGGCTTTGCCTCACCTGTCTTAGCTGAAATCAATTTTTTTCGAAAATTCTTAGCTTTCTTCTCGTTTCACGCCATTTGCAGTCGTTTTTAATTTTTTTTAAATTTCGAAAATTTTTGAAAATTCTCAAAAAATTTTCAACTTTTAATTTTTTTCCGAATTTTCCGAAAATTTTTGTTTTTGTGCGCATTTCAGAAGGTCACTTGTCCCAAGTCTTGAGAAGTTCTTGTCCCAAGTCTTGAGAAGCTGACGACAAATCAGCTTGCCATTCCATTATCATCGGACTAGCCCGCAAGGCGCAGGTGTTTGGGAGGTTGCCTACATGTCAGATTTGACTTCTATGAGAACTTGTTATCAGCACGAAGGGAATAACGAGTCACAAACCAAATGTAAATCCAAATTTGAATAGAAATGCTACGTTTACGGAAATATTCTTCGCCAACAACCACTAGGGTCATGAAGTTTGACGTGGATGCTGGAATAAATGTGTGAACTTCTATAAAACATCATTCTGAACTTCGATGTCAAGATTTTGTATTTTAATTGAGCTGCGGGGCAATAACCCCTGGTATAGGGTGCCACAAAAGACAAGACAAACAGTATGAGCACAAGTGAAATTTATGAATTTAAGATGTGCTGGGAATGTGGGGAAGAACAGAAAGTGAAGAATGCATATAGAATTTTGGTTGGGAAAATATTTAAACGGTGGGGAAACATATCCTAATCACATATAATTAATTACGTTTCAATTTGGAAAATCTCTCGAGTTATAAAAATACAACATGAATATACAATCTATATAATTACCTCTTTCTGAAGTAATATACAGAAGACTGACGGACAGACAGACAGACAGACATACATAGCGAGACCAACAGAAACACTTCTTCTACTTCGCAAATTAATTTCCATGATTTTTAGTAAATTAAAATAAAATGCGAATGAACCACAAAAGAAGTTTGTCTGCGTTATCAGGGCATCGAGAATTACGAAATGAGAATCTGCTTCCAACCTCAAAGAGAACACGACGCGCCACCATAGGAAACTGTTGGTTAATGAACTGTTTCACCAGATCATGACCGATGTTTCGGATGTTATTACTGCCTCCATCATCAGGGCAATCGCCTCTGAAATATCAGTCAATATCTATCAGACTATATAGTTATCTTCATAAAACTTAAATTGATTATTTATCTCAAGTGCCTAATTCTTATCGTCCATAAAACAGTGCAGCAGCCACTATTCCGTAATGGACCCGATATTGGATCTCACTCAGATGACGTAACATCATTTGTAAACGAGCGAACAAGATGATTGGTTGTTCTGTTGAACATCCTACATTGCTGTAATTGGGAAGCAAATAATTTCGACATCCATGGCATTATTTAAATGCTATGGGGCATATTTCAGGGTAAATGAAGAACCAAACCCATGGGTAAAAGTCGATCCAGTGGGGTAAGTGAGGGCGTGACGGCTGATAAGATTTTTCAAGGTCATTCTAATATTTCGAAACAGAACTCGCGTATCACAAAATAATGTTTCTCATAACAGATTACGAGCATAATTAAATAAAATATTGGGCTATTTTGTATCGTGTCACTAAAAACAGGTAAAAACTGCTTCTAGAACATGAAAACTAAAACGAGTTCTATAGTTATATAAATAAAAGGATACAAAAATTATTAAATCAAAACAATGTTAACTCAGAATCACATTATCAAACCAATTTTGTCACAGAGGTAAAACCTCATTTGTCCAAACCATAAACCAACATGAAGATGGCCGTCTTTTTGGCTGCTACGCCGTGTATTGTGGCAGACACTGGCCGACGTTTCAGATGCGACTGCCTTGAAACAGCTCCGAAATTTCGGTAAACCATCAGAACCTGAAATATCAACAAATAACAACAACAAGAAATTTTGTAGTTAGCTAAACTATGTATGTCCTTCGCCCCGAGTTCTTCTTAAAATAATCTGTACTGAAATCATTAAATTACTCCATCGTTCAATATACTAAAACTAGACACCACGTTTCAGTAGCTGGATCTGCTCACATCTTCAGGTAAAAATACATATTTTCTTGGGTCGGGCAGAGGAGCCTAATTTCACTCCCTGGTCCAGGAATTGTAATGACATAATATTCGTTAATCGACCTTAGTACTTCTTAAAACGTAAGCGATTAAAAAATATATCAATTTCAGCTGCTAGTGTTCCATGACATGAGAAGAACCAAAATACTGTGAATCAATCCCAGAAAAAAAATTGTCTGTGGACATCTCTTTGAAGTGTCGATCGATATAGAAGTATTACATATCCCTGAAAGTTAAAGTTATGGTCGGTAAAATCCCGTCCTATTTGGAGTCTTTGAACAATTCCCCTTTCATCAGTGCAAGAAATTCCCTGTCTCATAGAAATCGAATGCTCAAAAATATCACGACAAAAGTTCACACCAGATCAAACCTAATATCATTGAAGTCTCCTTAACCTTATAATCAAAAATATAATTTAAGAATTCAGTCCGTACCGCGAAGAAAACACAACACTTGACCATTCCAAAGGCCAACTGGTTAACGATGTTCAAAGAAATAATTGCTGTTAACGGAGAGATTCATACAAAAACCCATAAATACAAGATCCAACTTTGCTGATTGTTAAAACAAATTACTTACCAGTCTTCAAGGTCAACATTCATGTCAAACATCACAACAAACACAATCTTGGCATCTAATTTTCCCAACAAACTTCTGTATTCCTTAAAAGTAAAAAGTTAGTTTAATAAACAAACTTAAAAATATAAATTATACCAGGGCAAATTACATTTTTCATGTAATTCCATTACGCAAACCTTCATTACAATGTATGAAGATCCTAATTACGTAATTTAATCTTCACAAGAATTTGTCAATTTAACATATAAATAAATATTTTACTCTGGTAATATTTACTATATATTTCCCGATCAGAATCCCTCTTGAGTAGCTAAGAGTCGCTCAGCTGGTGAAACCCCCCCCCCCCCCCCCGTCTTTTACATAAACCCGAACGTCCATTACCATGTTCTCAGGAAACCACCACTGGATACTACACTGAGCTAATTTAAATCTTCTGAAATTTTTAACGACATAATCATAGTACTACGTGGGTGAATCATAATTTGCATGAAAATGTAATAATGCCAAGTTATTTGTGAACTGCAGCCCCCTTACGTAAAACGTTCTCCTTAAAATTCAACTGCCAATAAAAAAAAGAATAAGATCGAATACATTTCAGTCTATGTTCCCTTAACTTACAAAGATTACAGCACGTCCAGGATGAAATTTTAAAGAGAGCTTTATTGTACACTAAATAACCAGCGCAGTCGATTAAACTTAGTTAAATATACAATCAATCAACGACAGTCGTTCCAAACAGGTAGCAATGATAGTACCTTTTTAAAAAAACAGGGTACGACAACTTGGAAATAAATCATTCATAAATAACCTTATCCATAATGCAGTTGATAAAGCGTCGCTAAAAAACGAAAATCAATAAACGAGTCAAGAATATTTAACTAAAATCACGCTCACAGCCACACGCCACTGGAGCGGCCGAACGCCACTGCACTATTAAGGTTCTAGGTTAGCTGGTAAAACAGCTTCCTTCGAAA